>NC_058130.1:409448755-409665469 GCF_016433145.1 Gracilinanus agilis
AGCCTCGGACACTTCCAGCTGTGTGACCTTGGGCAAGTCACTTGACCCCTATCACCCACCCTTACCACTCCTGGGCTAAGGAAGGTCCCTAGCCCTGATGAAAAAGGAGGAGGGTTGGGCGTGGGGCTAGCAACCCCACCCTGTAAAAACTACATCTGCTAAAGAAACTGCAACCTAAAGTAGGGGCAGCTGGGCTAGCTCAGTGGATTGAGAGCTAGGCCTAGAGACGAAAGGTCCTAGGTTCAAATCCGGGCTCAGACACTTCCCAGCTGGGTGACCCTGAGAGACCCATTGCCTACTGGTTGTGGCCCTATGCTCCTAGAATGGAGTCCCAGGATAAAAAAAAATATTCTTGACCTTTTATTTCCCCAGATTAATTTTGTTATTATATTTTTCTAACTATATTAAGAAATTCTTTGGTATGGCATTGATCAAGTAAATTCATTTAGATGATATTATCATTTGTATTATATTGACACAATCTACACATGAACAAATAATATTTTATCTAATTATTCAGGCCTATCTCTATTTGTATGAAAAGTATTTTGCAATTATCTAAAATTTCTGTATGGACTTTGGCAGGTAAACTACTAGTTAATTTAAAAATTACTCTAGTTATTTTAAATGAAATTTCTTTATCTCTTCCTACTCGATTTTGTTGGTAATATACAGAAATGCTAATAATTTGTGTATGATTTTTTATTGTACATCTTTGCTGAAGTTGTGATTTCAACATTCTTTTAGTCAACTCTAAAGGATTCTCTAGCTTATCTCTAGCTTATCATTCATATAAAGTGATAGTTTTGTTTCCTCCTTGCCTAAGAATATTCCTTCAATTATTTGCTGTTGTCTTATAATCAGCTACCCTTTCTAATACAATGTTGAAAAATGCTAATGGTGATATTGAACATCTTTGTTTCACCCCTCACTTATTGGAAAGGCATCAAACTTATCCCTGCCATAGAAAATGATGGCTCTTAGTTAAGTAAATTAATCATGTTAAGAGAAGCTTCATTTATTTCTATACTCGCCAGTTTTGTTTTGTTGTTTGTTTTTTTAAACAGAGAGGGATGCTGCATATTATCAAAAGTCTTTTCTCTACTGAAGGAAATAATCTTACAATTTTTGCTGTTTTGTGGCCAGTTATGATTATAAATTTTCTAATATTAAAAAAACTCCGAATTCCTGGCATAAATTCAACATTATCAGTGTAAAATATTTTTGATATATTGCTGAAATCTCCTTGACAGGATTTTATTTAAAAAATTTTACATCTATATTCACTAAAGGAATTAGTTGACCCTATTCTTTTTGTTTTGACTCTCTGGTTTTGAGACCACATTTAAATCACAGAAGAAATTTCATAAGATTTCTTCCTTATATTTTCTAAATAATTATAAAGGATCAGAATCTAATGATTATTAAATTCACTCTCAATATATTTTGCAGTCAATTGTTTTTCCCTATATTATATATTTTCTTCTACTTTTTCATTCTTGCTTTGATTTTATTATTTTCTTAAACTAATGCAAACCTTAACTTCTGCTTACCAATTTGATTTTCAAAGATTTTTTTCTCTCAGGTTTCTACTTTTTTTTTAAACAAGATTCTAATTATCTTTTAATGTCTTTCTTCCAAAGCTCTTATTTGTTTTATATATTCATTTTTTAGGTTCTTATTTTTATTCTATGAATTATTTTAGGTATTTTTGTTGAGCCACATAGGTAAGTATCTTAGTCAGTACATAGCTAAGACTCAGATTGTTCTAAACCAGTGATGGGCAAACTGTGCCCCATGAGCCAGAAGCAGCCCCCTGAAATGTTCTATCCTGTCAAGGGACATTATTCCTAATCTGATGAATACAATGAATAGGATACAATACAATAAAACTTCGAAGGAGTTGCCTAGAAACAGACTGACAGATGAGCATTTCTGTTCCTTTGGTCCTCTCTTTAAAAAGTTTTCCCATAACTGCTCTAAACTATTCCTCTCACATTGAGCATCAGATACCTTCTCTCTTGATATGAACTCAGGAAGATGAGTCTACCTGATTTCAGGCCCATACTCTAGCCACTGCAAAACTCAGCTGCCCTTAATAATATGTTCTACAAAAAACAAATATGTGAATTGTATGTTTGGTTTTGCTTTTATTTTTTAGTTTGTGATAAATGATATTTGCCATATAATTATCCATTTAGAGATCATTTATTGATTAGTGTTGGAAAATAGATAGGAAAACATGATTATCTTTCCAAACCTTAGAATTAGTCCCATAAATCTTGTATAGAATATTATCTAAGTTTGCCTTGAATTATTAATGTTCAAATTTAACCCTTTGTCTAAATTCTTTTTCTTTTATTGCTTTGAAATCTTCTATTTTTGACCCGGCAAAAAAAGTTGAGCCCCCCAATTGATTTAAATGTATTAATAGCTCATTTAATTTGTGGCCTTTTCCCATAGTATTTACATTTTAAAGAAGATACTTAGAATTAGCAATGTCCCAATAGCAGGAAATGAATCTTTAATCCAAAGAATTCAGAAACACAGAAGAAAAAAGGTGACATTTTTTATGTATTTGTTTTTGTGTATGTGTTTATGTTTGTGTGTGTGTGTGTGTGTGTGTGTGTGTGTGTGAGAGAGAGAGAGAGAGAGTGTGTGTAGGGGAGAATTCTTCGATGACATTACATCAAAATTTGTAGGTACAAATGGAAGAAGTGGAATGTTGAACATTCAGAAAATAAGTTGCTTTGACTAGACACAGAATATGTAAAGGTAAGTTTTTTTTTTTTTTTTTTTTTTTTTTAATCCTGGGACTCCATTCTAGGAGCATAGGGCCACAACCAGTGGGCAATGGGTCTCTCAGGGTCACCCAGCTGGGAAGTGTCTGAGCCCGAATTTGAACCTAGGACCTTTCATCTCTAGGCCTGGCTCTCAATCCACTGAGCTAGCCCAGCTGCCCCTACTTTAGGTTGCAGTTTCTTTAGCAGATGTAGTTTTTACAGGGTGGGGTTGCTAGCCCTACGCCCAACCCTCCTCCTTTTTCATCCGGGCTAGGGACCTTCTTTAGCCCAGGAGTGGTAAGGGTGGGTGATAGGGGTCAAGTGACTTGCCCAAGGTCACACAGTTGGAAGTGTCCGAGGCTGGACTTGAAACTAGGACCTCCAGTCTCTAGGCCTGGCTCTCAATCCACTGAGCCACCCAGCTGCCCATAAAGGTAAGTAACAAATCTTAAATAAGAATAAGTCTTAAAAGTTAAGCAAGTGTCAAATGTGAAAGGCTTTAAATGCCAAACAGAACCATTTATTTTTATTCTAGAGATAATTGTGTGCCCCTTAGTTTTTTTTTTTACTTTTTTTAAATTTTAAACCCTTAACTTCTGTGTATTGACTTATAGGTGGAAAGTGGTAAGGGTAGGCAATGGGGGTCAAGTGACTTGCCCAGGGTCACACAGCTGGGAAGTTCTGAGGCAGGATTTGAACCTAGGACCTCCCGTCTCTAGGCTTGGCTCTCAATCCACTGAGCTACCCAGCTGCCCCCCGCCCCTTAGTCTTTTGAAGAGGTAAGTAAACTTGTAAGATCTCTGTTTTAGGGAAATGATTTTGAAATCTGTATGAAGGATAGATGGATAAAGGAAAGATGTTAGGCATGGAAATTATTTAGGGGACCAAGCAAGATCTGATAAAGGCCTAAACTAGGGTGGTGTCCCTTTGGGTAAAGGTGAAAGGACTATATTTCATTTCTTAATCCCTACAGTGCTCAATCAAATACCAGTTACAAAGTAGACCAAAAATATTTATCACATAAATGGGTTATTATAAAGGACTTATTATATCAACATGTGAATAACAATAGAATCAGTCATGATTCGAATAAAGAAAAAAACTAAGGGGAAATGTGGAAGTAGACTTCTAATATTTGAAAGACTATGAAAATGTGTGTAAAAATAATCCCATTTGAAGATAAGAACTAAACTACAGATAATGGTTGGAGGCTAAAGAGGAACAAATGTAGCCCCAATATGGGGAGAAAAAAACAAAAAACCTTCTGACTTTTAGAGATTGGTTTGTGTCAGAAGCTAGAGTCTTCCCCTTCCTAGACATAGATGTTGAATGACTGTTTCTTTTGGGTGTTAAAGAGAGCAGCTACAATACATTATGTACTGGACAACCAATGGATAACAATTGAAATCCTTTTCAGCTCTGAACTCCTGTGATTCTATGGATAAATAAGTGAATGAATTTTTGGTTCCAATCAATCAATAAGCATTCATTAAGTGCTTACTAAACTTTATTATTGTACTAATTTTCCTCTCTCAGTATCTCATGAAGATACCTCAAAGATTCATGGCTCAGGTCAATTCATAATCATTCTTGGCATGCCTTTCAATGGTCAGCAGTATTAATTTTCCCTGGCAAGCTATCAAGTCACTACCAGCATGCCCCAGTGCCCGGTGATTTAGAAAGATGACATTATTTATTCAACAGAAATGTTTGATGATGATCAATGAATGATGTCACCAACTTGTCACACCAATAGTCAGAAATTAGTCTATTTCTGGCACCCCTGATAAGAAAGGTTAGATTGTTGTCACAAAATTCTTAAGACTGCTCATCTTTGGCTTAATCTCTATTTTCCCAGTTTATTAATGACTTTAGAAAGAAGTAAAGAAAAAAAAAGGATTTGATCAATTCAACATGTAATCATGTTCCACTTCTTAACATTTCCATATAATTTCTTCTGCAATATAAGGAAAGTAATGAAAGTAATATTTCTCATATGTTCATAGATATATGGATTTTCCATGTTTATGTTTATAGTTGAGCATTTTTACTTCTCTCTTTTATTTTTTTCTACTTCTACAGGACAGGGATCATGTCTTCTATGTGGTCTTTTTTTCCCCTATTTTTGATGTTCATTCATTTTTCAATCCTATCTCATTCTTTGTGACCTTTTGAGGGTTTTCTTACTTAAGACACTGAAGTATTTGCTATTTCCTTTTCCAGCTCATTTTACAGATGAGGAAACTGAGACAAGAGAGATTTATATTGTTATCATTGTTATAGGTCATATAGCGGATAGAATGGTAATCCTGGAGTCAAGAAGACCCATGGTCAAATACCACTTCAGATGCTTACTACTGTAGTATACAGAATTTGGGGTTATAGTTTTTTTCTAGCTTTGGCTGAGTTCCAAAAAGCTGTTAGAGGTTTTAGAATCTTGAGGAGAGGCAGTTGACTGGATTTTCCGTGAAGGGAGGAAGTCAATGAGCGAGCTCTTAGATTATCTAGCTTCAATATTGAAATTTAGCCTAGCATTGATATATTTACTTAAGAAATTATTATTTTAAATAGACCCTTTATATCTTCCTTTCCCAATACCACCCTGCCTTCCCTCCCTTACCTTAGTGGCTGTGGAATTTATAAGGAGAGAAATTAGAGAGGAGTCAAATCTGTGAGGAGTTATCTAATTGATAGCATTATTTATAATTTAATCTAATCATCATTTATTTTCTTTTAGATAGCATTTTGTAGAACTGAGTAAGGCAGGTCCTTGTTCAGATTCCATCTTTACTTCCCTTCCCCCACCTGAGGTTCCTGAGACAACTGATAGGGCTTTCCTTTAATCCACCTTCCTAACAACATCCTTCAAATAAATTAATCCTTTGTGTTTCAATAGTCCTATTTAGTGTAATTTGTCTGTTAGCTAACAAGAGGGAAGAAGAGGGAAAGAGAAAACATACTCTGGGCTCAGAGGGAAGCTGGGCATCCATCTTGAAGGAAGGTGTTACTTCAAAATAGGTCCCTTCCTGTGAAATTAACTAAAGCCTGTTTGTTAATTTCAGTCTAGTCTATTTCCTTCAGCTTGTGTTTGAGTCTAAGTCCCAGTCTGTAAGCCTGCTGTATTAGTCTGTTTTTAGTTTAACTACTCTTCTCCCAAGAAGATCTCTATTTCCCTTCTGTGTTATACTCCTGACTTCAGTCCTATTATACCCTGAATCTCCTTTAATCCCAGCCTACCTGTAGCCTAATTTATCCATTTACCAAGTCTCCAACATCCTCCTTTCAATTCCCTTATCCCAAACACCTTTCCTCAAATTACCCCTATAACACTACCTATGTGACCTGTCCTTAATCTTAAAATTGGATAATAATAGCACCTCCTTCATATAGTTGTTGTAAGGATCAAATAACTTGTTGGGAAATAATTTACAAAGTGATTAGCATGAACCCTGGCATGTAGAAGAGGATTTCTCTCTCTCTTTCTCTCTCTCTCTCTCTCTCTCTCTCTCTCTCTCTCTCTCTCTCTCTCTCATTTATATACATATATGTGAAATAAATAGAATAAATGCAATCATAAACAAAGTAGCTCAATGAAACATATTTTTGAAAGTAGAACAACATAATTTGGGAAGAATCATGAAAAGGACCAAATAAAAAATGATGATTTAGTGTTATGTTGATCTTAACAGAGATATTTGGGAAGCTGAAGAAATGGCCTGAAACTAGAAACCTGCAGGACTCACTCCTCACCCACACACAGGCTTCAGTGAGTAGGAAGAGGTAGGTACTCCTTACTCTCACCTCTCCCACCTAGCAGTTGGAAATAAGTTGGAAATGGAGCCAGGACTGATGTCTTCTGGCAAGGCTCAGCAAGGCAAATCTCTAATGATGTTCACTTTCTCAACTTATATTCCCCACAGGTTTGACTGAGGGACAATAGGAGAAACTTGATGTCCTGTTATCAGGGACAGATGAATCTAACTTGTATGGGCCGGACAGCTGAAGGAAACTTAGCTGAAGTTGGATATAAGTATCCCCAGAACAATAAATAGACACTGCTCCCAAAAGATGACGTTTATACTGATAAAAAGAAGAATGGAAGTGTATTATGGAAAATGGCAGGGTGGAAGATGGCAGATCTTGAGTCCATCATATTCACTGAGAGTAAATTAGTGCATTATGTTGATGACCTTTTGCTAATGTCACCAAATGCTCAAGTGTGTCAAAGGGACAACAAATATCTGTTACAAGAGCTATGCAAAAGGGGACACAAGATTTCCAGGGCCAAGCTACAGTGGGTTTTGCCAAGAGTCGAGTACCTCGGTTTTGTGTTGGAGAAGGGTATAAGATGGATTTCCCAAAAATAAGTTGCACATATGCAGAAGCTGTGCATAGCTAAGACCAAGAAGCAGCTCCGTGCAATATTAGGAATCACGGGTTACTGTAGGCAGTGGATACCTGGTTATAGTCTGATCTCAAAACCTCTAACAGACTCCTGCAAGCTGTCCAGTTACCCAAAGAAGTGGCAGTGATGCATTGCTGATCACATCAGCACTGTCTCAGAACCTTTAAAACTGACACAGGAGCATAAGCATGCGATAGAAAAACTGAAAACAGCTGTGTTATCAAGTCCCGCACTTGGTATCCCTGACCATGCAAAACCATTTCACCTGTTTGTGCATGAGGACAAGGGAATAGCCAGTGCTGTATTAATGCAGACTTTTGGGGATCAGTTCAGAACAATAGTCTATTATAGCTCCCAGCTAGACGTTGTGGCTAGGGAGATGCCACCCTCTATGAAAGCAATTGCAACTGCTGCCCTAATGGTTAAGAAATCTTCAGATCTGGTTTTGGGATGCAGGATTATGCTGTACTCACCTTATCAAATAGATGCCATCTTGAAAAACAGCAACCTGCAAGCGTTTACATCCCAGTGCTTATCCCAATATCAAATAGTGTTCCTGGGCAATGAGAACCTAACTTTCCATTGTTGTAAGGAGATCAACCCAGCCACACTAATGCCGGACTTACTATTAGAAGGGGAACCCATCCATAGCTGTGCAGATAACTTGGAAATAGTTCAGAAAACTAGAGATGATCTGACCGATACCCCTTTAGTCTCTCCAGACCTGACACTGTTTACTGATGGTTCTGCATTTGTGGTAGATGGGGAACAGTATACAGGTGCAGTTGAAGTGACTCAAAATGAGACTTTATGGTATGCAGCTCTACCAAAGTCCATGAGTGCTCAAGGTGCCGAAATCCTGAGTCTCACCAGAGTTCTAGAAATTGGCAGGGGCAGAAGGATAAATGTGTATTCCAACAGCAAATATGCTTTTAATGTACTCCATTGTACAGGCCAAATCTGGAGATATCGGGGATATAAATGCTGGTGGGAAGGAAATAGCTTGTGGGAGCCTTATAAACCAACTCCTGCAAGCTGTCCAGTTACCCAAAGAAGTGGCAGTGATGCATTGCTGATCACATCAAAAGGATGTGGATGGAGTCTCATTAGGAATCAGAAGGGCAGATATAACAGCCAAATATGGTGCCCGATTTGGTCCCATCCATGTGCTGAACTTCTCCTTGGTGGATGAAGCAGATCTAAAATAGGCATACTCCCTGAGGGAAGTGAAGCACTGGGTAGAAAATCTAGGGGCTAAATTGGTGAGAGGTGTATGGTTTTCTAATGAAGACAAACCCATTCTTCCAAGATCTTTATATAATACCCTATGCAATGCATTGCATGCCAAAGGCCATTATGGGACCCAATCCCTGGTGGATGGCATTCGAAGACACTGGACGACTCCTACCATATCCACTTGTGCAATTAGAACATGCCAAAAATGCAAGGTTTGCTTGCAGTACAACCAGGGCATGACTAGAATTAAGGGACTAGGAGGCAGACAATTGGCATATACCCCATTTGAGTGCTTGCAGATCAATTATATATCAATGCCCAATTGTCAAGGATACAAATATGCCCTATCATTGACAGGTTGACTTGATGGCCAGAAGTGTTCCCTGAAAAAAAAAAAAACTCAGTCTTTGTGGTGAAGACACTTCTGAGAGAGATAGTTCCAATATTTTCTGTACCAGCTAGAATTGATTTGGATCATGGGTCACACTTTTCCCAAAACATCTTGCATGAGATTTATAAGACCTTGGGGATAAAGAGAAGCTTACATGCAGTCTATCACCCCTCATCCTCAGGGTTGGTAAAGTGTGTTCTGAAAACCATATGAAATGGGTACAAGCACTCCCCATTGTTCTCTTTTATTTAAGAAGTCAACCCTCTAGTGACACACGATTGTCACTGTATGAACTTCTGTATGGTCACACTCCATGGTATAGTTCATCCCAGAAGTCAGCTCTCTTGTCACACCTTGGAGCTGAAGTTCAGCTATATAGATATATAAAGGCTTTAAAGAAAAGACTGGATGAATTGCACAAACTTGGCTTGTTAACCCAGAGAGTTCCTTTAGACTTTAGCTTACATCAGCTTAAACTGGGAGATATGGTCTACATAAGGAACTTTGCAAGAAAATCCATTCTAGACCCTAAATGGGTCGGGCCTCACCAGGTACTATTAACTAGTCCAACATGGGTAAATTTGAGAACAGAGGCCCCTGGTTCCATATTACACATGTGAAGCCTGTAAAAGAACATGCTATACATGAAGAATACCATGATACACCAAATGACTTAGAGAAACATGAAATGAATGCATGGCCAGTTCCACAGCAAACAGAATGTACTGTTGAAGAAGAATGAACTGCTTGAAATAAAAAAAAATGCAAAATTTTTTTTGCAACACAAAAACAACACAAAGTTAACACAATTACATCACAACAACTAATGTTCCTGATTAAGAAGGTGACAAGCCAACCACCCTGAAAGACGATAGACAACAGACAAGTATGCATGTGGTACAGATGAAGAAAAGGAGAACACAGAAGCTATAAGCTGCAACAATTCACAGCAGAGGTGGCAAAAAGGAATGGACAACCACAAGAGTTTTGTAATCTTTATTAAGTACTGTGCAGGAAGAGGACTGGAAGGAAGAAATACGTAAGGCTATAATATGTTATAAACACACATTGCATAAATGAGACATCACATGGTAGTTTGCATGCCACACTACATATGGCTACACAAGGAGAATTGTGGTTCTCCAGGGTGCCCAGAAAACCTGTGCAGTAAGGGGTAAGTATGTGTATGCATCAGTACTCATTATTAGTTCATTGGACACAACACAAAACTGATTGTTCACCTTTTGACATAGACCTCATGTAGATAAATGAGAGTCTCTTTTGTATATATGTATTATATGTACATATTACATGTGAATAGCTGTATATAATGCAAGGGTATCCTAGGATATCTAGCATATCAAAAGATCCATTCTTTGTTTTTTGATTTGATAGGCATCAAGGGAACTTCCACCTGTAAATAGGCATTGTGGATAGCCTGTAGTATAATTACTAACACATAATATACAGTTACTAATTGCTTAGGGAGAGGTAGCTTTAGGGATCTTTGAAATACAGTTAGTCAGGGAAAGTAACAATATTGTGAGAATAAGTAATATATTTGACTTGGTTACACACATTTAACTAACAAAATAAAATTGATATACTAACAGTTTTGTACTTAAGAAGTATTAATACCATTAACATAGCTTAAGTAAGGTACTAACATGAAAACTTAGAGTTAAATGTATAGACAGTTTTATAATACTTTGCTTATAGAGCTTTACCATGTTCCTTTTGTTGTGAGTAAGGAGCAAGTTAACAAGCACTTTAGTTTTTTTTGTAATTTTGCTTTTGAATGTGTTTCAATGATGTTTACATTGCATGTTTTAGGGATAGTGATTGCAACTTATAATTGTTGCAGATTTGGTTTTCTGCTTGTGTTACTCTGTTACATTCATTGTTATGCTTGTACTTTATACCAAAAACCCATGTTTTTCCTTCGTGTATTTTCCTTTTTCCCTCCTTATATATGGGTTGATAGTTAAATAAGCCATAGCAATAGCAAGACTAGGATTAAGGTGTTAGAAATAAGACATTGCTTAGGAAGTTGTTTAGTTATAGCATAGAGAGGGTAAACTGTGCTGAAATATCTTAAACCTGCAGAATTTCCAGTGGAAATTTCTACTAGAAAAGGGGGAGAATACTGTATTATGGAAAATGGCAGGGTAGAATTCCAGCAGGATACAGGGTCAAGCCTCACCCAGAATTCTAGGGGACCCCCCCCAGAACTCTGGGTAAGGGGACAGTTAGAAAGGAGTTTAACAGTTGATTCCTGGGGGTTGAGGTGAGCAGGTCTCTCTGCTCGCTGTTCCTGGTTTGGGGTTTGCCTGGAATGCCATAGTGGCAAAAGCCACTGTGGTTTCTACTCAGGAGTTTTCTATTCTAGTGGAATTAGACCTCCATTGCAATAGCTTTTTATTATTCATTTAGTTATTTAGATGTTAGGAGTAATTACTATTAGCTTTGAGGGCAAGTTAGCTAAAGGTCTGCCACTCCCTTCTGGGGGAAGGGGCAGTTCCTACCTGACAGTTCAGGGCTTCCCAGTTTTATCCAAATCCTTAATACCCCTCCCTGCCTTCCCTTCTTTCTTTTATCAATATAAGCTTTATCTTTAGTAGCAGTGCCTGAGTATTATTTGGGTATACTCACTACAGCCATTAAGCTTGGCTCCTGTCAGTTACCAGCCTAAGAAGTCAGATCCTTAGTCCTTAACATCAAGAGATCAAGCTTCTCCTTTGTCCCTCAATCAAACCTGTGGGGAATATAAGTTTGAGAAAGGGAACATCATTAAAGATTTGCCTTTGCTGAATCTTGATTGAAGACATACTGCCCTATCTCCATTTTCAACTGAAAACCAACTGCTTGGGGGGAGGGATTTGAGAGCAAGGAGTACCTTACCCCCTCCCTACTCGCTCAAACCTGTTTGTGGAGGAGAGGTGAGTCTTGCTGGCTCTTAGCCCAGGCCAGTCCATCCGCTTCCCAAACATCTCTGTTATTACAAACATAACAGAAGGCAGGGAAGGGGTTTCAAGGATTTGGATAAAGATCTGGGAAGCCCTGAACTATTAGGCAGAACCTACCCCTCCCCCCCACAGGAGGGAGTGGCAGACTTTTAGCTAGCTTGCCTTCAAGCCTGTAATTATCACTTCTAACATCTAAAAAACTAAATAACAATTGTGCTGTTACTAGAAAGGTCTAGTTCAGCTAAACAAGCAAACCACTGAGCTGAACCAAGATGGTTCTCACCCCAGATAACCTCTAAAGCAATCCCCCAAAACCAGGAATAGCAAGCAAAGTGACCTTCTCACTTCAACCCTCAGGAATCAACTGTTTAACTGCTTTCAAACTGTTCCCTCTCCCAGAGTTCTCCAGGGGGGGTCCCCTGGAATTCTGGGTGAGGCTTGACCCTGTATCTTGCAGGAATTCCACCCTGCCATTTTCCATGTTGCATTGAGCTGTCTTAAAAAGAAGGAAAAGAGAGATTCTATGAAGTGGAATTTTCAACATTTATTATATACCGAGCACTTTGCTAAGTGCTTATAATAAATATATAAATAAAAAGATAGTTCCTGTTCTCAAGAAGTTTGGAATATAATTAGGAAAGACAATACCTAAAAGGAATTTGTAAAGTTGGTGATGACAGGTAATTCCCACATGAAGAGAAAGAGAGTGGAGAAAGTATGGAGAGTCAAGAGTAAGGCCCAGAGAAAAATGAAAACATTCCTGGCCTGGGATTTTCCTAAAAATAGAAGTTCTTATTGGAACTGACCAAAAAGATACCTCGTAGTATACTTCCACCGAGAAAAGGTGAGGTGTATAGAGGATTTTCCAAGTGAGGAAACCCCAACGGTATAGAGAATTCATTATGAGAACCCTGTAGTATAATACCAAAAGCCTGAAAAGTTAGAGCTGGCATCCAAGAACAATATAAGGGGGGTTGAAGAAGTGGCACATTACTAATATGGATAATAGCCAGTTCAAAGGAATAAAGGTAGATGGACTGTGCTATGCAGAGAAGTGAGAGAAGACCAGTGTCACTGGATTGAAGAGTACAATAGTGGGAAGATTATGTCCAATAATGTTGGAAAGATTGGTAGGGTACAGTTTGTAAAAGATTTTAGAATCTAAATAGAGGAGTCTTTATCTTATCCTAGGAACAAAATGGAGCCCCTAGGTTGTCTGAATAGATGACTGACATGGTCAGATCTGTGTTTAAAGAAAAGCATTTTGGGAGATAAGAACAGGATGGATTGGAATGCTGAGAGATTGAAGTAGAAATAAAAATCAGCATATGTTTACAATAATCCTGGAGGGAGGTGATGAGATCCTGAACTAAGGAAATAGCTATGTGAGTGGAGAGGATGTGAGAGATATTTTTGATATATGGTAGTAAGAAGATCTGATACTAGATAAATATACGAGGTGAGAGAAAGTGAGGAATCAGTTTAATGTTGATGTTAGGAAGCTAAGAGACAGGAACAGTGGTAATACCTTTGACAGAAATAGAGCTGTTAGGAAGAGGAGATTTAGGTGGAATGATAAGTTGACAGTTAGATATATTTAGTAAGATGTCTCCTAGACATCCATCTTCATCTTTGTCACATGAGAAAGAAAAAAGATTCAAAATATGAAGACTTTTGCTCTGAAAGTTATCTTGTTGGGGATTCATTGAAACTTTACCTTCCTGGAATTCTCCAAGTTCAGTAAATAGTTCAATCTAGTTCTTTAAGTCACAAGTTTTAGGGTAGTTAATGTAATGGATAGAATGTTCATTCTGAGATCAGGAAGACTTGAATTTGAATCCTGCCTCAGATACTTATTATATGTATGATCCTCGACAAGTTACTTAAATTCTCTCAATCTTAATGTCCTCATCTGGAGAATAGTGACAATTAAAAGCACCTCAAAGGGTTGGAGTGAGTATCAAATAAGATAGCATATATAAAATACTTACCAAACCTTATTACTGGTAAGAGTAGTAGTAATAGAAATTATAGTAATAGTGAACAGTGATGCTTTGTATTCATTCTATCCCTTTTATAATAGTAGTTTAAACTGCTAACACTCTATGGTGGCCTAAACTGATTTGGTTGGACAGCTCTGAGTGGGCTTCCATTATCATTCTGATGCTATTTGGTTTACAATCCCAATAACTTCCTGCAAGACTTTGGTTAGCTCTTGAAAACAAATGGCCATCATGTGAGCCTCTTTGAGAGCCAGCTAAAGAATGGAAGACTTTGCGTGCCAAGCAAGCAAGCTAGCTCAAAATGAATAGATCCATCAGACCATTTTCTCAGTACTGAAACTATGCTACAAATTTAATGCATTTCCAAGCTCAATCTGGTTTTACAAAATGGCTTTGAGTGGCTGAAGAGCTTTCTGAAGGAACAGGTTAACTTCCTTGAATAGCTCAGCTTATTTGAAATTGCTGTTCAAATATTCCAAACTGTCACATCACATTCTTGTATGAAATACACTTTTGCCCTTTCCTATAAATTTTGTATAACAGCATACAACATTATTCAGTGGATTCCTTTCTTTCCCTTCTCATGCACGCTCTCTTTCTTTTTTTTTTCTTCCTTTTTTTTTTGAGATAATCACATCCTTAGGGCATTATGAGGGAAGACATGTATCCAAGCTCTTATAATCCCCAGGAGTGTGATTGTCTTGTTGTAATTATACCCTCCTTCCAAGATGTCTTATGCTATTATTAAGGTGCCTTATTGCTCAAATTCGACAGGGATATCTGATAATGTAATTACCTCACCTTATCACACTTTAATAAATAATGTACGAAAGATGGCAATCTAGTCTGAAAAGGCCTAGCATATGAAGAAAGGGAGGCCAGGCAGCGTGGCCGATATTAATTCGTGGAGCCCAGGGTAAGCAACAGAAGCATTAACATCAAATCCTTTACCATGAATGATTAAACAAAACGCACTTCGGCAGGATATATCAAAGCACAACTCCCTGTCGAGCCACTTTCTGAACAGATTGCCCATCCGAGTGTGAACATTTGGCACTTATGTGTCTTTTGAGGCATGAAGAGCTGTCTGAGATTTGTTGTTTCGCTATTCCTTGACTTGCTTTCCCTCCTGCATGTAGCATAATTGTTATAAGAATGAATCAATAAAGTGCTTGAAACACTAGCCATTATACAAAAGGTATGCTTCCACTGGTCATCAGTTTAATAACATCTAATAATTATTTTTTCTATTCAGTTTCTTGGACCTTTGCTGTTTCCCCCTATAGTCCTTTGAATATCTAAGGCCACTATTGATTGAGACCTGGCAGACACTTACGCTTATAATTAAAAAGCATCATTGAGCACATGGAGAGCTGTTTCACTTAGCCATACAGTGAAATGATCATCGTTTGATGATAGGATGGGCCTTCAGGGTGTAACCAAGTAAAAGACATGTTCCAAGTAGATGAAAATCCAAACAGTCTTGAGCTTTGCCTCATTCCCTGTTCCTCACTTCCCAACCCCAAAACAACTGGATGATTCAGTCAATCACATTAAAAATGAAACAAAAGAAACAAACACACAAAGAAAAAAAACAGCCAATGTAAAGATTTGCCAGTGGGGCAATAGCATAATCAGTTGCCTTACTTGCAAAAAATGAAAGAAGGGTTTGAACCCACCAGGGAACATGCTACGGTTGTCAGTGTTGAAGGCTTACTCAGGAAGCCAGCCATTTATGCAGCAAAGGTTCTTTCTTAAAGGTTCTTATAACTGAGATCAGAACTTTTAGAATCTGAGTGAAGAACTCTCTTCATTCTGTACTAGCACAACACTCACAAACTTATCCTAGCTTTGCTACTGACAACCTTTTATTGTCTCGAATATGAAGTTATGAGTATATGAGTTAGTTCTAAGTTGCCTTTCAACTCTCATTTCTATAAGGCTATGATTGTATAAGGTTCATTCTAGATTGAAATCTCTAGGCCAACATTGATGAAGTATTGGTACACCTGCTGCCCCTGGCCCAGGGGAACTGCTCCATTCCCCCTCTTCCCAGTGCCTGAGGACATTTTTTGCATGCCCAGCCCCTCAGTCCAGGTGCCCAAAGCAAGAAAGCCTCAGCTTTCTCTGGTAATAGGGGCAGGGTGGGACTCAGAGAGCTTGAATTTATCCTCTGGGAACTCAAAATCAAACTTAAAAACTTTCCCCACTGCTGCTCTAGGCTCTGAGCTAGAGTAGACATTCATTTAAAAGGAAGTTTTCTTTCCTGGTGTAATGGTAGAGCAAAAATTTGGTAGATTTATTCTCTATAATCATAGCATCCTTTGTTACCCAAATTCCTCTGCTCTTGGTCAGACCCAGATTTGGAAATTCCTCCTTTTGAAGAGTCATTCTTTTGGGTTTAGGCCTTATATAACCAGGAGCCCCTGTTAAAATGAAAACATACCTGGAAGGAGTCACAAATAAACTAAAGGGCTATAAAAGAGGGATACCTCAGTGTTAATGAGTTCATCAGAGACTAATAAGGTAGTCACTTAGTCAGCCCTTGAGTAAATGAGCTCTAAGGTAGAATTTGATAGCTCCAAGTGGAGACAAAGTTCTGGAGAACGGGGTCCTATGGAATGAATGAAATCCCAAATTAGGAACCCTGTTGAGTCAAAAGTGGTAAGGTAAATGATAAGAGGGAAAACCATAGATACTATCAAAATGGCAAGAGTACTAAAAATGCAAAATGAATAACATTTGCAGAGCCAGTAAAAAGAGCTAGGTTTGACAAGCTCCCATAGGTTTACATTTTTCATTTCCACTTAATTCTCCTTCTGAGGACAAACACAATATTACAGAAATGCCACAGTACAACTTAATGGACAATTCCCCATTCTCCTTGCAAACTAGATTCAAAAATATAGAATTTGCCTACTGAGGGAAGCCAGCATTAGGTTAAGCAAACTGTGTTCCCTTAAGTCGATAAAATAAACAAGGAGAAAACAGGCCAGCCCATACCCCCTGTAGTCTCCAACAATCCACAGTTGCCTCCCTCTTCATGTTCAAGGCATTCAGCTCTTTTCTTTATAGAGAGAGTTCTCCAAGTTCCAAGACAAGGTCATTAGCCAGAGTGAATAAGCCATTCTGTTCTATGCCTTCCCGATCCCAACACTGAGCCAGAGACCAAGCTCTGAACAGAATAGAGGACACTTGACTTTCAGTTCCCAGCACTAACCATTTCATGACCCTTATTCATCAAGCTCCTCAAAATGAGACATTTAATTAAGTGTGCTGGGATTTTAATACTGGAGTTGATTGGCTATAAACCCAGGAATGCGTGCAGATCGTATTGTACTCTTCTTCGTTATCTTTTGTACCATACATTACTTTTTCATGTGAAGCCATAACTGTACGATCCATTATGAGCTGCTAGAAATTCAGGCGGTTTCATTCCACAGCCACAGCGTGATTCTTTTGGCAATCATTAGAATAGTCTTCCAGCTCTACATTTTAATGGTTCCTTATGAAGCCTTTAATGCCAGGACTACCTGAAAATATTGAAGCATAATTTCTAGCCAGTCTTTTCCCTACTGGAGCCTATTATTTTTCTTTAAAATGTTTTAAACTCCTTAAACCCACCAGTGTAATAGTCTGTTTTTTTTTTTTAATTAGAATGTCTCTGTGTTCAGGAACCACTAGAGCCATTACTAGGATGGTGTGATGTGAGTTTTTGTTTTTTTTTAAGCATGCCAAAATTTGGACTGGGCACGTTCACTTCTGCAGCAGTAGCAAAGGAACAAATGAACTTAGCAACTAGTTAGCAAGAAAGATCTAAAATAAGAAACCACCAGATGAAGTTTTTTTTTCTGATTGTCCTCATCTTGATAATAGCTGCCCTGACCATAACTCACAGGAATCCTAGCTGTCTACACTCTCACACCACCCCTTCCCACTACCCCATAAGACTGCACTAAAGTTTTGCTTTTTGGTCAATTGCTTTAGGTGCAAAACTATGAGCACTAATATTTCACATGTATGTTTTGCCATATAGGTCCCATCTAACTGCCTGAATTTCCTGATTTAGAGAGTAAGAATTGTTTGTTTGTTTTTTTGGGTTTTTTGATGCTTTTTATTTTGTCTACAGATGTAAAGAGAACATTTTGCACAAAGCAGGAGCTCAATAAATGCTTGTGGCTATAATCCTTGAGTTCACTACGTGTGCAGTGATGAATACCTTTTCTCATCCTTTCTACCTATTCAAAAACTATTCATTTTCTTATCTCTGATAAAGACCTATTTCCTCCATGAAACCTTCTGTGACAACAGCAGAATACAAATTGTTGTATACTGACTCTGAAATCCTGTGGTATTGTCTTTCACAAAACACCAACTTGGGGCACTTGCCATGTGCTTTCTTGTGCTATTTAACTTTCTCTTTATTATTAGTAATCCTGAATATATCATAAGTTCCTTAAAGGATGAGAATATTTTTATATCACTTCTTTTATTCATTATTTTCACTTTATCTTTATTTGTTTGTTACTTTAAATTTCCAATATCTTTCCCTCCTCCCTCCCCTCCCTGCACTTGGGATGACATTATCTGATGACTATATATGTAATTTATGACTGAATATATCATTAATGTTTCTATTTATCAATTATTTGTTCTTTTTTAATAATATTTTTCTTCAATTACATAAAAAACTATTTTTAACTTTTATTTTTTTAGGTTAAGCCACACTCTCACCCTTCTTTTCTCCTTCCCTTCCCTTCATCCATGAGATGACAAGAAATCTGATACAGATTTTGCAAGTGTAATAATGTAAAATATCTTTCTATACTAGTCATTTTGTGAAAGCAAACTCAAGCAAACCAAAGTGAAAAAATAAAGTGAAATATAGTATGTCTTGGTTTCCATTCAGACTCCATCAATTGTTTCTCTGGAGACAGATGGAGTTTTTCATTATGACTCCTGGAAGATTTTCTCAGATCACTATATTGCAAGGAATACATAAGTCACTCAGAAATGTTCATCATATAATATTCCTGTTAATGTATCAGTTCTTTTTTATGAGGTGGACATTCACACTTGTTCTTAAAAAATATTTTTGTTGTTATATATAATGTTTTTTTTTGATTCTGCTCATTTTGCTTTTCATAATTTCATTTCCATTATTTCAGTTTTCCATTAAAAATAACTTGCTGATCATTTCTTAGTCTACCATAGTATTCAATCACAAACATATGTCATAACTTGTTTAGCTATTTCCAAAATGATGTGGATTCCTGCCATTTCTAGTTCTTTTTTTACCATAGGGTTATTTTCCTTTTTCCATGATCACTTTAAGAAACAGACTTAATTGCTGGGTCAAAGGATATACACTGTTTTATAAGTCTTGAGCTTTTATTCATTTTTTAAAATATAGAAGTGCAAGGGTTTTTTGTTATTTTTAAACAAAAAAGACATGAATCATCTTTGGGAATAAACTTCAGAGTCAATTTTGTAAACAATGAAGGAAAATTGATCTTTTTTTACTGGATAATTACAACTATTTTTAAAAATCAAACACAATATACCTTAATTATATCATTCACCTTAGTCACTAGAAATAAGTCTCAATTCCTTTTGGTGTCTTCTGAAAATAAATTCCACATTCCTTGTGAGCTCTCTTTTCTTCCCTTCTCTTCATCTCAAAATCCCTTTATAACACACCCCACGGTCTTTTCTTATATTCCATATATAAAAATAACGTACCTCTTCTCCCTGCTGAGGTCATCTACTTTATGTATGTCCCTTGGTCCTATCACCTCTGATTTTCTTTGCAAAATTGTTCCCTCAATCAACCCATTCTCTTTGATTTTCAAATGCTACATATATATTGATTCCTTCCCTGTTTCCTACAAGTTAAGTCATCTCTATCCTTGGAATAAAAGAAAGGAAAAATAAAGACACTGATTAGATCCTCAACAATTAGAACTAGAACCCTTAAGCTATCAATTTATATCTCTACTTTTCATAGTCAAATTCCTAGAAAACTTGCATGTACTCATATATACTCCTTTGCTTTGTCCTCTTTTCCTTTATTCATTTTTCAAACCATTTGCAAGCTGGCATCCAACTTCATTATTCAATGTGAAATTCTTCAAAGTTTCTAGTTGATTTATTAATAAGTGATTTTTTATTCCTTATTATCTTCAACTTATTTAGAAGATTTGGCACTATTGATTATTATCTCTTTCTGTATATTCTCTCCTGTTTGGATTTCATGACATTGCTCTCTCTTAGTTCTTTTTCTCCTTGTGCAACCATTCATTAATCTCCTGTTCTCATTCATCATTCATACCACTCAAAGAATTTATCCTGGACGCTTTTTTCTCCTTTCTCTACATTCCCTTACCTGAGTATTTTTCACGTGTTTAATCATCATCTCTATGAAGTTAACTCTGAAATTTACATATCCTTCCTCAGTCTCTCTCCTGATCTCTAATCATTCATTAACTTTAGTTTATAGAATATTTCAAACTGAAGGACATTTTGAACTCTTCATGTCCAAAACTGAACTCATTTACTTTCCCCCACTTTGGCAATTTCCTTTTTCTTTCGAGGTGAACACGATCTTTTTAGTAAACTAGGTTCTCAGCCTTGGGTTTACCTTCTATGTATTATTCTCCCTCATGCCACATATTTAATCTTTTGCCATCTATTTTCACATTACTTAGTTACATTTTTCTCATCAACCTACTGCTTTTCTTATGGAGCCACCATTCAAACCTTCTTAACTTTTGCATTAATATAGTGTCTATTGTGTGTCATGCCCTATGCTAAACACTTTACAGATATATAATTTGATCCTCACAACAACCCTGTGAGGTAGATGCTCTTATTACTCCCATTCTACAGATAGGATAAGTCAGTCACACAAAGGTAAAGTAACTTGCCAAGGCTCACATAGCAAGAAAATGTCTAGAATCAAATTCAAACGCAGGTCTCCTGACTACAGGGTGAGCATTTTCTTGCCTAGATTCCTTTGGATTAGCTTTCATGTCTTATCTTTTTTTTTACTTTATTCCATCCATACACAACTGTTAAAGTGATTTTCTGAAGGTAGAGGTCTGACAATATCACACCCCACTAGTCTATACATTTTAATGTTTTTCTGTTGTTTTTAGAATCAAGTACGAATGCCTACTTGCTTTTTTAAAGCATTCACAGTCTGGGTCCAGCCTATTTATCCAACCTTGTTATACATAACTCTCTTCATTCTCTGTGCTCTGGTCATACTGGCCTTCTTGCAGTTCTTCACCCTCAGACAACACTCCACCTTCCTATACCTTTGGCAGTATCTCTCCCCCATGTCTGGAATGCATTCCCTCCTTCCCTCTAGATCAGAGTTCCTTATTTCCTTCAAGACTAAGCTCAATCATCACTTTCTATAACAGAAGCAATACTTCTGAGTGTGAACAGAATCAGATTAAAAGGTAGTTGAGAAATATTCACCAAAATTAAAAAGAAATAAAGCATAATGTTAAAATGGATAGTTCCTATTATTACCCTCATTTTACAGTTGAGGAAATTGAGTCAAACAAACCCACTTATACTCACATAGCTAGAAAATATCTAAGGACAAATTTGAGATATGATCTTCTTGATTCCCTCCCTAATATTTTATCCAAGGAAACACCAGCTGCCTTTGAGGAAAACAATCTGAAGTTGTATGAGAAAAATCACTAAATTTTTCATAGCCTTTGACACTAGATAACACAAGTTTTCATCTAGTGGAAGGAAGTAAAAGAGAGAAAGACCCTGTGGTGACTTTTTTACTTTGTGGTTGTGGCAATATGTAGTATATGTCTGAGGGACAAGGAGGGGATCCACGATCAGAGAGAAGCCAAGTTTCTTTTTTAGTACTGCTAATTTACTCAACTTGGAGAATGAAATAGGAGTATTTTGTGCAATTAATTTGCAATTCAACAATAACAACAAAATTGCACTACAAAGTATGCACTATGTGCCAAACACTATTAAGAAAAAAGAAACCAAAAATAAATAAATAAATGGAATATTTGCTTTCTAATTTTTATTTTTCAGTTCAAAGTGAAATTTAACCATGGATATAATAATAAACATGCAAATGTCCTTAGGAAGGGCACCCAAACAAAAGGGTTTATTAGCTATTAACCTTTTAGTTATCATTGTCATGGAGCAAGACAGGTTTCTTCAGGTAAACTAGAAGATAGCCTATATGGAATGATTTAGAATGCACCAGGAAAACTCTCTGATCTCTGCATTAGACCAGTCAGGAATAAGATATTGTATTTCCTCAATGGTTCCCTTTCACTGCTATGAGATCCAGATATCAAGTGGTACACAGAAACAGTCAGTAAGGGAAGCAGGAGCCATGGAGTCAGCTGCTAACATGGTGCTAGATAAAAAAGAAATAAAAAGGCCTGAAACCATCAGCTATAATCAAGGAAATCCTAGGCCTGATTTCCCAGTAATAATCATCACTCTAAGCTTTTAGGCTGAATGTTGCCCTTTGGAGATAGCAGGTACCCTTCCATTTCTCTTTCAAGACTTCCTCGAATGCCTGCTGGAAATAGAAATAAAGTCCAGGGGACAAATGGGCACACAGTATACAGTCTTTTACATATTGGGGAATGACTCTGCCTCTTAACACTAATGACATAGAGTAGCATGACCCAAAGCTTAGAGATGTTGTTTCATACCATCCCTGAATTCCCAATCAATCCATTTGGAGAAATGAATATTTGGATCTCCTACTTATGAGCCCTGTCTGTAGCTTCAGAAACCATGTACTGTTTTCCCATGTCCTCAAGTTATTCAGATTGATCACAGATAAATAAAAAAGAATTAGGAGCCAGATATTCATAAGATGAAAAGATACTAATAACTGGCATCTATATAGCATTTTTAAAGCTCACAACACACTTTGCACAGATAATCTCAAAGGAATCACACACACACACACACACACACACACACACACACATGCACGCACATACAACTTGTAAGACTCATCCTATAGGTATTATTGTCCTAATTTTAAAAATGAAGAAATTAAGAATGAGAAAGATTAATGATTAATAATAAATAATAAAGAAGAATAAGAAGAATATCACGAAGGGAAGTATCTGTGCCAGGGTCTCAGATTTAAATCTTCTTCTTTTTTTTAAACATTAATTAATATTCATTTTTAACATGGTTACATGATTCATGCTCCTACTTTCCCCTTCACCCCCCGCTGCCCCCCACCCATGACCAATGCACATTTCCACTGTTTCAACATGTTTCATTGATCAAGACCTATTTCCAAATTGTTGTTAGTTGCATTGGTGTGGTAGTTTCGAGTCTACATCTCCAATCATGTCCACCTCAACCCATGCATTCAAGCAATTGTTTTTCTTTTATGTTTCCTCTCCTGCAGTCGTTCCTCTGAATGTGGTTAGTGTTCTTTACCATAAATCCCACAGAGCTGTCCAGTGTCATTGCATTGCTGCTGGTACAGAAGTCCATTGCATTCGATTTTACCATAGTATATCAGTCTCTATGTACAATGTTCTTCTGGCTCTGCTCCTTTCACTCTGCATCAGTTCCTGGAGGTCTTTCCAGTTCACCTGGAATTCCTCTAGTTTATTATTCCTTTGAGCACAATAGTATTCCATCACTAGCATATTTGTTCAGCCATTCCCCAAATGAAGGACATACCCTCCTTTTCTAGTTCTTTGCCACCACCAAAAGTACAGCTATAAATATTTTCATACAAGTATGTTTATTTATGATCTCTTTGGGGTACAAACCCAACAGTTGTATGGATGGATCAAAGGGCAGGCATTTTTTATAGCCCTTTGAGCATAGTTCCCAATTGCCAGCCAGAATGATTGAATCAGTTCACAACTCCACCAGCAATGTATTAATGTCCCAATTTTGCCACATCCCCTCCAGCATTCATTATTCTCCCCTTCTTTCATTTTAGCCAATCTACTAGGTGTAAGGTGGTACCTCAGAGTTGTTTTGATTTGCATTTCTCTAATTATTAGAGATTTAGAACACTTTCTCATGTGCTTATTGATACTTTTGATTTCTTTCCCTGAAAATTGCCTATTCATGTCTCTTGCCCATTTATCAATTGGGGAATGGCTTGATTTTTTTTAATGCAATTGATGTAACTCCTTTTATATGGAGTAACAAGACCCCTGTCAGAGTTTTTTGTTATAAAGAATTTTTCCCAATTTCTTGTTTTCCTTCTGATTTTGACTACTTTGTTTTTGTTTATACAAGAGCCTTTTAGATTAATATAATCAAAACCATTTAATTTATATTTTGTAATTTTCTCTAATTCTTGCTTGGTTTTAAAATCTTTCCTTTCCCAGAGATCTGACAAGTATACTATTCTGTGTTCACTTAACTTATTTATAGTTTCCCTCTTTATATTCAAGTCCTTCACCCATTCTGAATTTATCTTGGTGTAGGGTGTGAGATGTTGATCTAAACCTAATCTCTCCAATATTGTTTTCCAAATTTCCCAGCAGTTTTTGTCAAATAGTGGATTCATGTCCCAAAAGTTGTGCTCTTTGGGTTTATCATACACTGTCTTGCTGATGTCATTTACCCCAAGTCTATTCCACTGATCCTCCCTTCTGTCTCTTAGCCAGTACCATAATGTTTTGATGACTGCTGATTTATAGTATAGTTTAATATCTGGTACTGCTAATCCTTCACATTTTTCTTCATTATTTCCCTTGATATTCTTGATCTTTTGTTATTCCAAATGAACTTTGTTATAGTTTTTTTCTAATTCAGTAAAGAAGTTTTTTGGTAGCTTGATAGGTATGGCGCTAAATAGGTAAATTAATTTGGGTAGAATGGTCATTTTTATTATGTTAGCTCGTCCTACCCATGAGTAATCAATGACTTTCCAATTGTTGAGATCCAGTTTTATTTGTTTGGAAAGTGTTTTGTAGTTGTTTTCATATAATTGCTGTGTTTGTTTTGGTAGATAGATTCCTAAGTAATTTATATTGTTTAGGGTGATTTTAAATGGTGTTTCTATTCCTACCTCTTGCTGTTCTAATTTGTTGGAAATATATAGAAATGCTGATGGTTTATGTGCACTTATTTTGTATCCTGCAACTTTGCTAAAGTTGTTGATTATTTCTACAACCTTCTTAGTTGATTCTCTAGGATTTTTTAAGTAGTCCATCATATCATCTGCAAAGAATGAAAGCTTAGTCTCCTCCTTGCCTATTTTGATACCTTCATTTTCTTTTTCTTCTCTAATTGCAACTGCTAGTGTTTCTAGTACTATGTTGAATAATAGAGGTGATAATGGGCATCCTTGTTTCACTCCTGATCTTATTGGAAATGCTTCTAATTTATCCCCATTGCATATGATGTTTGTTGATGGTTTTATGTATATACTTTTTATTATTTTTAGGAAAGGTCCTTCTATTCCTATACTTTTCAGTGTTTTCAATAGGAATGGATGCTGTATTTTGTCAAAGGCTTTTTCAGCCTCTATTGAGATAATCATGTGATTTTTGTTTGTTAGACTGTTTATATGGTCAATTATGTGGATGGGTTTCCTAATGTTGAACCATCCTTGCATTCCTGGTATAAATCCCACCTGATCATGGTGGATGATCTTCTTAATTACTTGCTGGAGTCTCTTTGCTAGTATTCTATTTAAGATTTTTGCATCTATGTTCATTAGGGAGATTGTTCTGCAGTTTTCTTTCTCAGTTTTTGATCTCCCTGGCTTTGGAATCAGTACCATATTTGTGTCATAAAAGGAATTTGGTAGGACTCCTTCTTTACTTATCATATCAAATACTTCGTATAGTATTGGGATTAGTTGCTCTTTGAATGTCTGATAGAATTCACTTGTGAATCCATCAGGCCGTGGTGATTTTTTCTTAGGAAGTTCTTTGATGGCTTGTTCAATTTCTATTTCTGATATGGGATCATTTATGTATTCTATTTCTTCTGCTGTTAATCTAGGCAATTTGTATTTTTGTAAATATTCATCCATACCTCCTACACTGCTATATTTATTGCCATATAATTGGGCAAAATAGTTTTTAATGATTGCCTTAATTTCCCGTTCATTAGAGGTGAGGTCTCCCTTTTCATCTTTGATACTGTCAATATGGTTTTCTTCTTTCCTTTTTTTATTAGATTGACCAGTACTTTGTCTATTTTATCTGTGTTTTCAAAATACCAGCTTCTAGACTTATTTATTAATTCAATAGTTCTTTTACTTTTGACTTTATTAATTTCTCCCTTGATTTTTAATATTTCTAATTTATTTTTCATCTGGGGATTCTTAATTTGCTTGCTTTCTAGTTTTTTGAGTTACATTCCCAATTCATTAATCTCTGCCCTCCCTGATTTGTTAATATATGCACTCAAGGATATAAATTTCCCCCTGAGTACTGTGTTGGCTGAATCCCACAGAGTTTGGTAGGATGTCTCATCATTGTCATTCTCTTCAATGAAATTGTTGATTGTTTCTATGATTTCTTTTTGACTAATTAGTTTTGGAGAATCATATTATTTAATTTCCAATTAGTTTTTGATTTGCCTGTCCAGGTACTCTTACTAATTATTATTTTTATTGCATTATGATCTGAGAAGGTTACATTTATTATTTCTGCTCTTTTGCATTTGTTTGCAATGATTCTATGCCCTATAACATGGTCAATCTTTGTGAATGTGCCATGTGCAGCTGAGAAGAAGGTGTATTCCTTTTTGTCCCTATTTATTTTTCTCCACATATCAATTAAATCTAGTTTTTCTAGGACTTCATTCACCTCTTACCTCTTTCTTATTTATTTTTTGGTTTGATTTATCTACATCTGAAAGAGGAATATTTAGATCTCCTACTATTATAGTTTTACTCTCTATTTCCTTCTTGAGCTCTGCCAGTTTCTCCTTTATGAATTTGGATGCTATGCCACTTAGTGCTTACATATTGAGCAGTGCTATTTCCTCATTGTTTCTACTGGCTTTAATCAGGATGTAATGACGTTTCCTGTCTTTTTTAATCATATCTATTTTTACTTTGGCTTTGTCAGAAATCATAATAGCTATTCCTGCCTTCTTTTTCTCATTTGATGCCCAAAAGATTTTGCTCAAGCCCTTAACCTTAAACTTGTGTATGTCTACCCACCTCATATGTGTTTCTTGTAGACAACATATGGAAGGACTTTGGTTTCTAATCCACTCTGCTATTTGCTTCTGTTTTATGAGTGATTTCATCCCATTCACATTCAGAATTATTATTCAGTTGTGCATTCACTGACATTTTTGTATCCTCCCCTAGTTCTACCACTTGTTCTTAGGCTATTTCCTTTTAAAGCAGTGGTTTGCTTTAAGCCAGTAACCCTTATCCCCTCCCTTGATTAACTTCCCTTTCTACACCCTCCCTTATTGTTTCACTCTTTTAATTTTTAAAGGCCTAATGAATTCCCTCCCCCTTCTTCTCCCCTCCCTTTTTTGACATCCCCACTCCCCTGCTTTCCTTGGTTTATCCCTTCTGACTTTTTCATTAGGGTTAGATAGAGTTTTATATCCCAATGGATAATATAGCTACTCTTCCCTCTCCGGGTTGATTACACTGAGAGTAAGGTTTAAATAGTACCTCTTAATGCTCTCTTCCTCTCCTTCTTATAATAGTATTCATCTCCTCCCCTTCCCATGCCCTCTTTATGTGTAAGAGAATATTCTATTTTTCTTATTCACTCAAGTTTCACTTGGTGTCCCCTACTATTTACTCCCCTCTTTCCCAACCCCCATATCATCTTAGACCATTTAGTATTCCACCCTCTCCCTATGAATTATTTTTCTGATTACTATAATAGTGAATACTATAATAGTGAATAGAATTCACTACAGAGAATTATACATAGCATTTCTTCTCATAGGAATACAGATAATTATATCTTATTGAAGACCTTAAAGAGGCAAATTTATAAATTATGTGTTTTCTTTCTTTCCCCCTGTTTCTTATTTACCTTTTCATGTTTCTCTTGATTTTTGTGGTTGGATATCAAACTTTCCATTTAGTCCTGGTCTTTTCTGTGCAAATACTTGGAAATCTTCAATTTTGTTGAATGCCCATACATTCCCCTGGAAGAATATAGTCAGTTTTGATGGGTAGTTGATCCGTGATTGAAGGCCCAGCTCTCTTGCCTTTCCGAATATTGTATTCCAAGCCCTGTGGTCTTTTAGCGTAGAGGCTTTCAGATCCTGTGTGATCCTGACTGGTGCTCCTTCATATTTGAATTGTCTCTTTCTGGCTTCTTGTAAGATTTTTTTCTTTTACTTGGAAGCTCTTGAATTTGGCTCTTATATTCCTGGGGTTGTCTTTTCTGGCACTAGTGTAGAGGGTGATCTATGGCTCCTTTCAATGTCTATATTGCCCTTTTGTTGTAGAACTTCAGGGCAATTTTGCTGAATAATTTCCTTTTAGTATGGAGTCCAAATTTCTATTAATTTCTGCTTTTTCAGGAAGACCAATGATTCTCAAATTGTCTCTTCTAACCCTGTTTTCTTGATCTGTCAATTTCTCATTGAGATATTTCATATTTTCTTCTACTTAATTAGTCTTTTGACTTTGTTTTATTTGTTCTTGCTTTCTTGGGAGATCATTAGCTTCTAATTGCTCAATTATAGCCTTTAGGGACTGGTTTTTAGTTGTAATCTTTGGGTTTTCCCTTTCAATCTGATCATTTCTGGTCTTCAGTTGACTTGCCTCACTTTCCAATTGTGAAATTCTGCCTTTTAAACTGTTATTTTTCTTGCCAGATCTCTTCCATCTCTCTCATCATCTCAGATTTGAACTCTTCAAGAGCTTGAGACCAGTTTTCACTATTTTGGGAAGGTTTGAATGTGATTACTTGTTTGTTCTCCTCTCCTGTTTGCTCTGCTGTCTGGACTTTCTCTGTGTAAAAGTTGTCCAGTGTTACAGATTTCTTCTTGATGATCTTTTTCTTTTGGGGTTCTTGAGAATGGCTTGCCATTGTTAACCCTGTGCCCTCCCAGGTTTTTCCTCACACCCAGAGTCTGTTTGTGCTCTCTAGGCTCTTGAAGTCTCAGATCTTGTTGTTCTCAGGGTCAAGCCTCCTGGTGGTCTGCTTGTTTGTTCCTCTGTCTGAGGCTCCTTTAATAGTTTCTGGGCGCTGTTTCCACAGTCGTGCACCCTTCTGCACTGGGTCCTCACTCAAGGTCCACTCCTGCACTCAGGATCCATGGACTCAGGAGCCTGTGCTTGCTCATGCGCTCAGGGTCTGCATTTAAAGTCTGAGTGTGTTCTTTAGACTCTTGGTGTCTTAAGTATTGCTGCTCTCAGGAACAGGCCCTGTTGACCCCAGGTATCTGCCAAGGACTTAATGGGTGCCCCAAGGTTGCTCTAGCTCTTGTGCACTGGCTTTGGCATTGTAGGTGGTGTGGGGTGGGGGGAGTGGGTTGCTCAACTTGCATTTTAGTGAGAGCTATTTCACCCCCTTATAGCATGGAAATGCCCCAATTCCACGTACCTTCAATGCTGCACCCTGTTGTGGAGTCCCTTTATTCCTCTGGATTTGTTTTTATGTCTTCTTGAGGAGTCCTATATTTATCGGTTAGGAGAGGTTGAGCAGCTGCTTTTTACTCAGCTGCCATCTTAACCAGGAAGTCTAACAACCAGATTTAAATCTTCTTGATCTTGTTAAGGGAGAAACCAGGGAAAGGTGCCTTAAACAGTAAATATGGGTCCAGGTGGGTATGTGGGAGACAGGAATGACAGGAAGGGGCCCAACAAGTAGGGAGACTGGGTTATAATGGCTGTTTAGATGACTGTAACAGAAATGGCTGTTGGCCTCCAACTGCCATCCAGCATCAGCAAGACAGAGCCTATGGAAGCTGATAAGTAAAGGCAAGAGTTTAATAACACATTTTAATCAGGGACAAACTAAGGGAAAGGATGAGAATAGGGTTTTTCTACATTAACAGACTAAGGACAAACCACAGGGTCAAGGGAAAGGGACTTACCTACACTCTTCTAAGATCTAAGCAAGACAGGGCCCAAAGAACGCAGTACTGGAGTCACAAGGGGAAAGTTCCTCCCAACCTGGTTCCAGCCAGGTTTGGTCAGCTTAGCTGAGAACCTGAGGATGGCTTTACTTGGGATCTCATAGCTAATCCAGAGATGGTTTCAGGATTCCAGGAGTCAACTCCACCAGAACAGATGATCCAAGGTATCCGGGTAGGGAGAAAAAGTTTGTAATGCTGTCCACCAGATCACAAACCACTCCCTACTCGGTGCTGCTCTCCAGGTCTGATGTCCTCTGCTGTAAGCCTTCACCACTCTCCAGGATCCCAGGGAATCTGGATACAACTCCCCTATCTCTGAGATCTCCCAGGCTCAGGCACAGTTTTTGTCCCAACCCTCACGGAGTCTCTCTCAGGCACAAGCCACTTCCTCCTTCCCCTGCATTCCATTCAGAATGTCAATGACCTCCAGCTAAGGCTTTGCCTAGCCTGCTTACACACCTACTTTTAAACTTATGCCTATTACAATGTCCAGTCTAATACTCTATCCTTGAAACAATCTGACTTCTCATTTAGATGTGACCTGAGTCTCTCTTATTTGTACACTACCTCTGAGGAATAATTTTAGGACTTTTCAGAAAGACCTCTTCATCCCCAAATATCTTCCTTAAATTTCTATAATTGTATTGATTTTTTAATCAGCATATTTGATTCATCATTTTAGTTTTATAACATCTTTGATCCTAAGCAAAATAAATAAATGGCAGGTGTTTTTCACAGAAGTAGCTAAATGAGAAAATCCATGACAACTGGGGAGTATCAAAAGTAGTAAAAAAATATTAGTCAAAGAATGAAAAGGCTAAAGGAATGATGCTTGTAGGAAAAACAATGATCACTAATGACAAGTTTGTTATCTGTTTCATCATTTTGTTAGGACAGGTCTTGCTCCCGGACCAATGCATATATATATATATATATGCATATATATCAATATGCATATGAATATATATATATATATTCATGCCATTTGCAAAGTTGTAAAAATCAATGCCTTTGCAACTATTTTTCTCTGCTTTTGTCAAAAGAAAACTAAGCACAATCATGGGAGGGCCATATAAACCATCAACTATCATTGGCTGTCTTCTGGTTTTCCAGGTTTGTGGCCTTGGTGTTATTCTTGATTCCTCATACTACCTCACCCTACTGATTCAAGCAATTGCTAAATCTTATTATTTCTAAATTATCATTACTAGGTTTTCAATCCTTCTCTCTACTAATACAATTATCTCCTTAGATAGCATGTCTCTTCCTATGACTGTTATTGGCTCCTATTTCATCTTGTCTCCCTGCCCTCTAATCCTTTCTCTATACAGCTATCTTGGTAATATCCCTATGTGCAGAGTGTTTGTTTGTTTGTTTGTTTGTTGTTTTGTCATGAATCCCTTCTAGTTGTCTTGGATCCTTGCATTACTGATAATAGTTGTAATTCACACTTTATTGCTATTGTTGTGTACAGTGCTGTCCTGGTTCTGCTCACTTTACATCAATTCATTTTAGTCCTTCCAGATTTTTTTGTGGTCATCCTGTTTATAAACATATATCACAACTTATTTAGTCATTCTCTGAAATGCCTCACCTTTAAAATGAGCCTAATGTTATTTGAAAAAATAAGCCAAGAAGTAGTTTTACCAAATTCCTTTTATGACACAAATATGGTACTGATTCCAAAGCCAGGCAGACCAAAAACCAAAAAAGAAAACAACAGACAAATCTCCTTAATGAATATAGATACAAAAATCTTAAATAGAATACTTGTAAAAAGACTCCAGTAAATGATCATGAGGATTATCCACTATGATCAGGTAGGTTTTATACCAGGAAAAGAAGGATATTTTAATATTAGGAAAATGGTCCATATAATTGACCATATCAATAATCAAACTAACAAAAATCACATGATTTATCTCAATAGATGCAGAAAAAGCCTTTGACAAAATACAATACCCATCCCTATTAAAAACACTAGAAAGTAGAGAAATAAAAGGGTCATTTGTCAAAATAATAATAATATATATTTAAAACCAACAACAAGTATCATCTACAATGGGGACAATTTAGAAGCCTTCCAAATAAAATCAGGAGTGAAGCAAGGATGCCCATTATCACCTCTTTTATTGAATATTGTACTAGAAACACTAGCAGTAGCAATTAGAGAAGAAAAAGAAATTGAAGGGATTAAAGTAGACAATGAGGAGGCTAAACTATCACTCTTTATGGATAATATGATGATATACATAAAGAACTCCAGAAAATCAACTTGAGGACTGTGAGGATGAAGGGAATGTAGATAGTAAGGTAGGAGGAAGGATGGATGGGAGAAAGGAGGGAGGAAGGTAGAGGAAGGGAAAGGAAAATAGCGTCCCCAGCCATGGCAGGGGGAAATTGACCAGAGCTCTTCGGTGCTCAAATAAAAGATAAGAGAGCAATTTAGGGTTTAAAAAAGCTAGGTTTTATTTAAATTAGAAAAGAGAATGTCTAGGGAAAACTAGGAGGTAGATAGAAGGGAAAAAAGGCACCAAGAGAGAGTTCAGGGTAGACTAGCTTCAATCAGCCTCTGGGCTAGAGAGAGCTCCAAAGTGCCAAAACTCCTCTCTCTTATACTTTCTCCAATATCTCCAACAAAGGAAGTGGGAGGTGTTAGGGAAAGTTGGAGTAGGGATCTGCCTCCCAGGGCTTAGAGTAATTCTAAATGACGCAAGACTAGTGGAAATAATTAACAACTTTAATAAAGTTGCTGGGTACAAAATGAACCAACGGAAATCATCAGCATTTCTATTTATTTCCAACAAAACTCAGCAGGAGCTGTTAGAAAGAGAAACTCCATTTAAAATCACTCTAGACAATATAAAATATTTAGGAATCTATCCACCAAGACAAACACAGGAATTATATGAACACAACTACAAAACACTTTTTACACAATTAAAATTAGATCTAAAACAATTGGAAAAACTTTAATTGCTACTGGGTAGGATAAGCTAATATAATAAAAATGACAATCCTACCCAAATTGATCTACTTATTCAGTGCCATACCTATCAAACTATGAAAAGACTTTTTTATAGAATTAGAAAAAAAAATTATAACAAAGTTCATCTGGAAGAATAAAAGATCAAGAATAACAAGGGAAATAATAAAAAAAAATGTGAAGGATGGGGGCCTAGCAGTACCAGATCTTAAACTGTACTATTAAAATAGTGATCATTAAAACAATATGGTACTGGCTAGAAGACAGAAGGGTGGATCAGTGGGATAAACTAGGGATAAATGACCTCAGCAAGCTAGTGTTTGATCAACACAAAGATCCCATGTTTTGATACAAGAACTATTTATTTGACAAAAAATCTGCAGGAAAAATTTGAAAATAGTATGAGAGAGATTAGGGTTAGATGAACATCTTACACCCTATTCCAAGATAAATTCAAAATGGGTAAATGACTTAGAAAGAGTGAAGTCATAAATAAATTAGATAAACAGAAATTATTATACCTGCTAGATCTTTGGGAATGGAAGGAATTTAAGACTAAGTAAGAGATAGAGAACATTGTAATATATAAAATGAATGACTTTGATTATATCACATTAAAAAGGTTTCGTACAAACAAAACCAATGCAACCAAAATGAGAAGAAAAGCAAGAAACTGGGTGAACATTTTTAATACAAAACTCTCTGGCAAAGGTTTTATTTCCCAAATATATAAGGAACTACATCAAATTTACAAAAAAGTCAAGCCATTCCCCAATTGACAAATGGTCAAGGGACATGAATAGGCAGTTTTCACATGATGAAAAAAAAACTATCAATAAGCATATGAAAAAGTGTTCTAAAGGCCTCCTGATTAGAGAAATGCAAATTAAAACAACTCTGAGGTACCACCTCACACCTAGCAGATTGGCCAATATGACAGCAAAGGAAAATGATAAATGTTGGAGGGGATATAGCAAAATTGGGACTAATACACCACTGGTGGAGTTGTGAATTGGTCCAAACATTCTGGAGAGTAATTTGGAACTATGCGCAAAGGGCTTAAATGAATGCCTGCCCTTTGATGCAGCCATACCTCTACCCCAAACAGGTAATAAGGAAAAAGACTTGTACAAAAATATTTGTATCCACACTCTTTGTGGTGGCGAAAAATTGGAAAATGCTGGGGTGTCCATTGATTGGGGAATGGATGAATAAATTGTGGTATGTTTTGGAGATTGAATATTATTGTGCTAAAAGGAATAAAGAAATGTGAATTCCATGTGAACTGGAATGACCTCCAGGAACTGATACAGAGCAAAAGGAGTAGAACCAGGAGAACATTGTACACAGAGACTGATACATCATGGCACAATTGAAGTTAATAGACTTTTCTACCAGTAGCAATGCAGTGACCCAATACAATCCAGAGGAACTTGTGAGAAAGAACACTATCCACATCCAGAGGAAGAACTCTGTAACCAGAAATACATTAGAAAAATATATGCTCATTCACATAATGTGTTAGGAATGTGATTAGGGTTTTGAGGTTAAAGGATTGTTCTATTGCAAATATGAATAACATAGAAATATGTTTCAAAAAATGATACATGTATAACCCAGTGGAAACTGCTTGTAGGCTTTGGGAGTGGGGAGTAGATAGTGGGGGACTGGGTAATTATAAATCATGTGACCATGGGAAAATATTCTAAATAAAATTAAAAAATAAAATAAATAAAAATAAATAAAATGGGCACAATAATACTTGAATTATTTACCTCACAAGCTTTCCATGAAGAAAGAATTTTGCAAGCTTTAAATGTATCTAACTACTAGATATTATTTATTAAGTACTTGATAGATTTCATTATTAGAGACTCTTGTCCTCTTGGTATTTAGCAAAATGAAATGCTGTATTTTGACCCATAGATCATTTACAACCCCCATCTTTATTATCGCTATCTAATAGTCCATTATCCTTTGTATTTAGTCTACTTTAAGGAAATAGATTGATACTTTTTGTTTATTATACCAGTTGACTATATCCTTCTATGAAAGACTTAAGTCAGTCACTCACTCAAATACATCGTTGAGTGCAATGGTAGGATCTATGGCAGCTACTGATCAATTTTGGGGAAATTATTAACAAATACTAACAGGAGTTGATAGAAAATATTTTATGCACAAGTTATAAATAGAATAATAGAACTTTAAATTTGGAAGAGACTTTCGAGGCCATGTATTTCATTCAATCCCCAGCTGAAAAGATTCCCTCTATAAAAAAACAAATATATCATGCAAAATGAATCTCCAGATCTTCATAAATTGCTAAGAAATAACAGTATTTCAAAGAATGAAGTTAAATTAAAATGTAAAGATCTACAATGGGTTGTGAGAAACTGGGCAGTTGAAGAACATTTTTTTTTAAATCATGCAGTTTGGAGACATAATGATAGGAATAAAAGTGTGAGGTTGCCTTGGCTTTGCTTAACTAGCAAGATAAATCCAAGGGGTTGCATCAGTTTTATTTCTGTCAGATAAAAACCTATGGTTTCTGTCTTGGTTGAAAGCTTCAATAAGAAGAAAAAGCTTCAGATATTCTTTGAAAATGACAAGTAAATGGGCTGAAACTCGTAATGTGCCAACTCACCCTTCCTGGCCCCTTTCCCTCCTCTATTCTTTGCTTTTTTTTACTCCCTTTTGTCACTTCTTAAGTGATCCAGACAAAAATCCGATTTGCATCTTTTTTTCCCCACAAGCTCTTTAAGCTTTAAAGTTTTAACCAGAAATTTCTAGTTGCCCCTTGGTAATCAATAGAAGCAGTGATAATCCATTGTTATATTTATAGCGAGTTGATCAGAACTTCATCACTTCTCATATCCAACTAGGCATATCACAAAGTCATCAGTGTAATAAAGAACAATGTTATAATAAGGGTTAATATTGATTGTCACTCTAAGAGCCAGATTAAAAATGGCTTCCCACTTAGATCATGACTTGAGTTAATATAGATTAATAAGTAATTTTAGTAAGTGTAATTCATTTATTTTTCCCTCCATGAAGCATCCTCTCTAGTAAAGTGGCATATAATCAATATATACATATATATATATACATATATATACATATACATATAATAGAGAATAGTTTGAAATAGTTTATGATCAGGTTTTATACCATTTGTGCCACCTCTGTGACCTTGAACAACTCAACTCACTTCTCTGGTGCTCAATTTTCTCAACTTTAAAATGAAGAGGTCAAACTCGATGATATCTAAAGTATTTTCTAACTCTAAGTTTATGATTCTACAAACTTCAAGTTAAGCACTGTAGACTCTGAGTTCATTGGATATATCAAAATTTTTAGGAGGAAAGCAATCTAGAAACCATGTTATTATTTAGTTATTTCAATCATGTTTGACTTTTTATAATGCAATTTTGAAATGCAATTTATTGGCAAAGATATTAGAGTGGTTCGGCATTTGCTTCTCTAGATCTTTTTGTACATGATAACTGAAATTAATAAGGTTAAGTGATTTGCCCAGTGTCACATAGCTACTTTGTGTTGGAGGCCAGATTTGAACTCAAGAAGATGTTTCTTCCTGACTCTAGGCCATGCATTTCCCTCCCTGCACCACCTAGCGGCTAAAAACCTTATTCACTATAAATAAGTGAGATATCATAATTATCAATATGTGGGGGAAGTCTCCCATAGTGATTGACTAGGTAAACATTTGTCAACTTTTGTCTACCAAACTTGGGATATATAGGTGTTCAAGGACAACTAGTACCTCTGTTGTGCGGGCTGCCAAGCTCTTTTCAGAGCTGCTCAAAAACCTTTGTTGTCTATATTTCACCCAACTCTCACCAGAGCTATGATGAGTTGTCCTGGGTCTTAGTTTACTTTTCTGTAAAATGATGGTTGTGCTAGAGGATCTCTAAGTACTCTTCCTTGACCATTTTCCAAATGTATATCATGAGAAAGAAAGGGAAACAGTTTGAAGAACTCAGTACAAACCCATCATAATTATAGAGAATTCAACTTAAAAAATCCGTTCCTTGTCAGTCAATTGTCATAAGGTCATGGAATTATAGGTTGAGATATGGAAAGCAATTTAGAGGCTATGGGTACCAACACCTTAATTTTACAGATTAGGAAACTGAAGCTCAAGATCTAAGTTAGCATAGGATCAAAGGACCACAAACTGTGCATTACCTTTTGATCTAGCAATATTACTAGTAAGAATGTATTTCAGAGAGATAAAAAAATAGTGGAAAAGGACCTACTTGTACAAAGATATTTGTAGCAGCTCTTTTTCTGGTGGCAAAGAACTGGAAAGTGAAGGGATTTCTGCCATCAAGGAATGGCTGAACAAGTTTTAGTATATGATTGTAATGGAATATTATTGTGCCATAAGAAATTATAAATAAGATAAAAAACTTGGAAAGATTTACAAGAAGTACTGCAAAGTGACCATAACCATCAGGAGAATGTAATATATAGAAACAGCAATAGACTGTGATGATCAACTGCAAATGACATAACTATTATCAACAATTCAAGGATCCAGGACAATTCCTACAGACCTATAATGAAAAAGTTTATCTGTTACTATGGAAAGAACTGATGGAGTCTGAATGCAGATTGAAGCATGCCATTCTTTGCTTTATTTTCTCCATGAATTTTTCTTTAGTGTAAGTCATATGTGTCTTCTTTCATAACATGATGAATATGGAAATATATATTGTATGAAAACATATATACGACCTATATTACCAAGCCATCTTGGGAAGAAGACTAATGTGGGAGGGAAGGTGAGAACATGGATCACAAAATGTCAGAAAAAGATTTCAAAAAATTTTACTGGAAAAATAAAACAAAACAAAACAAAAAACAACTAAGTAACTAGCCCAGTGTCATATAACTAATATATGTCTCAGGTGAGATTAAAACCCACATCTTCCTAACTCCAGAAATATTCACTGCTCTACAACACTACATTGCCTTTGACTGGTGGATCATATTTATGTAGAAGAGAGAACATATTGTCCAGAATGTGTAGCACTTATACATAAATTCTCAAATTTCCTTTTCTAAGTTTAGAATATAAGAATATTTTATATATTCATATATATGCATCTATATATCTATATCTATATTTATATATATGAATTTAGAATATGAGTGCTCTTTCTCCTTTATCTTGCCATCTCTTTTTGAAGCAAAGAGACGATTAACATTATCAATGAATTCAGTACAAGCTGCATTGTAGAGCAGGAATCAAGGTGGTTTTCCCGCTTGCTAATAGTGTCAGAAGCCCAAACATCTTCATCCATGTATAATTGTATTTTCTTCTATTATGTCAGTTGATGATCTCCTGAGATTCAGTGTGGATCATGGCATTATCCATTCATGGCGTGGCATATGCTGGCTTCCACTAGTTTCCTGCATCAAGGTCTCAGACTAGGGAATGGCTTGAAAGTTGTTTTTAAGGTTTTAGTTGCAGGAGTAGCTACCCTTATGAAAATCATTTCTACTAAAATTCTTTGTGGTTTTCTGTGCCAAAGACCCCTAGCAACTTGGTGCACTGGGCTCTTCCAGGAAGACACAGAATACAGGAAAAACACAGAAATACAGAGAGAATAGCAGATAAGTGCAATTATATTCATGTACCACGAAGAGCTCCATAGGATACTTTCCCTTTTATACCTTTCATTTCAAGAAAAAAAAAACTGTTCTGCAATCATGTTATGGGAAATATAAAAAAATATATAGGCTTTGATATGCGAACTATGGGCAGTCTCATAATGAAAAAGGCCCTTGTTCTTGTTAGGGCTATTGGTAGCATTTGCTGCTTCAATGTTCCCACAGATCAACTGCTTTGTCTTCTGGATTATGGTACGTCTCTGCTTTCTCATAATTGGAATGGCTAACTACTATCTTCAAAGGTCACAAGGCATGTTCTCTATTACTCAGTGTCCTAGGACAGGACAGACGGCTCAACTTGGAGTCAGGAAAACTGAGTTCCAATGTTAATGTAGATGTTTCCTGGCTGTGACTATTATTTGAGTCACTCAGCATCTTTCAGTCTCAGCTTGTGTATCTGTAAAATGCAGATAATAATATATTACCACTTAGCTTATAGATGGGTGTTATAAAAAGAGATAATGCATTTAAGTTGCTTCACAGACCTTAAAAGCCCTAAGTAAATGCTATTATTATTATTAATAATAATAATAATTATAACATATTGCTCAGCTTCAAAAAGGCCCCCATCACATTGTATTCTTTGGCATCTTTTATCCAAATAAGGGATTAGGGAACTGACAAATCATACAGCATCAATTGCTATTTGTTTTTGTCTTTATACCAATCAGAATAACTCTTAACAAAAAATTCATAGCTACATGTCCCTCAACTTTATATACATGTGATATACAAATACCATATTCATATAATATGCACAAATACACATATATTTCATGTATTTACAGTTATCTCTTCCATATCATGGAGGTTAGAAGTGTGTGATCATTGAGATGTGGAAAGTCAATAAAAATTTTTGGCCCTCATTTTTTAAAAGAGAAAAGTTTAATTTTATTTCTTTTACTTTTATCGGGTATTTAGAGTACCTAATTGTAAATTTTGGGTTAAGTATGCATTTCTGAGATTCTAAATCTTTTTTGTGTTTTTTCTTGGCCTTTGTGTGATTGTCTGTGGCTTCTGCAAAACTCCTCCAAAGCTCCTGTTCAGTGTTTTTATTGTGACCAGTGTTATATCAAAACCATGATCGGGAAAGTCACAATATGGAAGGGATAACTTTATATGCATATGCATTTCCATAATATATATACAAAATATATTTTCAGGTAATTGTACACAATATGCACATACTTTTAAACATATTTGAAGGTATATGTTAGAGAAATGCATACGAATATCTAGAAGCATGGAAGTATATATTACATATATATTTCAGTATTTCAAAGGATATTTAAAAATATGTTATATTTAAATATATACAGTCAATTCCAATATATCTAGGGAGGCAATATCCCTAGAAAAGGGTGCAAAATTTAAAAACATGAATGTTGATACATTGAACCTATGGAAAGTAGGAGATTAAATTCCTGCAACCATCAAAAACTATAATCTTTCACTATAGATTGCTTAAAATATACTTTTCTCCATGTAATTCTTTATAACAAAACATTAATTTTGATAATATGGACTTTTCCTAACAGTTTAACCATGAAATAACCCATAAAATGCAGTACACAAAATAAAATTGGTAACAGATATAACATTTTTTCTCTCTAGTAATTCCTTAGAATTATATGACCTTTTGTGCTAACATCTCAATAATTATTTTTAAAAGAAATTGATTTCAAATAATTCACTTTTGATACTACATGAAATCTATGGTGTCATTAATATTATATAACAAAAAGAAATTCTTAAAGCTAAACTGTTTTTTTAAACTTGATTCTTAACTTCTACTATGTCAATGTGAGCATATTGTACTCTATACTATATACTGATATAAAACTCTCCTAACTTGACTGACTTCTGAAAACCAAGAGTGATATTTCTGGGACTTTAGTAGCTACTGTTGGAAGACAGAGACTGGTGAGATCTTGATATCACCTCCACACTCTGTACTTCCTAACTGGTGCGTGATGTTGGAGATCTGGAGCAGCAGATTGAAATAATCTGTCAGTGATGTCTTGTTTAAGTGCTGATTCAATAACACCAAACTTGCTGTGGACAGTGGCTTTAGAAATTCCAAGACGAAGGTTATTTAATATCTTTGCTTTCTCACTAAGCCATATACTTTGAATGCTTTGATGGACCCCCAAAGGTCTTGCATTAACTTTTGAGGGCATCATTTTGCATAACGAAACTTCAGTTTTAAAACCAAACAATGAAAACATGCAATAAATACATGGGGAGGGGGGGTCTCTTTACAAGGGAAGGGTTAACAAAACCAGTGATGTACCTAATAAGATACCAGCTGCTCCACAATTTGCTTGTATTTTACCTCTCTTTTTTTTCTCAACTTCACATAACAGAGAATGTACATGTTGCTAACATGAAAGTGGAAACAAGGTTACTAATGAAATCACCTGAATGCTTGAGGTTACAAAAGTTAAATGCAAGAATGTTGAGGATTGAGTATGTGTGTGTACACACACACACACACACACACACACACACACACACACACACACACATATATATATATAGAGAGAGAGACATATATATATACACACATATACATATGTATGTATGTATAGTGGTTGCTTAGTCATGTTGTTATGACCCCATCAACCATAGTACACCAATATGCTCTATGGGGTTTCCTTGGCAATCATGCTAACTAGTTATCCATTTCCTTCTCCACTGGATTAAGGCAATCAAAGGTTACATGACTTGCCCAAAGTCACACAGCCAGTAAGTATTTAATTGATTTGAACTGAAGGCTAATGCTCTATCCAGTTAGCTACCTAGATATCTGTCTCTCTCTCTCTCTTTCTCTCTCTCTCTCTCTCTCTCTCTCTCTCTCTCTCTCTCTCTCTCTCTCTCAATTTCTCTCTCTCTCTCTCTCTCACACACACACACCATACAAACACACATTATTATTATTTAGAAACATGCTTTAAGTCTTCATAGTTCCATAGTTTCATTAGGAGAGGGCCTCCACTAATTGATGTACTCATTCATTGAATAAACATTTATTTTGTGATTATTGTGTAGAAACCCTTTCTTTTTTATTGTTTTTTTTTGTTTGTTCGTTTTTTGCTAGGTATGTTCATGTTTAGTTTAGATAAAATATAATCATTTTCCTAATGGAACATACACTCTAGTAAGTGATAAATAACAGGGTATCAGTAGTTCAAAAACTTTACTTATCAATCAGTCAATAAGCATTTCTTTTTATTTTATTTAAATTATTTTAAAAATATTTTTCCAAGGTTACATGATTCACATTCTCTCCTTCCCCTCCACCTTCCCCCCTCCCAAAGCTAATAAGCAATTCCGCTGGGTTATATATGTATTATCACTCACAACCTATCTCTATATTATTCAACAATAAGCATTTCTTAAATGTCTACTATATGACAAATATTGTACTCTCCATACAGTAGGATGCAAAAATAAAAATTAATAGAAAAAAAGAAATACTTGCAGCCCACAGAAAACTTATAACCTGCCAGGGAAATGATGTTTTTGTATATAAAATTGTTCATTTTCCAAAAATGATTTTATATAACCACATTGTATATACCTACACACAAACTACATGTAAAATTCATGCACATTGCTTGTTTTGGTAGACACGGCATTGTGAAGATGGAGATTAACTCTCCCCTGCCCATTTTTACATTTAATCACCAGAAGCATATACACCCTACTTATCCTTAAGTGGGGGAATTCTGTGACCCATGTGTTCGATAGTGGGTGACAAATCTGAATCAACTGACTGCCCCCTGGGCAGTCCTAAGCAAAGCTTTAGCTATAATTGGTCTATGTAAAGTGGGAGGAAGACATAGAAGGTGACAAAGGAATGGTCTTTAAAAGTGGCAAGAACTTCCTGTGACCAGGTCTTTCCCCTTCAACTTGACCCTGAAGGAGCTCTGACTGAGGACCTCGGACTGTTTTTCTATTTTCCCTTAGAAATACCACGTGAGTAAGTGAAAAAGTGACTCCTTTCCCTGGCTTGTTCTGAAGGTACTAGCCTCTGGAGACACCCCTCATCTTGGAGGAGACCTCATGGCTAAAACCCTTGTTTAATTTATCTCTGGCCCAGCATTTGCTGGGGCTTCTTAAGTCCTGACTGGTTCAGACATGGCAGGAGTACATATCTACTTTCTCTGATTTTCTTACTTTCACTTTTTCTCCTTTTGTAAATAAACTATCATTAAAAAGTCATTTGGAATTGAGTAATAATTCTCGGCAACCACACTCTTATAAATTAATCCAACCCTTTTAGTTTTACCCCTTACATTCTGGCCCTTACAGCATTAGCTGTTGGGAGCATCAGATTATGAAAAGATTCATATAGAAGGTGTCAGGTTAGAGAGTCACAAAACAAAGTATTACATAATATTCAGGGGAAAAGTCATTACAAATTATAAAAATGAGGGAAGACTACTCAATTGGGGCAACTTCTGAGGTCAGTTTTGAGGGATCACTAAAAATTAAATAGTTGAAGAAAAATGAGAGACAGTAGGAAAATACTATGAGCAAAGACACAGAGGTAGGAAAACATAGGGCATGTTCAAAGTGAAATCAGAAGGCCATTTCTACTGAAACAAAGAGTATGTTGTATAGCAATATAATATGGAACAAGACTGGAAGGTTGGGATATTATCGAGTATTGGAGGGCCTTAAATGAGAACAAAGAAATCTACATGTTAATTGCTAGATAATAGAGAACCAAAAAAAAAAACTGGAGCAAAGGAGTGATGTGACTAGAATTAAACACTTAATAAATAACAATATTAATTAATACTAATGCTAATAATTAAAAATAATATTTTATTTATGTTATATAGCAATATAATACAGAACAAGACTGGAAGGTTAGGATGTCATGAAATATTGGAGGGCTTCGAATGAGAACAAAGAAATCTACATGTTACTTGCTAGATAATAGAGAACCAAAAAAAAAAAAACTGGAGCAAAATGGTAATGTGACTGAAATTAGACTCTTAATAAATAACAATATTAATTAATACTAATGCTAATAATTAAAAATAGTGATAATATTTTATTTATGAAGTGATTTGAAGAAATCATTGGCAATGATTCAGAATATACATAGGAAAATTTTTTCCTAGGAATAAATTGTAATGGGTAATGGGTTTTTTGTTAGAAAATAGCAGTGCAATTAGAGAGGAGATAATGGATTTGAGAAAGATGTTGGAGAGGTTGAATCTGATAGATTTAGTATCAGATAGATGTTCTTTCTCCATCAATCCTCTAATTAAAAAATAACCACAAAGTTTTGAACATGAGATTGCTACTAGGGCAGTTATTTGGTGTAGTGGATAGAGGGCAAGGCCTAGAGTAAGGAAGGTACATTTTCTTGAATTCAAATCTGGCTTCAAATACTTACTAGCTGTAGGACCCTAGGCAAATTATTTAACTTTCTTTGCCTCTGTTCTTCATCTGTAAAAAGAGCAGAATAAGGAAATGGCAAACTATTCCAGTATCTCTGTTAAGAAAACTCCCAAAAAAAAAAGGTCATGAAAAGTCAGACACTACTGAAATTAAAGAACCACCACAACAAATTCGAACATGGGAATTTTGATGACTCAGTAACCAAGCAATTATAGAACACCTGCTCTGTGCTGAGAAAAGTGTTAAGCATAAAGATACAAAGATAAGAGTAAATAGTCCCTGTACACAAGAAGCTTACATTCTCTTGGGAAGGATTATCTGTACTTCCATACAAGTGCCTATATATGGACATTTTCCTTGACTAGAAGATAAAATCAAAGAAGATAAAGTATTTTTATTATGGTAAATGAAATGTAATGGTGACTATTTGCCCTGTCACCCCTTTGGAAAGGTAAGGAGTTCTATTTAGATAAATTGAAGGGGTAAGTTATCTTTTGAAGGCCAGGTTCTTGAGATAATTGAGGTATTCAGAGACGCAGAAGAGGACTGTAGAATGTGACACCAGTAGCTCTACCAGATGGCATCAGAGTTCTGGGATTTCTCTTACCTTTCCCCCAACCCTGCTACTTTTATCAACCATGATGTCTTGTGGTCAAATTGCTCACCCAGGATAAAACAACATATCTAGCAGAAGGTAAAGAATCCCATTGGAGGTGGCTCTGAGGAGTGTGGCTTAATTGTAGAAGAGACAGCTCTGGAATTTGAGAGTCAAATGAAGTAGAGTGGCAGGGCCAGGGAGGAAAGTTGACCCACAAGTATTCATTCACCTAACACTGACTAAGCACCTAGTATTTCTCAAGCACTGTGCCCTGTTGTCAAAGTTGTTATCCTTATTTTACAAATGAGGCAACAGGGTCTCAGAGAAGAAAAATCACTTATCCAGTCATACAACTAATAAGTATGAAATCTAAGAATAAGTAGTCTTCAGATTTTTATTCCAGAGGTTTACTAATACTACACCATATCTCTCTCTCATGTATTTTGTACCACTAGGGACATACGGTATAGTCCCACTGAGGGAAGGGATAGATCTTTGTCCACTCCTGAAAGCAAATGTCAGCTTTAAAGCAGTTAACCAGGACAAGGTAAACTGTCATCATATTGTAGTGAGACAAGGAATGTGGAGCAAAAAACTACATAGAGGATATTATTAATCTTTATTAATTTTTATTTTTAAACCCTTATATTCCATCTTAGAGTCAATACTGTGTATTGATTCAAAGGCAGAAAAGCAGTAGACAATTGGGGCTGAATGACTTGCCTGGGATCTCACAAGTAGAAAGTGTCTGAGTTCAGATTTGAACCCAGGGCCTCCCATCTCCAGAATTGACTCTTGGTCCACTAAGCCACCTAGATGCCTCCAAGACTGCTTATTTTTATGATAAATTATATATGCAATGGCAGGAGAACAATTTGAAAAGACATCAGGAAGACATGCCCATTTGCTCCCAGATAACAAACCCTTTGCCTGATGTTATACCATTTGAGCCTTGATTCCTTCATGGCAGCTAAATATCAGAATAGATAGAATGCTTGCCTTTGAGTCAGGAAGGCTCATCTTCCTAGGTTCAGATCTGGCCTCAGACACTTACTAGCTGTGTGATCCTGGGCAAGTTATTTTTTTTGCCTCCTTTTTCTCATCTATAAAATGAACTTGAGAAAGAATTGGCAAAGTACTCCAGTATTTTTACAAAGATCACAAAGAGTTAAACATTTCTGAAAATGACTGAATGACAACAAACCAGACTTATTCGCAAGTCTATCCATCATTTTTCATTACTGAATGTTTGGCTAGAAAAAAATGAAGGGCAGTACATATACTACTAGGTAAGAGTGTCCTACTCTTCCTAAAGATTGAGCATACCTATCTGTAACCAAATAACAGGACTAGACTAAACCTAAACCCTGGGAGAGCAACATTATTGCCTAGGAACCCTCATAGTAGGCCTTTTCTGGGCTTAGGGGTTGGGGTTCTGTATATAGCCTCATCCCTTTGTGGCCTCTTTAATAGTAATATATTTGTGAATAATCCATAATTAACTGAAAAGAGAATAACATTAATTATTGTGCTTGACTGTTAATCAGTGGGAGTATTTCCCCTCCCTCCTCTCTATCCTTGCATACTAACCTGTCAGGCGCTAATTGTTGCCTTGAACAGGTTTGGGTTAAAGTCTCCAAGGAGGACCAATTCTCTTATTCCATTAGTGAGAACACATATAGATCATTTTCAGCACTAATCTAGGGCTAAAATCAATTATGTCTCTTGTATTTAAAAATTAAATTGACTCGCCATGGGAGTAGGATGAAGGAAAAAATACATTCCTCCTATTATGTGTAATTACAATTGTAAAACATTTTCCTTCAAAATGTAATTGCTGCCTGCAGAGGCTCAAGCTAGAGCAGTCAAAGTGTTTAGCTTCCACGTTGGGTTGTCTTTCAAGTTTTTCTATGGGCTTTTGTCTCCCCCCCACCTCATTTCTTTTGCCTTCTTATTTTAATGTGAAGTCCTTCAAGGAGAATGAACTTTCAAAGACTCACAAATGTAGTCCCAGAAACATGGAACATAAAATAGGTAGAAATGAAAAACAAGATTTCCCCCACCTGAAATCTATATAATTAAAAATTCAATTCAAAAAATATTTTCAAGCCTCAAATCTCACAACCATCTCTGTGCTGCATTCTGTGTGCATGTCCAAACAGGAAATAAAAGGATCTGCCCTTGAATTTAGAGAGATTTCATACATATGAGAGCTGGAAGGGCAAGGGACAAAAGAATATAGCCAATATTGTAATTTAATGTAAATATAGCCAATATTGTAACCCATACTTCAGTGGGGGAAATTATTCAAGGAAAATGGGCAGGGCAGTTTGTTTGGGATAGGAGAGGTCTTCTGCTGAGTTGAAGCGCTATAGGAGGTCTGTGAAGCAAGTAAGAAAAAGTTGTTGAGGGACTTAAGTGCCAGGCTAAAGAGTTTAGACTTTATTCTGTGGCAACAGGGGGTCACTAAAAACTTTTTTATGGGTGCACAAAGTGTACAGAGCAGTATTTTAGGAAGCTTATTCTGTTAGCCACATAAAGAATAGATTTGGTAGTGGAAAGATTGCAATTAGAAGACTTTTCCAATATTCCCAGTAGAAGATAGAGTGGTGGATCAAAACTGGACCAGTAGTCAAATTAGGAGAATTCGATTTTTATATGCCAGAAACAATGATGATTGGAAACTAAGGCAAAATCTATTTTCATCCTAAAACCTTATATCTTTGCTTCTACAATAGCCTATAATGATTAACTTCCTAAGGTATAAATATTAGACTTAGGAGAGGATCAACATGCAGTGTTGAAGGTTTTCATATTATGGAAAATGCTTTTCTTCTTGTATCAGAATCATTCTATTTATTGAATGATCTATTTCTTTAAAAGACAAAGAAAATATAATAATGTTCCTTAACCTTCCTGTACTTTGGTTCTTTTCCAAAGCATATGTATGTATTTCCCTGATCCATCAAATAATCATCATCAACATTTGTGTGACTCTTTAAAGTTTAGAAAAATATTTTCTCACAATTATTCTGTAACTGTGATAGCACAATTATAATCACTTATCTTCAAAAATTACATTATTAACACTGATGAAGAAAGTGAAATTCATTTTTATTTTTTATTTTTTGTTTTTTTAATTTATTTTTAATTTTAAATTTTATTTAATTGATTAATAATTTTTCCATGGTTACATGATTTATGTTCTTTCTCTCCCCTCCTTACAGCCCCCTCCCACAGCCAACACACAATTCCACTAGGTTTTACATGTGTCATTGCTTAAGAATTAATTCCATATTATTAATATTTGCATAAGGGTGATCATTTAGAGTCAACATCCCCAATCATATCCCCAAAGACCCATGTGATCAAGCAGTTGTTTTTCTTCTGTTTCTGCTCCCACAGTTCTTTCTTTGGATGTGGATAGCATTCTTTCTCATAAATCTCTCAGAAATATCTTGGATCATTGCATTGCTGCTAGTAGAGAAGTCTATTACATTTGATTGTGCCACAGTGTATCAGAATCTGTGTACAATGTTCTCCTGGTTCTGCTCCTTTCATTCTGCATCAATTTCTGGATGTCATTCCAGTTCACACAGAATTCCTCCAGTTCATTATTCCTTTGAGCAAAATAGTAGTTCATCACCAACAGATACAATAATTTGTTTAGCCATTCCCCAATCAAAGGGCATACCCTCATTTTCTAATTTTTTGCTACTACAAGAAGCACAGCTATAAATATTTTTGTACAAATCTTTTTCCTTATTATCTCTTTGGGGGTACAATCCCAGCAGTGGTATGGATGGATCAAAGGTCAGGTAGTCAGAAAGTGAAATTCGAAAAAGCCAAGTGACAGGCCCATTGTCCCACAGCTAGTATAGACAAGATAGTGAACTTCCATCTTGCCTTCTTGACTCCAAAAGTAGTTTGTTCTAGTGTGCTAATTTGTCCCCCCCACCAATTCTCCTTTGAGACCAATTGTATGCCCATTTACCAGACTATTGGTCAGGTTTAAAAGAGGAAACTGTGGCAAAATAATCTGGCTAATTTGGGGATTTGATACCTCAATTTGCCTTTCAAAAGCATCTTGATCAAACTCTCTGCAATGGCTGGCAAATATTTAGATGCCATTTCTCTACAACAGTTTAGTGCAAGGTCTCTAAGAGCCATATCAGTATGCATTATAAAAGCTACAACATATATATAAATATATATGTATATATATATATATATATATTTGTGTGTGTACATATACATGTGCTTACATATATATATGTCTTTGAAGAAATATATTTACATTAAAGCCACAGAATTAATTAAACTAATTTAACCAAAATTATATGAGAAACAAACAACAAACTGGGAAAAATTATAGCACATTTCTCTAATAAAGTGCTAATTTCTCAAATTAATAAAGAACTAAGTCAAATTTATGAGAATATAAACCATTCTCCATCTGACAAATAGTCAAAGGATATGGAATGATAATAATATGAAAAAATGTTTTAAATAACTCTTGATTAGAGAAATGCAAATTAAAACCAATGTTGAGATACCACCTCACACCTATCAGATTGGCCAGTATGGTAGTAAAGGAAAAAGGTAAATGTTGGAGGGGATGTGGCAAAATTGAGGTACTAATGTATTGTTAGTGGACTTGGAAACTGATCCAACCATTCTGGAGTACAATTTGGAACTATACCCCAAAGCTATAAAACTGTGCATACCCTTTAATCCAGTAATGCCACTACTGAGTCTGTATCCCAAAGAGATAATTAAAAAAGGGGAAAGGACCTACTTATACACAAATATTTATAGCTTCTCTTTTCATGGTGGTAAAGAATTGGAAAATGAAGGGATTTCTGTCATTGAGGAATGGCTGAACAAATTGTGGTACATGTTGGTGTTAGAATACTATTGTGATCTAAGAAATGATGAGCCAGATGATTTCAGAAAAAGCTGGAACGATCTACAGGAACTGATGCAGAACAAAAAAAGCAGAACTGGAAGAATGTTGTACATGTTAACAGCAATACTGGATGATGATTATCTGTGAAAACTAGACTACTTGCAGGAGTGGGTCAATCTGGGTCAATCCTGAAAGGCTTATGACAGGAAATGCTATCCACCTCCAGAGGAAGCACTATTGGAGTCATCTTTTATATCAGTGTATCCTTGGTTTTATTTTTGAGTTTTGATTATGTATAAGCATGTTCTTACAACAATGACCAATATGGAAGTGTTCTGCCTGACAATAAAAAATGAAAAAAAGAAAACAACACCATAGAATTAGGGGACAACAAATTTAAATATTTGTATTGAGATCCAGGCCTAGAGATGGACTGACCTTGGTTCATATCAGGTCTCAGATACTTCCTTGTTGCGTGACACTGGAAAAATCATTTAAGTTTCATTGTCTATCCCTTATCAGTCTTCTGTCTTGAAACCAATAGACAGTATTGATTTTAAGATGGAAAGTACAGTTTAAAAAAAATTAAAAACAACAAAAGAGAGCGATATAACATGTTTGACTAGACATTTAGGATGAATGTGGGGAAAATAAGTCAAGCTGATTGCATTTGGTCAATATCAGACATCCTAAGTTGATAAGTATTAGTAGAAATACATGTATATGACTATTGTTGCCCAAAATGAAACTGTCAGAATTTTTACTTATTTTAAGTAATTTTCACATGACTGCTCATTTTAAAATTTTGCAGTAGCTTGAGCAATCACAAGGTCAAGATTTAAGGCTATAAACATGTCAGAAGCATCTAGTACAATCATTCCTTTTTTTTCCATTACCAGACATCTTTTTTTTTCTTTCTCTTTCTCTATCCCCTACCCATGGCATTCAGGATGGGAGAAGAAATAAACATTCCCTGTATCTCTTAAACATAGTCAAGCAAAGTGTATTCCTATATGAGTCATGTCCAAAATTGCATGTTAGTCCATCATGCCACTATATAAAGTGACCAATATTTCTCTTCATCAGGCCTCTGAAACCTTGTTATGATCATTCAATTAATTAGATTTCTTATGTCTTCCATATTTGTTGATTTATAATGTTGTTATAAACTGTTCTTCTGGTTCTGTTCACTTCATTCTCCATCTGTTTGGGCAAATATTTCCATGTCTTTTTGGAACCCTTCTTTCCCTCATTTCTTACAGCACAGCAGCATTCCATCTATTCTATTTCTCAAATTTTACAGGTGAAAAATGGTAATTAAAGAAGTTATCTATTGTACAGGGCCACACATACAGGGAGTTATGTGAGAAAACCATTTTTGTTATCCACATCCTCTAACTTGAAAAGCAAGCACTATCCACCCTGTGAACTATGCAACTATTTCCTTTGAATGTGATTATGGATAAGTAAATAGTCATTGATGATGGTGACTTGATTAGTTAATATATAACTGCAAACACCAAACCATTGATCCAATTGTATGTGAGCACCTAGCCACAGGTAATATTATTGCTGTCTAACTTTCTATTTTTGTAGACAAAATGGGTAAAACCAAAACACATCTATAGTAACTCTTCAATGCTATTTCTATTTTTTATTTTTAATAGTACTTACCCATATCTATCTTGATTTAAAGTGCTTCTGAGGTTTAGAGACCTTCAATTGTATCCTAAATTTCTGTGTTCATAGTATGCCTACAATCTGATTCTAAGGAGCCAGGGAGGTTATGAGTATTTTATTACATATACATTATTTAAGTATAGCTGAAATTTTTTATTGTTCCTATGCATACAAAATTTTTTTTTATTGACAAACAATTTTTCCAGGTTACTCGAGTTTTAGGCTTCATTACACCCTACTTACATGACTAATACTCAGTGAAATAGAGAAGTCAAAAGGAATTGAAATTTCCAGTGGGTGGAGACTCAGAACTATTCTTACTCTACCTCCTAAAATTGCTATCTGAGCTTGGTTATCTAGAGATGGAGCACAGAAGAAAAAAATCATCTGCTCTCTGAGAAGTATAAAGAACTTAACAGTTCCTTGGAGCTCTCTCTAATGTTGACTGGAGAACACTACTTTCAGATTAAATACTAGAACCCTAGTACCTTGTTCTTATTGGGAATAAAATCAAGTGAGTAGCTAATCATATTGCTCAATAGTTAAACATGCAGGGTTTCATTTGAGCATCACAAAGCCTTTTTCTTAAATCGTGTATACATAAATTTATAGATGAAGAATATATGTATCAGAGAGAAATTATTTTTCCATGGTCCCATGGTCCCATACATCCAGTATGTGTCAGAGCATACTGAACCTCATATTTTCTTGAAACCAGTCCCACTGTTTTTCTAGTGCATCTCTCTATTTCACTAAACAGGTTGCCTCATAATGGGGCTTAGACTAAACTAAAGTATATCAGGTTCTTGACTAGGGTCCCCCTTAGTACCTGGACTGACATGGCATGGTTCATGAACTCCACTGTCACAATGCTGCTATTTGCAGTTTTCTCTATAGCCCGTACACAAAGTGACATTTTGAGACATTTTTACCCTTTCAAAGGATTTAGTTAAGAATGTAAAATAAATAGCTTCTTCTTTTGCTTATTTACTTCAAAGTGAACTATCTAGCACCTATATGTGTTCAAATATGGTAACAGATATATTTCAGCTTTCATGTTTGCAGAAGGTCCCCAGAGTATCACCAGTAGGTAACCCTATTTACCTCCATTGGCTACCTGTCATTCTTATAAAATCTTTGTAATATTGTCTGTCTATTTTTCAATGGCTTCCTCATCTTGCTGTTGGTCAGTGGCCCATCATCCCTACCCAGCACGAAGCCATAACTCTTTATAAGCCTTTGAAGGTTGCCTGATTTTTCTTATGATTTGTTCCATTGCTTAAGTACATGTTGAAATTTGTTACAAACTAAAGAAAAGTATTTATCACAACTGACCATTTCTGCTCAATCTTTCCTAGTTCATCTCTCCTTCTCTTTGAAAGTTATAGCCTTTCTTGAATATTCCAAGTTTGGCAAGAAGGGTTTAATAATTGGGTACCATATACCCTTATTATCTGCCCTGGGACTTGGGAGAGTTTTATAATTTCAGGCAGTTAATGCAGTAGACTTACATTATTGAGCCTTCTGAATACCTTTGCAGTTCTTTTACCCACACATAAAGGCCAATTGTACAGGAACCTGTCTTTGAGATGCCTCAGGGTTTTCAAATGGTTCTGTATTCATGTAACTACTACTGGAGAAAAAAAGGCCTGTGTTTAAAAAATAAATCACAGAAATACTGATGAGCCACTGTCTCTCAAATTCAAAGAGACTCTATGTCTGTAGCTTCCTCCTTTCAAGAAAAGGACTTGGTATACTTCGGAGAACCAAATACTCTCTGCCTCTTCTTAGTTAATTTGGAAATAGCAGTTTCAGTATCCCCCCAAGGATAACCATCCTTTTTTTATGCAACAGTGACTGCCTTCGACTCCAATGCCTGAACATCACCTCTGTTACCATTTTTTCCCTTTCCTCAGGAATCTCCAGTACATTTATGTGGGCTTTGAAGAGTCTAGTTTCTATTATTGACTCCAGTTCCTACTCATGTTCTACCAATGTTAGGGGATCCCTTGGTACCCCAGTTCCATTTAACTACTTGGCACTAAGATTAGCTTTCACAAATGAATACTTATTTCAAAGATAAGCACAAGCATACAAACATCCCTATCCCCACCAGTACCTGAGTACATAACCCCTTATCTCACACCATCTCTGACTCTGAGAGTCTATTGCTTAACTTAGTTCTTATGTAGCCTTGTCTCACATTGTTCCAAGTCCAAAGCCACACGTGTCCTCTAGTCTCGGTTGTCCTGACTTCTTAAGGCTTCCTTCCTGGCTGGCAGCAATATCCAGTACAGAACACTGGCTCCAAGGTTTCAATACCATGAGTCTGAATCTTATAGGAACCACACCCCTGTTCCTAGAACAAATTAATCTAAATAAAGTCCCACATTTTATTTTTGTGTCCATAGGATTAAAAAGGGGAAAGGAAGAAAGAATCCTTTTCTCTAACAAACTGAATTCATTGTGCCTATGTTGGGGTGAATCGGCCCTTCACCCACTTTGGACCCAGCTGAAAAGAGAGATACTATGACAATCTGACTGATTTTGAGACACTGACCATTTCAACTGTATTGGAAGAGGCTATTTTCATTCACATGATAGTGGAACAGTGAATTCTTCTAATATAAGGTACTCATGGGTTCCTCCACCTTAGGTGATCAGGGCATGCACACTTTAAAATACACAAAGCCAAAAAGCTTGAAAGTTGTAAAATATTTTTTAAAATTACCAAAAATAACTCCCATGTCCCACCTTGTTTTCTCTATTTCTTTCTTTCTACAAATAGTTCAGAAGCCAATGAAACCTTGGGTTCTGTATAGCTCTAGTGATCCTAGGACAGGTATCTATGATCTAATGCAATTCTCATTTTAGAAATGATTATTTTTTTAGTGTTGTCAAGAATTTAATTTTCATTATATAAAAATATTTTTTGCTAGATTTCTATGTTCAGGAGCACTTAAGCAACAGAGAGAACAGAGCTTCAGGTCAGAAGTGGGGAGGACCTAGTTTCAAATATGGCCTCAGATACTTCATAGTTGTGTGAGTTTCAACAAGTCACTTAGATCCAATTACCTAGGTTTTGCTGCTCCTCTGTCTTAGAACTGATACTAAGACAGAAGGTAAAGTTTAGTTTAAAAAATCCTCTGCTCATTATTGAGTTAATGGACAAATCTAAGTGTGTGGTACTATGTTATTAGAGATTTAGTTTCCCCAAATAGTCAATGTGCTTTTGTAGTTCCCATTAAAATCTCATTTCCTTAATTAAAATTGTGCTTTTGACTCATAGGCCTTCATATCTGAGGGTAAAATCTCCCAATAAGGAGACAGAAGACATATAATAACAGTCAAGAGAATTTGAATGTTTCCTCCACCCATATAGAATGCTTATAATCATCTCTTCTACCTCTCTTTTGTTGCTTATTTATATACAGAAAGTGTCTGTGGTCTTTTTGCTACAGTTGTTATTTTCTATAGTCCCTCTTGACAGATCTCACTGGTCTCCTGTGCAATGCTTTTGGTAAATTCTGTGTATTGTTCTCCTATACATTCATAGTTTAAATATCTTTTACTAGATTAAGACACTGACCACCAGTTATTTTCTGCTCCTATTTGCCACATTAAATTTTCCTTTGAGAGATAACTTAGTCTGTTTCCTAAGATACCATCTCACTAAACAGATGTTTGGAGTTCAGTTCAAAGGTTTGTGTAGCACAAAACATACCCCTCAAAATTTATGTCTTTATTTATGGTATTTATATCATCTTATCCTCTTCTTACCAGAGATCTTCCATACCTTACAAAGTAAGCTTATTGGAATGAGAATGGAGGTAGGATTATGGAAATCTTTCTTTTTGCACTATTTAGACAAACTTCTATCCTCAAATTTGTAGGTACCTTTTCTTAAGTACCCAAGGAGTATATTTCCTTGCATTACTTGTTGGAGCACCTAAAGTTCCTGTATCACAAAATCAAGGAAGTCATTGTCTTTCTAATTATCTCTTTATCTCAGGTTTTCCTTCAGGGCAGCTGAAGAAAGTTGTCTACTTTAAACTATGAATACTTTGCAAAAGATGTCCCAAAGGGGATGGCTTAAGAAATGGATGTAGTACCTCTTGTTCTCATCCCTGGAAGCCCAGACAGAGAAATAATATTTATATTCCCTGCTACAAAGATGATACTTGTAATTTTTAAAAGTTCTTTCATACATATCACATTAGTGATGATTTAATCTCTTGGCATCACTTTAAAAATGAGGAAATTCAAATGGCATGCCCAAGATAATACAACCACATGAAAGACATAGGACTTGAAGTTGTTTTCCAAAATTGCAATCCAGTACAAGAAACATTTGTTCATATAAGAACACTAATGTTTCTGTTTGCAGAAGTGCTCCCCTTATATGGACACTGGACATCGAAAAGTAGAACATGCCCTCTAGCCTCCCTCAAGTAGAAAATTGAATAGCTATTAAGAGTGCAATACTCACACATGCCAATAGGTGTTGAGCAAACATGAGCTAACAGTGTAGGTCTCCTGCACAAAAGTGTAGATGTATATTGCCTATTTAAATTTCTACACACTTACCTAGAGATCATTCTTGTCTCCTAGTACATGCCTGAATTCTATGGTGGCTCTGTATAGACCTAAAAATGTAAAGGTAACATTAATTGGATATTTCATATATTATCGAAATTATCTTAATCCCAACTGGACACTAAGATTCTTATCTTCCTCCCAACTTTGTATGATCCAAAGGAAAACACACAAGCATTACGGAAGAGAGTTCAATTGCTGAGTGTAATTGAAAATAAAGATGTATAACATTAAAAATCCAATGGGCAGTACTATTCCAGTAAACTAAAATATCTACTTTAACATTATATATTTTTATGTGGATGAATTCCTAGGCAAACTAGAGTAACTTTTTAGTTGAATAAATTCCTTTGTTACACTATTAAAATCCAATCTCAGAAAGAAATGAGTTACCACATTGTGATCTACTCTTGTTCTCAGTGTCTTATTTAACCAATCATTCAAGGTTAGATGCTGCCCTGGGCTTCTCCCAGGAATGGATGTACCCTGTTGTACCCCATGAAACTTTTGCTCAGTGTACTGCTATTAAGAGTGTTCTCAGTTTTGTTTTTTCTTGACTGCATTAGTATGTTTTCTACCTACTCAAAGATTTCCACATCAGCATTACAAAAGCCTCTAATTCTAACCCTTATATACTCAGGAGAAAGGAAGACTCCCAAATGCATGGAATATTTTCTTCCTATGGCATACTCTGATCTCACTGATCCAGCTCCTTCATTGTCTCTCTCTCTTCCTTCTCTCTCTCTGTTTCTCTCTGCATATCTGTTTCTTACTCTCTCTTTGCCTCTTTTAGTCTCTCTTGCTTTGTCTCTGTCTCTGTTTGGTCTAAATGATGTAAGGTAAGTAATTTTTTTGTCTTAATAGTTCTGTCTAGAGAGCAAAATTAATGACGATGGATCTGGCAATATGATTCCTGCTCTGCACTTCCTATCCTTGTCTGGCACCTAAAAGATCCAGGAAATGGCAGAGACAAGAATCCAGGCTGTTCTGAAACATAGGTTACAAGAAATCACTACTATCTACAGGGCACTCTGCTAGGAACTAGGGGTGATGATAAAAATGAAGATGACAACCAATCAATAATCACTTATTAAGTGCTTTAGAGGACTTCTTAACCTTTTTAGTGTCATGAACCCCTTTGGCAAACAGGTGAGGCCTATGGACCCTTTTTCAGAATAATGTTTTTAAATGCCTCCAATAAGTGCATAAAATTACAAAGGAAACCAATTATTTTGAAATACAGTTGTAAAAATATATTTTTTAAAAATGTTCATGAATTCCAGGTTAAGAACTCATGATCTCTGTTAGGTCAGTGATGATGGTGATTATAATAATAACGGTAGAGACAAAGAAAAGATGTTTTAAAAGGAACAGACTAATATTCATCTTTATTTCTATTTGGTATTTGTAAGTACATAGGTGAAAGAATTCTGCCATTGTTGGTTGGAATTTTTATCCCTTAAAACAGGTGTGGCTGAAAGAATAGAATAGTCATCACAATGGTTTCATAATTTAAAAAAAGGAAATCAGTTCTCCTGCAAATTAGATTTTACTAGGCTTAGAGATGTGCATTGGGATTGGGTGGGGGGAAGCACATTTCTTAGACTGAGGTGAAGCAAAGTAAACAAACTAAGTGGCATAGAGCTATTATTTATTTTTCTTCTCTCTTTCCAAGTTTGAAAATGTAAAAGGGAATTTTTCATTCCCTTTGTCTATTTTAAGCTAATCAATCAGGAACTTGAAGTACCCCTACTTAACACTAAGTCAGGAACAAAGAGAGTTCACATTTACTTAGTCATTAACACTGTAAAAATAATTATGGGAAAACACAAAAATAAAGACAAGGGTAATAAAAATAAAGGTTCAAAATGATTCTTAGATACTTTTGATAGGGTTATCAAAAGTATCTTCAGTGGTAAAGTGAAATGAAGCTAAAAGGTGAACTTCTCTTCAGGGCCAGGCACAAGAGAGACTAAAGAGACTCTTGTTATAGAAAATTAAACTTTTTATTTAAAATATATAAAGATAAAAGAATTTCTAATTCTAAAGGATTCTAACTCCACCAAAATATAACTCCCATGCAAGGAACCACTTCTCCTGTGGTTCACAGGCTATGTTAATCCTCCTTGATCTAACTAACAAAATTTTATACTACTCCAACTAAAACTACCACTATAATTCTTAACCTCGCCTTTAAGTTATAAAGATAACCAAGTCTAGCTTGAGTCTCAACAAGAATCAAGTTAGGACTATGAACCTTAACAGACTGAGAGTTCAAACCAAACACCAGGTTTTCTTTGGTCTTTTCAGAATTTAACCAATCTATACACAGTAACAGATGAATGATGTTTCCCCAGTTGGAAAAGAAAACACTCCACTCCTTCAGGTCTTTCACTCAGACAGAGATAGAGAGAGGCAAAGATGTTACCTTCTCTAGCCCTGGGAGGGAAAAGAACCTGCTTGTGGCTGTCAGCTGCCAGAAGCCAACTCTCAGAATGCCACACCCAGAGTGTGTAACTGTCATAAAAAAAGTTTATAACTGCCAACAGTTGAAATTAACATTCTCTCTCAGTTCTATTTGAAACTCCAATTCTTTCTCAAGTCAGCTTCTCTACTTCTTATCTCTAAACTAATAAAACAATACTTATTTTCTAATATCATCCTTATAACACTTAGTCGTAAAAGACCACAAGCACAGCCTAGGAAAATTGAGAGACTTTGATTGGTTCCTGAGATGTGATAGACCAGCCCACAGTGAAAGGAAGGAGAAACCAGAGAAACAGGAAGTGATGTGGAGAAAACTGCTTATAAAAGCCAGCCAAGGGCTAATTCATATTCTACTGCCTTGGTGGCCCTTGCTGAGGGAGGACTTTTGAGTTGGTGTCTCTATATTGGAGGGATTTTTCTGCCTTAGACTTCTGCACTGGAGATTCTGCATTGGTGACTTGAGGAGTTTGGCTTAGTAACTTGCTTGGATTGAGGAGACCCTGACCAGAGACACTGGCCTTTTCAGCTCTTCTCCTGTCTTCAGTGGAATACTCTCTTTGGTGAGGCACTCAGATCTGGACTTAGTTAATTTAGCTAGACAATATTTTTTATCTCCTTCCTACATTTCCTTTACTATCTCTACCTTGCTGTAATAAAGCTACTAAAGCTACTAATATCCTTGTGACTTTAAGAGTTAATTTTATAAACAGTGACCACAGCAATTTTTTTTTAACTCATAAACTTAGTCAAACAATTTTTTAACCCTTACAAGAAGCTAAACTCTCAAAACCTGTTTCAGAAATTCTAAATGGATTCAGAACCCTCTAAATGGATTATTTTATTCAACATACATAATAATAATTAATAATATTAGCTAGCTTTTATATAGACTTATGTAGTTGCAACTATAAATTCAGAAGTGCAAGGGATAAGCAAACAAATTTAAGTGACTTGCCCAATTTCACATAGCTAGGAAATATCAGAGGGCAGATTTTAAGCCTGGTCCTTCTAGCTCTAGTCCTGGCAATCTATCCATATCTCACCTAGCTGCCCCAAACAGAGGTTTAACATTTAAAAGTGTTTTATAAATAACTCATTTTATCCTCATAAAACTCTGGGAATTAAGTAATATTGTTATCCTCTTTTTATAGGCAAGGAAACTGAGGCAGACAATGATAAAGTGACTTCCTTGCCCAAGGTTACAGAGACAGTAAGTTTCTGAAGATGGCTTTGAACTGAGGTCTGCCTGCCTCCTGGTGTAGTGCTTTATCTACTGTACTATCTAGTTGCCTCTGATATGGGGGTACAGGCTTCCCCCAAGACAACCCCAAACCCCAGAAAGTGTTACAGGTCAAAGAGTACATAAAGAACACCTTTTTTCCTTGCATTCCTGCAGTGCTTAAGGAAGGTGACTTTGAGCTGAGAGCAATATCTCTTCTGATCTTTCCCCTTATTCTTCATGAGCACAGGTAGGCACCTCCCAGTTTGTTTGCATTCTGATGAGCATCCCAAATGTCTGATTAGCCCCTAAACTGAAAGGTTCACCCCTTTTTGACTTTGAGGCATCTAACATAACCACATGACCCATCTCAGGTTCAAAAGACCCAGTAACATGCAATCATCATCCCATGTCTATTGTCAAGAGACTATAAATATTCCAAACTCCATCTCCTCGGGGAGGCAGCATTCCACCCACTTTGCCTCCTTAGGCCATTCCATTTGACTTACATTCTAATAAATGAATCTCTTTTATTTTTAAACTAACTTTTAGAGTCTGTCTTTCATGACAAAGGGTGTCTGTCCAGATTGAGGGTTTTACTTCATAGTTCTCCCACAACACCTCTGTTATGTTGGATTTATCTTGAAATAGCTAGCAAACTACCTAAAGTGTGGGAGCTCCACTTGATTCTGAACAGGCTACTGTTAATAGGGAAGTTGAACTCAAATTGAATAGATTTCCTCATTAAAAACACATTCCCAATTTCTCAGTGCTGTTCTTGAGTCCTCAAAATTTTTGTACTCTGTTTTTCCTATCTCATAAAGAGGACAAAGGAGGCAGAAATGGGCTGATCTCACCTCTAACAGTGGCCACAAAATGAAGACATTTGGATTTACAAGGAAATATGTTTGGTAGGGTCATAAACTCAAAAGTTCTTCATAAATAGTCATGCCATATTTGGGGTACTTTGTCAATTTTAATAAAACTGATTTTTTTGTGGGGGAGGCGGAAAGGCCATATTATCTGGATCAGTTGTCTTCATTGATTCAGGTAACTGGATAATTACTCAATTCTCATCATGGACAAAAATTCTAAGTAGTATAAAAGATTCATTTTTTAGGGCTCTTTAATATGCCATCAAACAATTTTAAGCAGGGTGCTTAGCACTTTGCTGGATAAAGAGAGGAAAAATGGGCAAACCTGGCCTTCCATATCTCTCAGAAATGTTCCTCATCTCATTCCCTGAAAGCAGGCTGCCCTAGAAAAGTATGCTCATTTGAATTGTTCAATAATGAAAGTCAATGAGGTGGGGCCGGCATTATACAGCTCATTTGCCTCTACCTCGTTGTGGAACAATATGAACATCAGAAATGCAAGACTCCAAGGCCTTGCTATACATGATACATGAACCTCACCTTCTGCAAGTTTTCCCTCAGAGAACCCATGATTGGCTTTTGAGCTTCATCACCAAATAAATGAGTCTGGTGTAAAAGCAATTTTGATTTAGTATAACCTCATTTATTCAGAGTCTGTAGTGGTTGAAATAAGCCTGAACTTGTAGTAAGCAGACCTGGGTTCCAGTCAAGTTCACTTATTCTTTTTTTTTTTGAATGTTTATTATTATTCATTTTTAACATGGTTACATGATTCAGGCTCCTACTATCCTCTTCACCCCTCTCTCTCCCTCCACCTATGGCCAACACACATTTCCACTGGTTTTAACATGTGTCATTGATCAAGACTTTTTTCCAAATTGTTGATAGTTGCATTGGTGTGGTAGTTTTGAGTCTACATCCCCAATCATGTCCACCTCATCCCATGCGTTCAAGCAGTTGTTTTTCTTATATGTTTCCTCTCCTGCAGTTCTTCCTCTGAATGTGGGTAGCGTTCTTTACCATAAATCCCACAGAATTGTCCTGGGTCATTGCATTGCTGCTGGTACAGAAGTCCATTACATTCGATTTTACCATAGTATATCATAGTATTTGAGTCACTGTGTAAAGTGTTCTTCTGGCTCTGCTCCTTTCACTCTGCATCAGTTCCTGGAGGTCATTCCAGTTCACCTGGAACTCCTTTAGTTTATTATTCCTTTTAGCACAATAGTATTCCATCACCAGCATATACCACAGTTTGTTCAGCCATTCCCCAATTGAAGGACATACCCTCCTTTTCCAGTTTTTTGCCACCACAAAAAAAACGCAGCTATAAATACTTTCATACAAGTCTGTTTATTAATGATCTCTTTGGGGTACAAACCCAACAATGGTATGGATGGATCAAAGGGCAGGCATTCTTTTATAACCCTTTGAGCATAGTTCCAAATTGCCAGCCAGAATGGTTGGATCAGTTCACAACTCCACCAGCAATGCATTAATGTCCCAATTTTGCCACATCCCCTCCTGCATTCATTACTCTCCCCTTCTTTCATTTTAGCCAATCTGCTAGGTGTGAAGTGATACCTCAGAGTTGTTTAGATTTGCATTTCTCTAATCGTTAGAGATTTAGAACACTTTCTCATGTGCTTATTGAAACTTTTGATTTCATTACCTGAAAATTGCCTATTCATGTCTCTTGCCCATTTATCAATTGGGGAATGGCTTGATTTTTTATACAATTGATTTAACTCCTTGTATACTTGAGTAATTAGACCCTTGTCAGAGTTTTTTGTTATAAAGATTTTTTCCCAATTTGTTGTTTCCCTTCTGATTTTGACTACATTGTTTTTGTTTGTACAAAAACTTTTTAGTTTAATATAATCAAAACCATTTAATTTATATTTTGTAATTTTCTCTAACTCTTGCTTGGTTTTAAAACCTTTCCTTTCCCAGAGATATGACAGGTATACTATTCTGTGTTCACTTAACTTATTTATAGTTTCCCTCTTTATATTCATGTCGTTCACCCATTCTGAATTTATCTTGGTGTAGGGTGTGAGATGTTGATCTAAACCTAATCTCTCCAATATTGTTTTCCAAATTTCCCAGCAGTTTTTGTCAAATAGTGGATTTTTGTCCCAAAATTGGGCTCTTTGGATTTATCATACACTATATTGGTGATGTCATTGACCCCAATTCTATTCCACTGATCCTCCTATCTGTCTCTTAGCCAGTACCATATTGTTTTGATGACTGCTGCTTTATAGTATAGTTTAATATCTGGTACTGCTAGACACCCTTCCTTCACATTTTTCTTCATTATTTCCCTTGATATTCTTGATCTTTTGTTAGTCCAAATGAAATTTGTTATAGTTTTTCCTAATTCAGTAAAGAAGTTTTTTGGTAATTTGATAGGTATGGTGCTAAATAGGTAAATTAATTTGGGTAGAATGCTCATTTTTATTATGTTAGCTCATCCTACCCATGAGCACTCAATGGCTTTCCAATTGTTGAGATCCAGTTTTATTTGTTTGGAAAGTGTTTTATAGTTGTTTTCGTGTAATTGCTGTGTTTGTTTTGGTAGATAGATTCCCAAGTATTTTATATTGGCTAGGGTGATTTTAAATGGTGTTTCTCTTTCTAACTCTTGCTGTTGTAATGTGTTGGAAATATAAAGAAATGCTGATGGTTTATGTGCACTTATTTTGTATCCTGCAACTTTGCTAAAGTTGTTGATTATTTCTACGAGCTTCTTAGTTGATTCTCTAGGATTTTTTTAAGTATACCATCATATTATCTGCACAGAGTGATAGCTTAGTCTTCTCTTTGCCTATTTTGATACCTTCAATTTCTTTTTCTTCTCTAATTGCTACTGCTAGTGTTTATAGTACGATGTTGAATAGTAGAGGTGATAATGGGCATCCTTGTTTCACTCCTGATCTTATTGGGAAGGTTTCTAATTCATCCACATTGCATATAATGATTATTGATGGTTTTAGATATATACTGTTTATTATTTTTAAGAAAGGTCCTTCTATTTCTATACTTTTCAATGTTTTCAATAGAAATGAATGCTGTATTTTGTCAAAGGCTTTTTCAGCATCTATTGAGATAATCATGTGATTTTTGTTTGTTGGACTGTTGACATGGTCAATTATGTGGATGGTTTTCCTAATGTTGAACCATCCTTGCATTCCTGGTATAAATCCCACCTGATTCTGGTGGATGATCTTCTTAATTACTTGCTGGAGTCTCTTTGCTAGTATTCTATTTAAGATTTTTGCATCTATGTTCATTACGTAGATTGGTCTATAGTTTTCTTTCTCTGTTTTTGGTCTACCTGGCTTTGGAATCAGTACCATATTTGTGTCATAAAAGGAATTTGGTAGGACTCCTTCTTTGCTTATCATATCAAATAATTTGTATAGTTTTGGGATTAGTTGCTCTTTGAATGTCTGATGAGGTCCTGGTGATTTTTTCTTAGGGAGTTCTTTGATGGCTTGTTCAATTTCTCTTTCTGATATGGAATTAATTAGGTATTCTATTTCTTCTGCTGTTAATCTACGCAATTTGTATTTTTGTAGGTATTCATCCATATCTCCTCAATTGTTATATTTGTTGCCATATGATTGGGCAATATAGTTTTTAATGATTGCCTTAATTTCCCCTTCATTAGAGGTGAGTTCTCCCTTTTCATCTTTGATACTGTCAATTTGTTTTCTTCTTTCCTTTTTTTTATTAGATTGACCAGGACTTTGTCTATTTTATCTGTTTTTTTAAAATACCAGCTTCTAGTCTTATTTATTAATTCAATAGTTCTTTTACTTTTGATTTTATTAATTTCTCCTTTGATTTTTAGTATTTCTAATTTAGTTTTTATCTGAGGATTTTCAATTTATCCATTTTCTAGTTTTTTAAGTTGCATGCCCAACTCATTAACCTCTGCCCTCCCTAATTTGTTAATATATGCATTCAGTGATATAAATTTTCCCTTAGAACTGTTTTGGCTGCATCCCATAGGTTTTGGTAAAAAGTCTCATCATAGTCATTGTCTTCAATGAAATTATTAATTGTTTCTATGATTTATTTTTTCACTAACTTTCTTGTAGAATCATATGCCCTTACTAATTACTATTTTTATTGCCTTATGATCTGAGAAGGTTACATTTATTATTTCTGCTCGTTTGCATTTGTTTGCAATGTTTCTATGTCCTATTACATGGTCAATCTTTGTGAATGTAAAATGTGCAGCTGAAAAGAAGGTGTATTCCTTTTTGTCCCTGTTTATTTTTCTCTACATATTAATTAAATCTAATTTTTCTAGGACTTCATTTACCTCTCTTTCCTCTTTCTTATTTATTTTTTGGTTTAATTTATCTAGATCTGAAAGAGGAGTATTTAGGTCTCCCACTAGTATGGTTTTACTATCTATTTCCTTCTTGAGCTCTGCCAGTTTCTCCTTTAGGAATTTGGATGCTATACCATTTGGTGCATACATATTGAGCAGTGTTATTTCCTCATTGTTTATACTGCGTTTAATCAGGATGTAATGACCTTCCCTGTCTTTTTTAATCATATCTATTTTTACTTTGGCTTTGTCAGAAATCATAAGAGCCACTCCTGCCTTCTTTTTCTCATTTGATGCCCAAAAGATTTTGCTCAAGCCCTTAACCTTAAACTTGTGTATGTCCACGTGCCTCATATGTGTTTCTTGTAGACAACATATGGTGGGATTTTGGTTTCTAATCCACTCTGCTAATTGCTTCCATTTTATGAGTGAGTTCATCCCATTCACATTCAGAACTATAATTATCAGTTGTGCATTCACTGACATTTTTGTATCCTCCCCTAGTCCCACCCCTTCTTCTTACACTATTTTCTTTTAAACCAGTGGTTTGCTTTGAGCCTGTATCCCTTATCCCCTCCTTTGATTAAGTTCCCTTTCTACCCCCCTCCCTTGTTATTCCCCTCTTTTTATTTTTAAAGGTCTAATGAATTCCCTCCGCTTTCTTCTCCCCTCCCTTTTTTGACCTCCCTACTCCCCTGCTCCCCTTGGTTTATCCCTTCTGACTTTCTCAGTAGGGTTAGATAGATTTTTTTATCACATTGGATAATATAGCTACTTTCACTCTCTGGGTTGATTACACTGAGAATAAGGTTTGATTATTTTACCTCTTAATGCTCTCTTCCTCTCCTTCTTATACTAGTTTTTCTACCCTCCCGTTCCCATGCTCTCTTTGTGTGTAATAGAATATCCTATTTTTATTATTCACTCAAGTTTCTCTTGGTGTCCCCTACTATTCACCCCCTTCTTTCCTACCCCCCGTATCATCTTAGACCATTTAGTATTCCACCCTCTCCCTATGTATAATTCTTCTGATTACTATAATAGTGAATACTATAATAGTGACTAGAGTTCACTACAGAGAATTATACATAGCATTTCTCCACATAGGAATACAGATAATTAGATCCTATTGAAGCCCTTAAAGAGTGAAATTTAAAAAATTATGAGTTTTCTTTCTTTTCCCTCTGTTTCTTATTTACCTTTTCATCTTTCTCTTGATATTTGTGGTTGAGTGTCAAACTTTCCATTTAGTCCCGGTCTCTTTTGTGCAAAAACTTGGAATTCTTCAATTTTGTTGAATGCCCATACTTTCCTCTAAAAGTATATAGTCAGTTTCACTGGGTAGTTGATCCGTGGTTGAAGGCCCAGTTCTCTTGCCTTTCTGAATATCATATTCCAAGACTTGCGGTCTTTTAGCATGGAGGCTGCTGGATCCTGTGTGATCCTGAATGGTGCTCCTTCATATTTGAATCGTCTCTTTCTGGCTTCTTGTAAGATTTTTTTCTTTTACTTGGGAGCTCTTGAATTTGACTATTATATTCCTGGGGGTTGTCCTTTCTGGGTCTAGTGTAGAGGGTGATCTATGGATCCTTTCAATGTCTATATTGCCCTCTTGTTGTAGAACTTCAGGGCAATGTTGCTGAATAATTTCTTTTAGTATGGAGTCCAAGTTTCTATTAATTTTTGCTTTTTCTGGAAGACCAATGATTCTCAAATTGTCTCTTCTAGACCACTTTTCTTGGTCTGTCCCTTTCTCATTGAGATATTTCATGTTTCCTTCTATTTTATCAGTCTTTTGACTTTGTTTTATTTGTTCATGCTGTCTTGAGAGATCATTTCCTTCTAATTGCTCAATTCTAGCCTTTAGGGACTGATTTTCAGCTATAATCTTTTGGTTTTGCTTTTCAATATGGTTATTTCTGTTGTTCAATTTGCTTATCAGTTCATTTGATTTCTGAGCCTCACTTTCCAATTGTGAAATTCTGCCTTTTAAACTGTTATTTTCTTGCCAGATCTCTTCCATCTTTTTCATCATTTCAGATTTGAACTCTTCAATCACTTGTGAACAGTTTTCATTTTTTGGTAAGGTTTGGATATGATTTTTGTTTGTTCTCCTCTGTTGTCTGTATTTTCTCTGTGTAAACATTGTTGAGTGTTACGGAGTTCTTCTTGATAGTCTTTCTCTTCTGGAGTTCTCGATTTTGGCTTGCAATTGTTGTTAGCCCAGTGCCTTCTCAGCTTTGTCCTCACACTCAGGGTCTGTCTGCACTTTCCAGGCTCCCGAGGTCTCAGATCTCGTTGTTCTCAGGGTCGAGTCTCCTGGTTGTCCCCAGTCTGCCCCTCTGCCTAAGGCTCTTTCAGCAGTCTCAGAGGCTGCTTCCACAGCCGCACTCTTGTCTGCATAGGGTCCCCATTCAAGGTACAAGACTGCTCCCGAGATCCTTGTCCACTCCTGGGGCAATGTCTTCACCCAGGCAGCCTCTCAGGGAAGTCCATGGGCGTTCTTTAGCCTCTTGAGGTCCTAAGTCTTGCTGCTCTCAGGAACAAGCCCTGGAGCTGCCAATGACTTAACGGGTGCCCCAAATCTGCTATAACTTTTGTGGGCTGGCCTTGGCACTGTGTGTGGTATGGGGGTTGGGGGAGGGGCTTCTTCCTCTCACATTTTAGTGAGAGCTGTTTTACCCCTTTATAGCGTGGAAAAGCCCCAATTCCACATACCTTCAATTCTGCACCCTGTTGTGGGGTCCCTTCATTCATCTTGATTTGTTTTTATGTCCCCTTGAGGAGTCCAGTATGTTTTGGTTAGGAGAGATCAAGCAGTTGCTCCTTACTCTGTTGCCATCTTAATCGGAAGTCTTCAAGACCTGTTTCAATTTCACTTATTCTTTAACTGATTTTAAACAAATCATTTAATCGCTGACAACCTCAGTTTCCTCATATGTAAATAATGGAAATAACAATTTTATTCTATCTACTTCATACATCTTCTTCATACAGTTAAAGACTTAATGAGTTCATTTTTGTAAATTGGTTAGTAATCATAAAGTGCTTTACTTATTCAATCACTAAATGAACATTAAAATGTCTACTATATGCCAGACATCATGTTACGATCTGGAGACACAAATTAAGGTAAAGGTCTATCCCAGTTCTGGGGAAGTTCACAACCTAATGTGGAGACAATATGTAAACAATTATATATAAACAATCTATATACAGGATAAAAGAAAATAACCAGCAAAGTCACTAGAATTGAGAAGAATTGAGTATTAGCTTTGTTTATCATAGCTTTTCACAATGATATAGGAGTAAGAGCTCTGAAACTGATTTCAAAAGACTCAGGTTCTAATTCTGATTCTGTCACTTCCATCTTACTTTATTTAATCTATAAAGAGCAATTTTTACTTTATACATCTGTATTCTCATCTGCAAAACAAGGAAGTTAGAATAAGTAGTCTCTAAGGCCCCTTTTTAGCTATAAAACTATGATCTTCTACAAATATGAATCATATTTGCAAGCACATCTCTCAATTCATAAAAGCAAAAATCTTTGGGATTCTAATTAAATGCCATTCTGTTCATTCCTCCCCTGAGGAAGAGGGCCAAACCTTCTAAACTGGGGTATATTTGTATAGATATTTTCTTGAAAAAATCTAATTGTTATTTTATTTTAGAATAGAAAGAACATAGGCCTTAAGTTCAGAGAACTTCAATTAGACTTTCCCCTTCTGTTACTTTCTCGAGGTGTGATGGGAAAGTTACAATAAAAGTAACAAAAAAATTTTAAATGATCTATTATGTTGAAAATCCATAGCCTTGCTTTCATCACTGATAAATTATATGACTTCTCATACTCAACTTGTCATTATTTTCGCCAAGTGAGACCTGAACTCAGATATTTATGATTCCAAGGATGTCTCTCTATCCACACCACCTGAAGGCAGCTCCCAAAGATAATTTGCAGAGTTAGTGCTAATGTGCATTTGTGGAGAAATATTCTTACTTTTTAATGAAATGATAGGCCATCAATCTCTAGGCACCAGTTTCCAAATGCAAAGATTTCTAATAGAAAGTAAGTGGAAAAAAGCCCACAGACAAAGATTCTAACTTTCTATTGGAGAACACACCATGTGCACAAATAAGATAATATATTGAACTGAAGGGGAATTTCTGGAAGGAGTACTAACTGCTGGGGTGAGAAGAATCATGGAAAGCTTTCCAAAGGACGGAGAATTTGAGTTAAACTTTGAAGCCATCTTAGAGTTGGAAGTACTGCAACAACTTGTTGAAAGAATGAGACACCCTGGGCAAAAGCACAGAAACAAGATGGGAACTGTCAAGTTCAGGGATAAGTTTATAGTCCAATTTCTCCAAAACATAGAATTCTTGATGGAGAGTAATGTAGGATAAACTTTGAAAGGTAGATTGGAACTAGATGGCAGAAACCCTTAATTCCAGATTCATTTTTATACTTTATTTTAGAGATAATATATTAATAACTTATTTTTATTTGCACATTTTAGTAATATTTTATATTAGAGACAATCTTTGAAGAGTTTTGAAAATGATAGTAACATGGTAAGATCTGTGCCTTTAGGCAGATGACTTTAGCAGCTGCTCTAGAGCTCAGGTTGAAAACACAAGAGGATAGAAGAAAGAAGACCATTTAGGAGATAGTTTCAATAATCTGGGCAACAAGTGATGAAGGACTGAGGTAAATTAATGACCCTACAAGCAAATGGAAGGAGAAAGATGTGACAGATGTTGTAAAAGTAGAATTGACAAAACATGATAATTAATATGGTTTCTATAAAGTAGGACAAATTAAAATATCTGAATTTGAGAATTGGGGTGCTTGGAAGATGCTAATATTCTAAACAGAAAAAGAAAAGCTTGGAGCGAGCCCAAGTTTAGAGAAAATAACATTACTATTTTGTAGCTATTGAATTTGATATTTTAATGGTATTTGAGATGCAGCAGGTATTTGGTAAAGTGGGAAGAGGGAATAGGCAAAAAGATGAGAACTTTTTAAAACAGTTTTGGAGCATCTGCATAGAAGTCATGACTAAAATTTCTTATATAAGGTGTTGGGATCCATTGGAAAGGTTAGGAGAGAAAATTAGAGATATTTACTCATGGTGAATGAATGGAAAATGGACAGAAATTCAGCAAATAAAGCTAAAAAAAGTGAAGATAGAAGAGGAGAACCAAGAGAGAAGGTGGTTCCAAATAGGCAAAAGAAGAAACAACCTTGGGGGGGGGGAACCTTCAAACAAGTCAAGGAGGATAACAACTGAGAAAATGCTATATGATGTAATAATTAAGATGACATTGGTAATAACCTTTGAGAAAGCAAGTTTAATACTGCATGAGATCACAAATAAGTTGTCAAAAGACTGAGAAATAGTAAGATTGTGTTATTAAAGGTGACCACTCTAAGCATTTCCTCACCTAGGAGTTAATCAGCAAAAAAGTAGAATAGCTACAGAACAATAGTTTGAGATTGACAGGTAATAAAGGATTTTTAAAGAGGAATGTGCCCTGAACATGTTTATAGGCAATAATAAAGAAGCGAATAATTGGAGATTACAGGGTTGAGAGAGGTGAGTGGGCAGCAAAGATTATAGAATGATAAAAAGTAAAAAAAAATGTGTACATGGGAGGGAATCAGATTCAGGACATAAGAAATATTGATCTGAATATGAAAAGGGCTATCCCTTCAACAAAGCCTGGAACAAAAGAGAATAAGATGATATACAAAATTTTTAAAGTATGGAGGAGGAAGGAGAATTGCTCATGGTAGATCATCTCAAATTTTTCTCAGTATAGTTGAAGACTATTCAGTTACATAAATAGGAGTACAGAAAGTTATGATGCAGTCATAGTAAGGTCATAGTAAAATGTGGTCAGAAAAGAGGGGCACAGTATTCAAGAATGTTAGATAGCTGAATTAACACAACCCTCGTGGCAGAACTTGTAATGAAAGGTGGCTAACAGAAACTTTTTGCTTCTGTAATTTCTAATAGTCACAAAAAGTCAGTTAAACATCTTAGAATCTTCAGAAAGTCAGTTAGAGGAGGCAGCTGGGTAGCTCAGTGGATTGAGAGCCAGGCCTAGAGATGGGAGGTCCTAGGTTCAAATCTGGCCTCAGACACTTCCCAGCTGTGTGACCCTGGGCAAGTCACTTGACCCCCATTGCCTACCCTTACCACTCTTCAATGCAAAGTATTGACTCCAAGACAGAAAGTAAGGGTTTTTTTTTAAAAAGAAAGTCAGTTAGAACTTAAAACTATAAATAGAGGTGAAGTTCCAACTGATGGTGGCTTTTGCCTTCTGGTTTTCGCTGTGGCTGGAGGCTTTTGCTTTGGTTTAACCTGTTGGCTCTGGCCTAATTGCTTCAGCCTTGGCCTGTGCTTATTTTGTCTTGGGGAAATTTGGACCTATCTTATTTCTTGGGACTTCTCCCTGATCTCTCATCTCCATCCCTTCCCTTCCCTGAATTTCCTTTGGGTTCTGGGTAGAAGGGAGGGCTTGGTGATTAGAAATTGTGGGTTTAGTTTCTATAGGCAAGTAAAGTATCCTCAAATAAGTTACTCCTAGTTTTAATTATTTGATAGACACTTTACTTAAAAGGCAGTCAAATCTTCCTGACTGGGAGAGCCAGACTCTCTCTGTCTAAACCTCTCTGAGACCCATCCCCCACCATCACCCTCTCCCTAGCCGCAGTTAGAAAATCCTGAACCGCCCTCCCCTTCTGACTGACCCTGGTATTAAGAAATCCTATTCAAACCCTTTGGTGAATCATTGTGTTGAAAATTAAGACAAGAGCTCAAGGGGAAGGAATCATTTTCTCTTATTTCTTGAGAGAACTGGGGGCATCCATCTTGGCAGGAGGTACCACCCCTAAGACTTCCTCCAGCCAGTTTGACTGGCAGAGAGGGGCCCTCTCGACTCCTCCATCAAGAGACTTTGAAACTAAGGAGAGAAACCCTCCAGGCAAAACCTAAATATTTCTTACTGGCCCTAACTTCCTCCTTGTATCCTCTTTCTCAAGCCTCTGGGAATAAATCTGTTTGAGCTGCCCTCTCCTACATCCCCCATTTCCTCTATCTTCTATATACCTTCCCTTACCTTCATTCTTCCTCCAATCACCTTATAATGCCCCATACCCCCATTATCCTTCCTCACACCCAAATTACCTTCATTGATCTACTCAGATTACAAATTATTTACTTTTTATAACATTAATTGGCGAGCAAAGTTAGTGAACTACCTAAAATCTTCTGAAACAACCAAAATGAAGCTGGCTAGGATAACATTCATCCTATCTAGCATCTCAATGATTTCTTGGTCCCTAGTGGAGGGTATGGTGGATTTTTGGTTTATAAGGGCCCCTAAATTTCGTGCAACAACTACTGAACATCTATGATTATTATAAATGGTATGCTCTGGCCCTGGCTGAATTTATTTGCTTTATCCCAACAGCCATAGCCATAATCCTAACAATCTGAAAATTCCTCATGGTCTTGAAAAATGTTTTCTCTCACCTGTGGCAATGGTTTAACTCAATTACTTCACAAAAGAAAGATATTGATTCTGGGGAACTAGGAGATAACATCAAACTACTATTGCAAGTACTAAAACAAATAAGGGAAGGAAAGGAACTAGACAAACACAATTCTCCAGCTAAAGATTGTGGAGTCCAAATACCTAGGAAATAATACCTCTAACAAATCAAAGCCCAATAACAACCAAACATTGCAAATTCCATTGTCTCTCTTTTACCAGTTGTAGATAGAACCATCATGCAGCCTGGGGAAGGGGTGGTACACGTGAAAACATATAAAGCATTCACCCCAAGTGACCTGGAGGTGCTGAAGAGACATTTTCCAAATTTTTGTGAAAAAACTTTCAAAGGTATAAAAGAATTAAAAAGGGTGTTCACACTATTTAATCCCAGTTTCAATGATGTGGAATTTCTTTTAGGGGAATTTTACTCTTCCTCAGAAAAGGAAAAAATCCTAAACGAAATGAGAACAAACCCAAATTTAACAGCCTGGCCATTAGTCCACCAGGACTTAGATTTTTCCCAATATGCAAATCTTAGGTACCTGATCCAATGTAGAACCGATCTATTAGAAACCATGAGAAACCATGCAAAAAGACCAAATTCATGGCAAAAATTTGAGAAACTAAGAAGAGTTAAGAGTAAACCCTGAGCAGGAGAACAATTGAGTGATTAGTAGAAGGAACAAAAGTAATAGAGATGGTGAAGAATAAGTTTTGAATGAATTGGGCATAGAATAAAAATAGTAGAGAAGAAAATCTTAGAGTTCAGGATCAAAAAGGAGGATATAGTTATAAAAAAAGTGATATCAATTGTAAAGGAACCTCCGGCAGAGGATCAAGCAAGGGGGCCCACCAGGGGGCTTGACCTTGGAAAAAACCAGAACTCAGACCCCAGGAGCCAATAGACTGCGGACAGACATTGAGCGCGAGGATAAATCTGAGAAGCTGCTGGGCTAACAATGGCTACTCAGTCTCAGGAAGTTCAGAAGAGAAAGAATAACAACAAGAAAAAGAAGTCTTTAACACTCGACAGCTTTTACACAGAGAAAATCCAGACAACCGAGTAAACAGAGGAGGAGAACAAACAAGCAAAAATAATGTAGTCAAAATCATAAGGGAAACAACAAATTGGGAAAAAATCTTTATAACAAAAAACACTTACAGGGGTCTAATCACTCAAATATAGAAGGAGTTAAAGCAATTGTATAAAACATCAAGCCATTCCCCAATTGATAAATGGGCAAGAAACATGAATAGGCAATTTTCAGGTAAAGAAATCAAAAGTATCAATAAGCACATGAGAAAGTGTTCCAAATCTCTAATAATTAGAGAAATGCAAATCAAAACAACTCTGAGGTATCCCCTCACACCTAGCAGATTGACTAAAATGAAAGAAGGGGAGAGTAATGAATGTTGGAGGGGATGTGGCAAAATTGGGACATTAATGCATTGCTGGTGGAGCTGTGAACTGATTCAGCCATTCTGGCTGGCAATTTGGAATCATGCTCAAAGGGCTATAAAAGAATGCCTGCCCTTTGATTCAGCCATACCATTGCTGGGTTTGTACCCCAAAGAGATCATAGATAAACAGACTTGTACGAAAATATTCATAGCTGTGCTTTTTGTGGTGGCAACAAACTGGAAAAGGAGGGTATGTCTTTCAATTGGGGAATGGCTGAAAAAACTGTGGTATATGCGGGTGATGGAATACTATTGTGCTAAAAGGAATAATAAACTGGAGAAGTTCCAGGCGAACTGGAGAGACCTCCGGGAACTGATGCAGAGCGAAAGGAGCAGAGCCAGAAGAACTCTATACACAGAGACTGATATACTGTGGTAAAATTGAATGTAATGGACCTCTGTACCAGCAGCAATACAGTGACCCAGGACAATTCTGATGGATTTATGGTAAAGAAAGCTACCCACATTCAGAGGAAGGACTGCAGGAGAGGAAACATATAAGAAAAACAACTGCTTGAACGCATGGGTCGGGGTGGACATGATTGAGGGTGTGGACTTGAAACTACCACACCAATGCAACTACCAACAATTTGGAAATTGGTCTCGATAAAGGACACATGACAAAACTAGGGGAAATGAGCATCGGCCATGGGTGGGGGATGTGCGTTGAAGGGGAAAGGAGGAGCATGAATCATATAACCATGTTAAAAATGAATATTAATATATGTTAAAAAAAAGTGGTATCTATAGCATGACCATGCCTGAGTGTGACTGAAATTAAATGAAGATACTAGTCATGGGAATTAAGGTCCTTGATGATTCTCAAAGTCATCATTGTGAATATTGAAGTCCCTTAAGATTTTGAGTGAGATACTAAATGGCTTTCAAAATGAGTAAGAACAACCTGGGACATAGTAGACTGAAATAGCAAGGATCTAGATAGTGTGTACTAATGGGGTGATTTCCTTAGGAGGAGAGGCAGCAGGAGGTCTAGAAATAAAAGTGAGGAACATGAGTATTCCTATTTTTACTGTTGACCATGTTTTTAGGAAACTGGAGAAAAGAAGCTATTAGTAACTTAGAGGGGGGTTATAATGTCTATCAGAGGAAATTAAGTTTCCAACCATGTAGTAATTTGACAAGAGTAAGATGTGTATGATAAGATTAAATAAATTAGGTTACCCTGTGGAGGTACCACAGGGGCCAATGTAAGGGATAGAGGAAAATAAGCACTGAGGAAGGGAAAGCTTAATCTATATTGCAATGAAAGTTTGGGAAGAGGTATCCAGAAAGAGGACCTTTTCATTAGTACATGGTTATTCTGAATCATAAGGATTTGTTTAAAATAAAACTATTTATGATAGGTACATAAGAGCAATTAACCTGAAAGCAGAGCTTTTCCTTAGAGTTTTGTCACATTGGTGTAACATCTAAGCAGCTGACACTCTTCTTTGTCACCATACTGTGATATGGCCTTATTTCTTTGCTGATCTGTGCTATCACAACCAGGAGCCTCTCAGTGGGTCAATGCTCTCCTGAGGTCTGACACCTTTCCTCCACTCCAGCCATAGCACCACTACCACTGCACTCCCCTGGTACTATCTCACAGGTAAGCCTGTTCTTTAAGCCACATCTTTCATCCAAATATTATTGGCACAAAGCGGAAATTCCTAATTTAAACACTAAATGAATACTATCTAAGATACTATTTGAGAAACAAGAAATGGAAGATGGATAAGTATAGACCATTCAGTGACCAAATCTGGTATATGCTAGAACACATTAATTTAAAAAAAAAGATGGGGTTTCATATCTGGGTCACTAAATTCCTAGTGCCTGAACTCTCAGTGGTCTGACTAAACTAACACTCAGTGACAATTCCTTGTCCTCAATCACCTTCAGAAGCTATCCTACAAGTAAATCTAAACTCAGGTCCTGTTCAAGTTTGCATTATATCTCCTCTCCTCTTCTGGAAGTCATGCCAGGGAATTGGAGCTTGGTGTTTCAAGTCACTTGTCTGGCAAGTTTTAAAAGAGATAGAATGAGAAATGGATGGATGATAAAAATGCACAGGTGGTATATTATGCAAAAGTTGGGTCAGTAGTGCTTAAGTTCTAGATACTCTGAGATTGGCAATGAGAGATAAAGATAATAAAGAGGATTTTCTTCAATTATATTTGGTGAAATAGAGGCATTAAAAAGAGAAATAGAACTGCTGTCATGCTGGATGGAACAATGACAGATAACAGGGAGAATATAGGATTACTTAATTCTTAGTTTGATTTATTTTTTTCTGCCAAAAATTATTGCTGCAAAATCAGTTAAAACATCTTTTAAAACAGAAGTTCTCCTCTTCCTCTTTCTTCTTCTTCTTCTTACTCCTCTTTCTTTTCCTTTTTTCTTTAATACAAAGTCTTTTTTATATGGGATGACTTTTTGAAAGTGGAAAAGGTAAGGATACAGAGGAAATTTAGGTGACAGAAGAAGTTATACAAATATATTGAAAAGAATAGAAACACATGGATAAGAAGAATTGGAAGACTGTGGAATAGCAAATTCACTGATTTTTAAGTTAGGGAAATAAAGGACTCTCTACACAAAAGATAAGTAATCTAATTTCTAATACAAAAAATACAGAAATGAGATTATTAAAGGAATGGATTGTCAGCATTTAGGCAGGAAACAACAAATCAAGAAGATACAGCATACTTCATCAATAGCAGTTTATGTTACACTATTCTCTTTCTATTTGTTACAGAGTGAGTAGATCTGCAGATTAGGGAAATATCAGAGTAATAGTAGAACTGGATTTCAGTAAAGCATTTCATAGACTCCCACATTATCTATTTGGAGATGATGAAAAGATATGGGTAAGATGATTGTCTAGTTGGTAGGATGTGGAAGTGACTAATGGACCAAGCCCAAAGGAATAGAAATAGCAACTGTATTGGTGATTTCCTTGCTTCAAGGAACTGTTTTTATTATACAGCTCAACACTGTATCTACAACTGAAAATCCTAGTTAATAAGATTAACCAGTAAAGCAGATCACTGTAGAATTTTCTAACCCCTGAGAGGTTTGATATTTTCTTATGATTTAAATGATGAGATTGATGATATGCTTATAAAATTGTTAGTTTACATGAAGCTAGGAGATAGAAATAATGTTCATTGATAATCAAGATCCCAAAACATCTTAAGAGGCTAGACCAAGGGTCTGAATCTAGTGAGAGAATTTAAAAGAATAATAATAGTTTTTATCTTCACTTCTCATCTCCTCCTTTGCCTGGTTTTGACTCCATGGAACAAGATGGCCCTGTATAGGAAACTCCCTAGTCTTCTCCTTCTTTCCAGCTTTCTTTGGGGTATTCTTTCCTCCTTTAAATTTTTAAGTATCCTGAGGGAAGGGCATCCCCTTTTTCTTTTTATTAATTATGTCCTCAGTACTTAGCACAGTGCCTTCCACATAGAAAACAATAAATGTTTATTGGATTAGATTGAGTTAGACTTGAGAGTTTATAAAACACTTCACAAAATGGCAACAAGGGACCAGTGTGAGCACACTGTAATGCATAACAAATAAAGAGCTATAGATGTGTCCTTCCACATAAGACTTCACATTATGATTTCGGTATTTTGCAAGCCTGCATAAGTGAATGGGAATTTAAAAAACAGTATTTAATTTTTCCCCTTTTACATTCAAAAACAATTTTTAATATTCTCTCTCTTTTTAATTTTGAGTTCCAAATTCTCTCCCTTTTTCTGACCCTCACTCCTTCACTTCCTCTCTGCCATCCTTCCTCCCTGAGATGGTTAAGCAATCTGATATAGATTTTACATGTGCAATTACACAAAACATTTTTCCATATGTCTAAATGGGAATTTTTATAGTTTTCCAGAAGCTGCAGCTTAGAAAATCAGAAATACATAAAATATATGTACAGTGTTATATATCAACATATTTTATTTTTAATACCGTAAAAGCACACATTAAAAAATTAAGATAGGTAAACTGTTAAAGTTTATGAAAAGAATGCAAAAGCCAACAGATGACACACAAAGGCTAGAAAAGTCAAGATATCTTAACATTTACTTACATATAGCCTATGACCAAATGCTTAACACAAATTTTACAATAAGTTACTGTAAATACTGAATAAAAAAAGAATAAGACTTCTTTTCTACTATGAAGTTGTGAATGTGAAATACTGAATGTGAAACCCCGGACCCTTCATAATTCTGTAATAATTAACACTTTATACCTATTCTATTCTTATGCTGCTCCCCTCCATGCTTTAAACTTCTGACCTTATTCACCCTAGGCCAATGTAATTGTATATCTTTGACATTCTGCTTTGTTATGATTCTGCCTTTCTTGACCAAGCCCACACCCCAAGTTAATACACAGGATTGCTGACATCATTGGACAATATCCACAGGATGTTAGAACTGATGCACACCTTTTATGCATGATAGAGGGTATTCATCACATTTGGACAAAAATCTTGGGTCAGAGGACCCATTCCAATAGGCCAGGGTAAAATACTTGGGTTAAATCCCATTCTTTTTCTGTATCTCTAGCACATATTGACTGTATCTCTAGTTCAAATTGTGCTGTATAAGGGGGCTGCTCTCAAGGCTTGAGATCTTTGGTTGCAAACCAAAATCCAGCTTTATTGTGAAACTGGCCCTCTCTTATTAAATCTATTTCTTTTGTACTTGGGGACTTCATTTTTGCTTTTTTGTGTCTTGGTTAATAAATTTTCCCCACTATGTGATAGTCAAAAAATTTATGGGAGGGGCAACTGGGTAGCTCAGTGGATTGAGAGTCAATCCTAGAGATGGGAGGTCCTAGGTTCAAATCTGGCCTCAAACACTTACCAGCTGTGTGACCCTGGGTAAGTCACTTGACCCCCATTGCCCACCCTTACCACTCTTCCACCTAGGAGCCAATACACAGAAGTGAAGGGTTTAAAAAAATTATGGAAATTTTCCAGATCATGGGAATATGTGCACACCCCTCCCCCCAATATGGAAGGATGTAAAGTGGATACCTGTATAAAGAAGTTGAGCAAAGGATATGGACAAAGAAATATAGGAAAAAATGAATATCTATAAGTTATATGGAAAAAATGGAAATAGCTGGAAACTAGCCTATGTGTTCCAAAAGTATCCTTGTGATGTCAAGAAAAATAAAGGAACTTTCCCAATAAATTGCCTTCATTCCCTATTCAAAAATCATGAGATGTCATAAACCAGAGTTCCCAGTAATGGGCAAATGTAGATGTTTGATAATTTGCTTTGTTATAGGCAATATGAATATTGATGCAGTCATATATTCCTTAAAGTATATGAACAAATGTAAAGTTCAATATAAAATAATTAATCAACATCTTCTCACAAGCAGACATTAAGTTTCTGGTTGGTACCTTCACTGATTTTGCATAAATCTTGCATTACAGATGCTACTACCTCCTAAGCAGATTTGATCTCATGAATTCCCAATTTATTAGTTTATGTCACCAATGATATATTTTCCCAAACATCTGTTAAGGTTAAAAGTTAAACCCTCCGTACATTTACATGCTATAAATAAATCTTACTTTGCTTACAAAATAAAAAAAATCCTGAATTATATTATATTATAACCAATTAAAAATAGAATTTCATACATACCATAATTCTTATTGATACTCTGAGTTCTTGCAAATATCATTGAGGAAGCTTATTAAAATAGCAGCAGAAACAAAGAGTTAACTAAGTCAAATTGGCTTGGAGAATACTTAGCAGGAAGCTGAGGTTTTGGATTCTCGCTTGATTTGTTTGTTTGTTTTTGTCCCTTATCAATGTACTAAGGAAGGAAGGGAAGAGAAGAAATGAGAAAGAAACAGGCTGAGGGATGTGAAACAACATAGAAAACAATGAATTAGTAAGCCATTAATTTTGACATCTTCTGAATGTACTTCCCCATGTCCAGAAAATAATTTCAATACCACATCCATTCTTTTTAGTGCTCTAAAGAACTTTTTGTCTTTTAAAATATTTTCTATCATTTTCCTTAAAATTGGCATTGTATGCAAAATTCCTAGTGAATAGTATTCAACATTTTCAAAGATGAGAAGATACATTTCATATTTCTTTTTAGGGGCAAGGTTGATTACTGTAATTTTCTAGAATAACATTTGTATTGATGTGACTTAGTAATCATTGTGTATTCCTAGTCCTTAACATATTTTAAAAATCAGTTCATAGAAGTATTCTCATCCTCCTCTGTAGCCATCCAATTCATTATTTCTTATAGCCCAGTAATATTTCATTATATTCAACTTTCACAAATTTCTTAGTCTTCCTCCAATTAATGGGAATTTGTTTTACTTATACTTCTTTGCTACTATAAAAAGTAATGAGTGTTAGATAATATTAATAGCCACAAAATGTACTTGTTTCTCATCTTCAAGGCTTCTTGGCAGTGCCAAACATATGTTGAAAAAGTAGTGGCTTAACTTCACTGTGGGACCTAGACTCTACCGTAGGCATGTTGGATTTCATGTTTGGAGAATTCAGAGTTTAAAAACTTCAGAAAGAGAGACTGCTCCACCTCAGTTTAAAGAAATCTAATCAAATGGAAATAGTTTGGTGAATCAAATTTTTTAGTCTTTTGAAGAAGGTTATAAATTCTGTAGTTCAATTTATTTCTGATCCTTATAGCTAGTTGCTTCCCTCTTCTCTCTGATGTTCATCTTTCCTGATCAGCTGGAAGTTACTCAAAGCAGAAAGGCATGAAGTGGTTGGAGAAATCTTCTTAAGGTGCTTTACCAGTGGTCACTGCTATCTAAAAATGACATACAAATATCTTAACACTAGAAACATTTAGGAGGACACCAAATTGTGCTATAATGCATATCCCTGTGTACCAGGATGATGAGAATGGATTTAAGTACATTCAGCTAATAGCTCCAACTGATTAAAAAAACTGATTTTATTCTTCTACTCCTTGAACCTCTTCCTTCACTCTTTTCATGCCATACTGAAGGGGTGATGATTTGAGCTTTTTCTCATGTTCCTGATGCATGAAGGGAATGGAGAGGATTATTTATTATGAGAGTCAAGAGAAGATATCATTAGGATTGTGGCAACCAGATTGTTTTATAGGAGGAGTAGGAAGTAGTAGAGAGTTATTGAAAGTGAAGTAGATATTGGTTGTGATTTATTACTCAAGGAAGGGAAGACAATAGATGATACAGATAACATCATGGGCATAGGAGCAGTATTAGAGACTAGAGGGAATAAACAAAAATGAAGAGGATGGATCAGGACACTAAACAGTTTTAAGATGAGATAGGGGTGAAATGAAGAAGCTACACACAGATCCATTATCTCTATCAAATGAAAAGTATTTTATTACTACTGTAATAACCATGAAGTCAGTAATTTATAACTTAATATAAGTTTATGTCACTGTATACCTTCTTCCAGGATGTTCTGCACTTTAAGCTTCATCTTTAATAATGGAATGAAAGGCTTTGTTTCTGATAAAGGAATTTGATGTTTCAAACAGAAGGTAGAGGATATACTTGTTCCTAAGATGAGGTTTCTGGATCTAGAATTAATCTCAAACTCCTTCTAATCCAACCTTCTCTTTTTTACAGATGGGAAAATTGTAGCCTTTGGTGATTAGGACTCAGATTCATATAAATAAGTACCAGAGAAGTGATTTGAATCCAGTTCACTGATTCAGAGTAAGTATTATATGACACCATCCCTTTTTCCTTGAAATCATAGTACTTAAGTGACCAACTAAGCCCACTCTGAATAAAATTCAATCTATTGTACAGGTGGAGAATTCTGGAAGACATGTAATATACTTTAATCATTACAGATATAAAACTATGATTAAAAGAGCTAATACTTTGGAAATTTGTTATTAAGCATTTTTAAGTACTTATAGTGTGTGTGCTGGGCATTGAGGACACAAATATAAAAATGAAGGGACCTGTTCCATTAAGATTCTTACATTTTTACAGAGATTTAAGACTTTTATACATAATTAAATTCAGAATAAATACAGAAAATCCACAGTGATGGAGCACTCAAATATGGAGAAATCAGAGAAATATCTTTTTTTCCCTTTTTTTTTAGACCCTTAACTTCGGTGTATTGTCTCATAGGTGGAAGAGTGGTAAGGATGGGCAATGGGGGTCAAGTGACTTGCCCAGGGTCACACAGCTGGGAAGTGGCTGAGGCCGGGTTTGAACCTAGGACCTCCTGTCTCTAGGCCTGACTCTCACTCCACTGAGCTACCCAGCTGCCCCGAAATATCTTTTTTAATGATGTAGTGTTTCCACTGAATGTTGAGAGTATCTCAAGGTCTTGAGAAAAAGAGGTGAGAATTAACAGAATTCCTAGCATGAGTATCATTCTCTGCAAAGAGAAGGAGGTGGTGGTGAGCAGTCAGTATGCATTGAATATAGTATTTAATAAAAAATTACCCTGCATGAAAGACTATTGCTAGATTATGAATGGCTTTAAATGCCGAACAGCGAAATTTGTATTTTAAACCAATGACAATGAGGATACATTGAAGCTTCTTGAGCAAAGGCATGACATGGTGAGACCTGTCCTTTAGAAATGTCAATTTCACAGTCATGGAAGGATGGATTAGAGAAGGGGAAAACTATAGAGAGGAATACAAACGACAAAACAATAAAGTCTTTAAAATTATTATTTTTGGGGAGCTAATTCCCCAAATCAAAAGATCACAGAAGTCTGAAGTTAGTGAATTTTTAATAGGATACATTCTAGTGCAATAGGATGCTGAAATCTTGTGAATATTTGAATAAATATAAAGAAACAAGAATAGTGTTATAGCAAAGGAAGCAGCATAAACAAAGACATGGAGATGTGACAGACAAGAGAATTATGATGACCATGTCATTATTGATTTAAAACTACAATTTATAAGATTTAAAGGTCAACTAATCAAATTTTTCATTATACAAATAAATAAAATGAGTCACAAAGGACAGAGACTTGTCCAGTGACATATAGCTAGTAACTCACAAATCAATCCAACCTTATAGAAACAAAGTAAATTTGGCCACAGATCACTATATTTTCAATGATATTTTACATAGGGAAAAATAGGAAAAACTCATTTCTTTAAAGGATTCTTCTATGATCTCTTTGGGGTACAAACCCAGCAATAGTATGGCTGCATCAAAGGGCAGGCAATCTTTTAGAGCTCTTAGAGTTCCAAATTGACATCCAGAATGGTTGTATCAGTTCACAACTCCACCAGCAATGCATTAATGTCCCAGTTTTGCCACATTCCCGCCAGAATTCATTACTCTACCCTTCTTTCATTTTAGCAAATCTGCTAGGTGTGAGGTGATACCTCAGAGTTGTTTTGGTTTGCATTTCTCTAATTATTAGAGATTTAGAACACTTTCTCATGTGCTTATTGATACTTTAGATTTCTTTACCTGAGAATTGCCTATTCATGTCTCTTGCCCATTTTTCAATTGGGGAATGGCTTGATTTTTTGTACAATTGATTTGTACAAAGAGGTCATAGGAAAAAAAAGTACAAAAATATTTATAGCCCCGCTCTTTGCGGTGACAAAAAACTGGAAAACAATGGTATGCCTGTCAATAGGGGAATGGCTGAACAAACTGTGGTATCTGTTGGTGATGGAATACTATTGTGCTCAAAGGAATAATGAACTGGAGGAATTCCATGTGAACTGGAAAGATCTCCAGGAATTGATGCAGAGTGAAAGAAGCAGAGCCAGAAGAACATTGTACACAGAGACTGATACATTGTGGTAAAATCGAATGTAATGGACTTTGGTACTGGCAGCAATGCAATGTCCCAGGAAAGTTCTAAGGAATTAATGGAAAAGAATGCTATCCACATTCAGAGGAAGAAATACAGGAGTGGAAACCCAGAAGAAAAACAACTGCTCGAACACATGGGTTGATGCGGACATGATTTTGGAAGTAAACTCTAAATGACCACCCTAGTACAACTATCAATACTATGGAAATAGGTCATGATTGATGACACATGTAGAAACCAGTGGAAGGTTCACAGTTTCCTAATTTGATTGAATTTCTAAGGGTGTGAATTCTCTAAGTACCCTGCTAGTTTCTCACCTAGTACTAACTGGGGTGTTTAATCTTTCCCTGATTCAATTTAAAAGTAGAGAAGGGGGAGTTAATCCTGTCTTCAGTTTAGGGAGGTACTAAATAGGGGTACTTAAGTTAGTGTTAACTCTTATGGGGAAAACCAGGGGAGATAACTTAAATATTATATGTGGGTTCAGAAGGGTGGGCAGGAGATAGGAGTGAAAAAAGATGGGGACTTAACAAGTTAGGGAGAATGGGTTTACTATTAAAGAAAAAGACTGTTGACAGAAGTGGCAGTTAGGCCTGTCACCCTGCTTCTCCTAGACAAGGGATAAACTTAGAGTATGATTAATATACACTATAGAATCTTCAAGGTATGAACAAAAACACACAGGGAAAACAGTTCAATTGTTTTTGAGAGGATAGGAGAGGGGGTGAAGTGAGACTATATCTAACTGCCCAGGACTGGATTCAATAGGGTAAGTTCCTTAGCCAACCTAGCTTCTGCCAGGTTTGATAGCTTGGCTAAAGACCTGAGGAAAAGGGCTTGAATTTGGGGTCTCACAACTGATCCAGAGATGTCTTCAGGATACCAGGAACCAACTTTTCCACAGCCGATGATCCAAAGTAACCAGGTAGGGAGAGAAGTCTGCAGGCTGTCCACCAGAACACAGGCCTCTTCCCTACTGAGTTGACTTGCAGGATGTTATCTTCAGCCTTTGCAACTTTCACCACTCTCCAAGATCCCAGGACAAATAGGGACTGCTGATTGAACATCTGCTCCAAAACCCTCACAAATAGCAATGTCTGTTGCTTAGCTCTTTCCTCCCTACCCCGAACATTCTATACAGAATGTCCATGACTTCCAGCCAAGGATTTCCCTAATCTACCGGCAAAAATCTGCCTTTATACCTTTAAAGCCTATACCTATTACATAATTCAGGATAGACAATAGAGTAAAGAATTCTCTTTCACAACACAATAGTATTTCACCACAATCTTATACTAAAACTTATTCAGCTATTCCTAAAATTATTGTGAGCATGTCTTCATGAATTCTTTGCTACCAAAGAAAAAGCTACCATGAAAATTTTTGTATAAAAAGTTCTTTTTTCCTTTTTTATTCCTGGAAGACTTACTAGTATTAGTGCTAGGTCACAAGGTATATACATTTTTAGCTTTGGGTTTCATTCCAAATTTTTCTCCAGAATAGCTGGACTAGTCATGAACTCCACCAACACAGCAAATTATGTCTCAGTTTTCCACCTCTCTTCCAACATTTGTCATTTTCCTTTTTCTGTCATCTCACAGATTTGCTAAAGTATCTCACTGTTCTTTTAATTTGTATTTTTCTAATCAGTAGTGATATAGAACATTTTTTCATGTGACTATGAATAGATTAGTTTTCTTCTTCTGAAAAATGTCTTTTCATATCCTTTAATGGTTTATCAATTGGGAAATGGCTAATTAATTTTATACATTAATTTGAGCTACCTATGCAGAAAAAATGAAAACTTTATCAGAACATCTATATATTATTTTCCCATCATTTTCCTCTTTTGCTTCTAATTTGTTAATATTAGTTTTGTTTGTACAAAAGCTTTTTAAATCCAGATGATCAAAATCCAAATTTTCCATTTTCCTTGGTTTGATCCTTTTTATCTCTTCTTTGGTCATAAATTCTTACCTTATCTATAAATCTGACAGGTACATTTTTCTATATATCCCTAATTTGTTGATGCTATCCCAAATTTATTTTTAAATCACATATCTATTTTGAACTTATATTGGTATATAATATGAAATTATGGTCTTGCCTTTTTTCTGACAAACTGCTCTCCTGCTCTCCCAGAAATTTTTGTTAAATACTAACTTCTTTTCCCAAAAGCTTAGATACTTGTATTTATCAATCACAGTTGCTATGGTCTTTTATGTCTATGTAGTCCAATAATTCTTGATATCTCTCCTCAAACTATTTCTCATGTCAGTTATTTTTCTGATGAGAAATTTTGCTTTTTATTCTATGTTTTTGATTGTTTTGACCTTGATTGTTTCTTTTTTTAATTTTTATTTTTTAGAAAAGTTATCATGGTTACATGATTCATGTTCCTACTTTCCCCTTCACCTCCCAACCTCCTACCCCCCCCCCCCCATAGCTGATGCACATTTCCCTTGGTTTTAACATGTTTCATCAATCAAGACTTATTTCCAAATTGTTGATAGTTGCATTGGTGTGGTAGTTTTGGGTATACATCCCTAATCATGTCTGCCTCAACCCATGTGTTCAAGCACTTGCTTTTCTTCTGTGTTTCCTCTCCTGCAGTTCTTCCTCTGAATGTGGGTAGGGTTCTTTTCCATAACTCCCTCAGAATTGTTATGGATCATTGCATTGTTCTAGTACAGAAATCCATTACATTCTATTTTTCCACAGTGTATTGGTCTCTGTATACAATGGTCTTTTGGCTCAGCTCCTTTCACTCTGCATCAATTCCTGGATGCCTTTCCAGTTCACATGGAATTCCTCCAGTTTATTATTCCCTTTAGCACAATAATATTCCATCACCAGCATATACCACAGTTTCTTCATCCATTCCCCAATTGAAAGGCACACCCTTGTTTTCCAGTTTTTTGCCACCACAAAAAGTGCAGCTATAAATATTTGCGTACAAGTCTGTTTATCTATGATCTCTTTGGGGTACAGATCCAACAATGATATGGTTGGATGAAAGGGCAGACAATTTTTATAGCCCTTTGAGTGTAGTTCCAAATTGTGATCCAGAATGGTTGGATCAGTTCACAACTCCACCAGGAAAGCATTAATGTCCCAATTTGGCCACATCCCCTCCAACATTCATTACTCTCCCCTGCTATCATTTTAGCCAATCTGCTAGGTGTGAAGTGATACCTCAGAGTTGTTTTAATTTGCATTTCTCTAATTATTAGAGATTTAGAGCACTTTCTCATGTGCTTATTGATAGTTTTGATTTCTTTATCTGAAAATTGCCTCTTCATGTCCCATGCCCATTTATCAATTGGGGAATGGCTTGATTTTTTTATACAATTGATTTAACTCCTCATATATTTGAGTAATTAGACCCCTGTCAGAGTTTTTTGCTATAAAGATTTTTTCCCCCAATTTGTTGTTTCCCTTCTGATTTTGGTTGCATTGTTTTTGTTTCTACAAAAGCTTTTTATTGTATTATAATCAATCATCCCTTTCACATTCAGAGTAATAATTATCAGTTTTGTATTCCCCAACATTTTGGTATCCTCTTTTAGTTCTACCCCTTCTTCTTAGGCTATTTCCTTTTCTACCAGTGATTTGTTTAAAACCAGTAACCCTTGTCCCCTCCCTTGATTTACTATCCTTTCTACCCCCTCCCTTGTTATTCCCCTCTTTTTATTTTTAAGGCTTAATGAATTCCTTCTCCCTTCTCCTCCCTTTCCTTTTTTGACCTCCCCACTCCTCTGCTCCCCTTGGTTTATCCCTTCTGACTTTCTCAGTAGGGTTAGATAGAGTTCTAAATCTCAATGGATATAGCTACTCTTCCCTTTCAGGGTTAATTCCACTTAGAGTAAGGTTTAAATATTACCTCTTAATGTTCTCTTCCTCTCCTTCTTATAATAGTATTCATCCCCTCCCCTTCCCATGCCCTCTTTGTGAGTAAGAGAATATTCTATTTTTCTTATTCTTTCAGGTTTCTCTTGGTGTTCTATACTATTCATCCCCCTCTTTCCAACCCACCCGTTTATCATCTTAGACCATTTAGTATTTCATCCTCTCCCTGTGAATAATTCTTCTAATTACTATAATAGTGGATACTATAATAGTGAATAGAGTTCACTACAGAGAATTACACGTAACATTTCTCCATATAGGAATACAAATAATTAGATAATATTGAAGCAAATTTAAAAATAAGAGTTTTATTTCTTTCCCCTTTGCTTCTTATTTACCTTTTCATGTTTCTCTTGCTTTTTGTGGTTGGATATCGAACTTTCCATGTAGTCCAGGTCTTTTCTGTGCAAATTCTTGGAAATCTTCTATCTTGTCGAATGCCCATACTTTCTCCTGGAAGTATATAGTCAGTTTTGATGGGTAGGTGTTCCTTGGTTGAAGACCCAGTTCTCTTGCCTTTCTGAATATCATCTTCCAAGCCTTGCAGTCTTGTAGTGTGGAGGCTGCCAGATCCTGTTTGATCCTGATTGGTGCTTCTTGATATCTGAATTGTCTCTTTCTGGCTTCTTGTAAAATTTTTCTTTTACTTGGAAGCTCTTGAATTTGGCTATTATATTCCTGGGGGTTGTCTTCTCAGGTTTAGTGTAGAGGATGATTTATGGATCCTTTCAATGTCTATATTGTCCTCTTGTAAAACTTCAGGGCAATTTTGCTGAATAATTTCCTTTAGTGTGGAGTTCAAATTTCTATTAATTTCTGCTTTTTCAGGAAGACCAACGATTCTCAGATTGTCTCTTCTAGACCTGTTTTCTTGATCTGTCAATTTCTCAGTGAAATATTTCATTTTTCCTTCTATTTTATCAGTCTTTTGACTTTGCTTTATTTTTTCTTGTTGTCTTGAGAGATCATTGGTTTCTACTTGCCCAATTCTTGTCCTTAGAGACTGGTTTTCTGCTATATTCTTTTGATTTTCCTTTTCAATTTGGTCTATCCTGATTACCAGCTGTTTGATTTTGGTCTCCAATTTGCTTATCAATTCTTTTGATTTGGGAGCATCTTTTTCTAATTGCCCAATTCTAGCCTTTAGAGACTGGTTTTCAGCTATAATCTTTTGGTTTTCCTTTTGAATCTGGTCTGTTTGTTTCTTCAAGGCTTCCAGCTGGTCATTTCCGGTCTTCAATTTGCTTATCAAGTCATTTGATTTCTGAGCCTCACTTTCTAATTGTGAAATTCTGCCTTTTGAACTATTATTTTCTTTCCAGTTCTCTACCATCTTTCTCATAATCTCAGATTTCAACTCTTCAATAGCTTGTGATCAGTTTTCATTTTTTTGGGAAGGTTTGGATATGATTACTTGTTTGTTCTATTGTCTGGATTTTTTCTGTGTAAAAGTTGTTGAGTGTTAAAGATTTCTTCTTGATCTTTCTCCTCTGAGGTTCTTGTCTTTGGCTTGCCATTGTTATCTCAGTTCCCTCTCAGCTTTATCCTCATGCCCAGTGTATGTCTGTGCTCTTTGGGCTCCTGAGGTCTCAGGTCTAGTTGTTCTCAGGGTCAAGCCTCCTAGTGGTCCCCTTGCTTTTTCCTCTGCCCAAGGTTCCTTTAATAGTCTCAGTGTGCTGATTCCACAATCATACATCCCTCTGCACTGGGTCCCCACCCACGGTCCTCGCCTACTCTGAGAATCCGGGTCTGAAGCTGCGACCTCACCTTGTGTACAGGGTCTGTATTCAAAGTCCGTGTGCGTTCTTTAGCCTCTTGGGATTTTAAGTCTTGCTGCTCTCAGGAACAGGCCCTGGTGACCCCAGGTAGCTGTCAAGGACTTAATGGATGCCCCAAACTTGTTCTAACTCTTGTGTGCTGGCTTTGGCCCTGTAGGTGGTGTGTGTGGGGGAGGGGTTGCTCAGCTCACGTTTTAGTAGAGCTATTTAACCCCCTTATAACATGGAAATGCCCCGATCCCATGTACCTTCAAAGTTGAGCCCTGTTGTGGGGTTCCTTCGTTCATCTGGATTTCTTTCTATGTCCCCTTGAGAAGTTTCAGTTAGGAGAAATTAAGCATCTGCTTTTTACTCTGCCACCATCTTTACCCAGAACCTCCAGATAACCCTTTGATTGTTTCTTGATGTCTCACAGAATCATTGGATTCCACTTAAACAATTCTAATTTTTACAGTATTTCATCAATTAAGTTTTATACCTCTTTTTTCCATTTGGTCAATTCTGTTTCTTTTAAAAATTATTTTGTAGTGTTATTTTGCCTATTTGATGAAGACTAACCCTGCCTTCTTTAGAAGATTTCTTCTAGTTTAATCTATTATCCAGTTATCCGATTTCTCCTCTCAAAATTCTTAAAGAGAATTCTTTGCTTGCTTTTCAAATTCAAAACATATTTCAATCATGTTAGCAATATTCATTGAATTCACTTTTGTTTACTTTTTTCCTTTTTTCTCACCTCTGTCTCTTATAACTTAGAAGTGTCTAGGTTTCTTGGGGAAGTTGAGAGATTAATATTAAGTACCAATGCAAAGTACCTACTAGGATGGAGTCAGAGTGGCTTGAAATGGTTCCATTTGTGATATATACATCTCAAATGCTACCATGTTATTACTCCTTAGTCAACTCAAATTAAATCCCTAAAGTAATAATCATTTGTGTAGAGATATAATTGATATTAGCGCGACATGAAAGAAAATAAAGGATAATATCAAAGGTAAATGGGAACAGATGTCCTCTTTTATTGACTGAAACATATACTCAAGTTATGAGTATTTATGAGATCCAAAGTATTCTATCAGCCACTATATGGAATGCACACTTATATGTGGGACATTTTGTTTTATTTCTTCTTTCAACAAGCTTCATTTTGAAATGCTAGTGGACAATAAGGATGGTGATAGCTACTCCTGATGTTCCATAGAGTTAATCTCTATGGATTTCTATAGTGGGGGAAAAGACCAACATTAAGATATTTCACTTTAGCTATCCCTGAAAATCTAATCCATTCTGTTTGAGAGATATCCTTTTTTTTTAAGTATTTAGAAACCTCTTATATGCTGTACTAGTCAGGCAATACATGGGCTATTTTTTTTTACATCTTGAACACCATAATATGGTAAAAATTATAAACTGTGGCATGTGATAAGAGGACTGGAAGAAATTATACCCAGGAATTAATGATATTTAAGCTGCCTTATAGAAAATATTTAATATCTCATGTGGAAAGATTAAATCTACATTATCTTGGTCCCAAAAACCAAAAGTAGGAACAACTGGTAAAAGTTGCTAGGAAGCAAATTTGTATTTAGTAAAAGTAAAACTTCCTTATACTTCTTACTGTCTAAAGGTAAATTGGGTTGCCTTTCTGGGTAATACGTTCCCTATATCATACCTCTACTCACCATCCTCTCCACTCTTGAATGAGGATGAGATATGGTGAAGAATTGAGAATAGTCATTTGGCTGCTCACTGGAGAAATGATGAAAAGAATATTACAAATCTCAACCAAGGGAACTGGGAACTAATGGTCTCAAGATCAAAATCATAAAAGTAAGGAAAAGGAGAGATAGCTATCAGTTTGGAGAGATGTATTTTTTGCCACGTCTAATTTGCTCTCATCTAGGCTTCCATTGGTCACCAAAAACATGACCACAACAATAATCTGTTACTTTAAAGTGATCAGGCAATTTAGACAAGGATACATACTGAGTTTCCGGAGATCCACTTTGCACTATCTCCCAAGTTTCATATTCTATGCTATTAGAGGTCTCAAAACATCAATTCTTAATTTTTGCTTAAGATTGGTCCTAATGGTAGTGAGACTGGAATAACCAGAGAGAACTTCTAAGAATAAAATATTTATGCAATATCCAAGTATCCAGATTTTTCAGTATTAAGAGTCAATAATATCATAACAAGGTAAATGTCAAATGAAAAATGTCAAAGTCATGGAAGAGGGGAGTTCTAACAAAGGCATGTTTGAGAATTAATTTTAATTAGGTAAAATCAAATTAATCCATATCCTCAAGATAATGAGTTAGTTTTGTCCTGCAGTGAGAACTGAAGTGAGGAAGTGAGGAAAGTGAGGAACCCAAAAGCTATGCAGCTATGCAGTTCCTTCGCACTTCTGCCCAGGGGTATAAATGATTAGTGAATAAGATCAAAATATCAAAATAGTAGCTATCGACACTACCTGGTAGTAAAAGTCATTGCTAAAATTCTTCAAGTAGTGACTGAAGAATTACTTTGTGGGCAATTCTTTAAAGGAGGTTCATTTTTCTGGAGTAAATTGGACCATTTTTTTGAAGTCTTGCTCAGTGGTAATTCTGTAGGTTCTATTGCTCTCTTATTATATGATTCAGAAGACATGTCATGATCTCAGAAGTCAAGAGTCAGGGCATCATTTCTCACTGTTAAAATCTGGAGGTGCAGATGTAAAAGTGATGGGATTATGGACTGAATATGTCCTTCAAACGTGACCCTGAGTTTAGATAACTGTTCTCATAGGATAATGTGACAATGAAATTCAGTCTTTGAAAGGAAACATGAAGTAAGGGGAGAAAAGATCAGGGAACAGATAAAGAAAGATTTTCTGTATTATGGGGTTGAAGGAATAATTTATTCAATCAACATATAATTATTGTGTCCATGATGTTCCAGGTAGTGTGCTAAGGAATTTACACATATCTCATTTGCTCCTCAGAAGAACCCTATGAGGTAGATGCTATTATTATCCCTATTTTATAATGAAGGAATCTGAGGCAAATAGAAGGTTAAGCAACTTGCCATGAGTCACATAGTTAGTAAATGTCTGCAACAATTTTTGCTTTTAGATTTTTCTGACTCCAGACCCAGAGCTCTATTCACTGTTACATAATTGCCCTTAGATTATATCAATTCCCTAATTAATGAACTGAGCCCATCTAACTACAAGAGGACCAAATTTAGAATGTAGCAATAACCAGCTCCCTGTGGAACCATAGGAAATTTATATTCCCTGACCCCTCCTTCTAGTTCTGAATGAAATTTATAACTACTAATTTAAGCATGAGATTGCCAACTTCTGGCCCATGTCATATGGAAATCATGGCGATAGAACATAGATTCACTTGCTTTTTCAACTATGTTTTAGACAATATTTGTTCTTAATATTAACAAAGTTCAAACCTGATAAGTGATGAAGTCAGGACTTGAACAAACTCTACCTTACCCCTCGGACACCTATCTATCCACTATATTACCTAGCTGCCTCACAAAATATTAAGGACAAACTTATAGTCTTTGAACTGTAAACCTAGAAGCTATCTAAGAGCTCAGATGGTCCAGTCTCCCTCATTTTACAATGGAAAAAATAAACACATAAATCATAGGGAAGAAGTAACTTGCCCAAAGTCTCATAATGAGTGGAAATAGGATTTGAACACACATTTTCAGACTCTCAAAGTGCTGTTCTTTCTAATACACTTTGCTGCTTTCCCGAAATGAAGTATTAGTATATTTGTTAATTTATTTCTTAAGTTTAACTAAAGAATTTGAATGACTTCTTAGTGAGTTTTAGGACTTGTAATTTATATTTTTTGACTAATATTATTCATTCCATGAATGCCTATTTTGATTTATAAGCTCAAGGCTAAGAACTCAATGGGCCCTTTAACCTGAAGGGACCCCATTGGTTTTAAGTGGTCCCCCCTGTGTCCAATGATGGGACAATCACAGGCAGTGGAGTAGGAAATAAAGGGGAGGAAATAAGTCAATATATTTAAGAGCGAAGTAGAAGAGAGAACACAATGGGAGACAGAAAAAAAAAGCATGTGGGAGAAAAATGAAGATTTCCTAGGAGTTAGCTCAAAAGTCATGTTTAGGGGCAGCTGGGTAGCTCAGTGGAGAGAGAGTCAGGCCTAGAGACAGGAGGTCTTAGGTTCAAACCCGGCCTCAGCCACTTCCCAGCTGTGTGACCCTGGGCAAGTCCCTTGACCCCCATTGCCCACCCTTACCAAACTTCCACCTATGAGACAATACACTGAAGTACAAGGGTTTAAAAAAAGTCATGTTTAATAGACAGTTGATTTGTCTTAGAGATAGGAAGAATCTTCTAGATCATGTTATTCAACTTTCTCACCTAATAAAGAAGCAAGCATTAAATGAGAGAAGATAGTTAATGGAAGTATTTAGAGGAGAACCCAGGTCTCCTATCTCTCAGACCAGGATTCTTTTCCAAGTCACCAAATTATGCAGTCATTTTCTGGTAATGTATTCTTATTGTTTTAAGTTTGGTCATTTTGCAAAATTGTAAGTTCTTCAAGGGTAAGAAGTGCCCTTTTTTTCTTCTTTTATATTTTCATATTATACTTAACTCATTGCTGAGCACATAATCCACTCTAAGTATGTCCCTATTGATTGGTTATTATCTGGAAGTCACGCTTTTGACTGGATATTTCTTAGTCATCTCATTTGGACAAGGGACCTGTTAAGATTTTTTTGATTGAATTCTTTCTTTACTGAAGGATTTGCATTTTCTTTTTGTCTGGAAGCCAGTGAACATAGGGCTTCTTTGGCCCAGATTCTCAAAATTGGGCCACTGATGAGGAAGCAATTCCTGACAGTAGCAGACGGCTGCCCATCATTCTTTCTATGGCTTTGCCCACATGAGAGGGTACTTTAGCAAAATGACTGGAATAAATGGTGCATTTTTCAGGCAGCTTCCTCTAAACTTGCACATCAGGAGAAAGTCACAGCAGTTGGTTTGGTGGACAAAGGCAAAAACAAGACATAAACTGCTATTATGAAATGCAAAAAGTCAATTTGAATGTCAGTGGCTGAGGCAGGGGAGACAAGCTGAAAAGAACTGCTGCTTGAGAAAATGAAGGAACTGTACTGTATACTCCAGGCTAACTATTCACACTTAAAGCCTGACAATCATTCCAAATTTAAGCACATTTTCCTGAGTGATTTTGATTATCTTGGGCTCCAGGGTTTCTTGTTTTCCTCTCACATCATACACTTGAGGTCAGGCATGATCATTACTCCCAAAATAAGAACTTCATCATGTTTCAGTTAATGACTGAAGGCAACATGAGAGGTAGTGTTTGCCCAAAGAGGATAACCTTAGGTTTATAATTCTATTTTATCAGTTATTCAGTAGGGTTTGGGGGACTCAGCAGAAGATTTCAGGAACATTGAATCACCTTGATGATATGACTTTTTGAAAGGCTCAAGAATTTTGAGGTTACATTAAGAGGTACATGTTTGCTTACCAAGTATAGAATGGGTACTCTGCTCTCACTCTAGAGCATCACCTGTAATTAACCTATTCTAGGTTCTTAAATTAAGGTCCCAGGCTTCTGCATAGGGCTGGGTGATCTAACAATACTTCCCAAGACAAAATGGGGACACAGTTCAATAGAATATCACTCAGTCAGTAGCAGTGATTGGCTCAGACTCATCTTAGACTTAATTCCAGGTCCAGAAAAAATTAGATGATCAATAGAGTTTCTTTGGACATTTTAGACTTGATAACAAGATGAAAAGGGTAGGGGAAAGAAACTATTGTCTGCTAGAATACCATCCAGGGGTAAGTATTAAGTTTTGTTGGCATGGTCCAAATCCAGATCTGGAGTGTAAAAAATCCAGCTGAAAATTTTGTAGTAGAGAGCTTTGTCATAAGAGGTACATGAATTCCCACAAGACTTTAAAAAAGAGTTTTAAACTGATATTATAAATATGGGGAACAATGTAATAAAGAAATGGAAAATAAATGAAAGTTTAGAACAAGAATGAAGAGATTAGCACAATTGCTATAAAAGCTTACCCAAGTAATAGAATCTTTGGAAATTAGAATCGACAACTTTGAAGATTCACATCACCATTATTAGACTGGAAAAGACAATAAAAGTGGAAAATATTGGAAGGATTGTGGGAAACAGGGACACAAGCAGACTGTTGATAGACCTGTGGTTTAGTCTATTGATTTTGTTAAATATTTAGAACTAAATTCAGAAAGTTATTGAACTTTTGATAACCTTATAGAGAGGTAATAAAGTTAAAATGTAAAAAAAAAAGCATACATTTTTGGTCTTGCCTAATGTAGGATTAGTTAAATTATCAAGTTATACATTGAAAAAAATCATGTTTCTCTTAATTTTAAAAATTTTGTTTACTGAAGGAACATAGAGGGAGAGTAAAAATAATAAAAATACTTAAACCTGAAGTTAAAATATAAATTATTTAAAAATAAAATTATAATGGACTAAATAGAATTTAATAGCTATAAAGTAACAGGAAACATTAAAAACAAAGTCAACAAATTTGAAAAAAAGTAGAAAAATATAAGGCATATTCTAAAAAGTGACCTAGAAAATGGAACAAGGAGAGGAAATTTATGAGTAATTGGACTACCTGAAAATTATGAGCCCAAAAGATATGGGAAAAAATACTTCAAGAAAGGATGAAAAAAGAATTCCATAGGCATATAACAATAGACCAATTGAAAATAAAAAGAATCCACACATCACCCAAAAGAAACATTAACATGACAAGTATCAGAAATTAATTAGCCTAAATCCAGGGCTTCCAAATCAAAGAAAAAATACTATAAACAGGAAGGGGAAAAAAGGTCACTTTGAGGTAGTACTGTCAGTCATAACAATGATTAATAATAATATTATTCTAAGGGATAGAACAAAGAATATGATATTCTGAAGGGTAAAGTAAATAGAATTACAACTAAGAATAATTTGTCCTATGAAAGTGAATATAATCTTACCAGGGGAAATGGAAATCTTTTGCAATACAAGAGTTCCAAGAATTCCTCCTGAAAATTTCACAGCTAAGTAGAAATTTTGGAATTAATAAATGGAAGAACAAAAATGGAAATAATACAAAAGAACAATAATGAAGGATTTTGTAGATATGAAATGTTTTCATTTTAATTGTGTGTGACTATATTAGTGACCCTTCAGAATCCTGATATCATTAAGCACCATGGAGGAAATCAAATAGCACTGAAAGCTTGGAAGAGATTCTACTATATTTTAGTGATTTTAGAAGAAAGTAAAGAGAAAGAAAATAAGAAAGGCATACTGGAGAAGAAGAAAGAGGATTGAGGGAAATTATAATATTATATCAATCAGAGAGTGCAAATAGAAGTCTTTACAAATGAGGAAGGTGTTGATGCATTACACATCATTAGAACTTTATTTTCACACAAACTGGTATTTTCACACACATGAAGAGTTTGGTGTAGATATTATTTATTTCAAATGCTAAAGAGAGAGACCAAGAAGAAGAGAAAGTAAGGTAGGTTGAGATAAAGGGTGGATTTAGGAGATATTTGTTATAAGTGAAACTATCCTTAATCTTTGAGTTAATATAATGAAGAGGTATATAGAATGAAATAAAGTGGGAGAAAGAACTTGTGGATTATGTCCAACTAAGAAGGATATTAGAGGCAGGTTATTAGAAGCTTATTTCATCAAACATAGAATTTTGATGATAAGCACACTGTTGTTTAACACTGTTTTTTTGTAAATAGAGGGCAGTGAACAACGAGAAGGAAAAAAAAAACATAAGTCATAGTTATGGGTCATGCACAAATATAACACACATAAAAACTTCAGTGGGATGAAATTATCGAAGATAATATGTTTAAAAGAAGCCCATTTGAAGCAAGATAGAAAGAGATATGCTTTAAACTGAATTCTGAGAGTGGCAGAATCAATAAAAGGCTGTGGTGAAACAATTTTCCAGACTAAGACAACTTTGAAGATCCAGAAGAAAGGCCTGATTCACTGACAAGAAAGAGAGTCTAGCATAGGCCATGACCCAGAAAAACAGCATCAGGTCTCAAGGGCAATGGTGGCTTCTGGAGCTCTTAGACCATACACTACAAGAGAGTTGGACAACTGGTCAGAGGGAAACTATAAGGAACTTTTTGTTGCCATGGATTGCTGGACTCCTCCTACATGTGTTTGTGAGTCACAGTCCCTGGGAAAGAATGAATACTAACAAGAGTGGGGGCCCTGGTCATATTTCAAGGTTGGAAAACAGTGATCATGTTCAATGGTAGACCAGATCATAGGCGAGGAGAATACTGACCACCTCTCTCCTTAGACCAAAAAATTTTGGAAGAACTGAAAACTTACAGACACACAGAACTAGCTCTGAAAACAAAGTCACACAAAACCTAAAACTTGAGACAGTGCCCTTTAAGTCTTGGAAGCAGATCCCAAATGTAAAGTTAAAATCAAGAAATAGAATAGCAGCAAAATCAAACCAAAACAATAACAAAAACAACAGTAATGTAAAATAACGTGATTTTAGAAAATTATCATTTAACAGAGGGAAAAAAAAACATTAACTCAGAAGACAGCATCTAAACAGCTGCTTACAAAGCCACAAAGAAAAATTTGAATGGTTTCATGTCCTAAAAAAAATTCCTAGAAGAACTTAAAGGAATTTAAAAATGAAATAAAAAGCAGAAGAAAAAAAATCTGAGAAACATATGAGGAGTAATTTAAAAAATCATGAAAAAGATTTAACAGCTTGTTAAAGGAGGCATTTAAACTACAAAAGAAAATTACTTTCAAAACACAGAATAGGTCAAATTGTAAAAGAGGCAAAAATTCCACTAAAAAGAAGAACTTTTTAAAGAGCAGAATTGGACAAAAAGGAAAAAAAAATAAAGAGAAGAGGAGGGAGATAATAGAAAGGCAGAGGTAATAAAAGAAAAGGTGGATTAGGGGAGATGATGGAAAACACTATCAAGGAGGGAAAAATTGAAAAGGAGAGAAACAGACAGATAAACAGAGAAACAGAGAGAGATTACAATGGTTCTGTTGGTAGATATCAGAGTTCATGATTTTCAATGGGAAAAAACTTAGTTTAATCACCTTCAGACTAAAATTTAACATTTCCTTCAACTATAGGATTTTTAAAATTCTGAATATTCCCTAGGCTTTTTCAAACTTCCAAAAACTTCCACAGGGACATATGGCATGCCAAAAAAAAAAAGTTCAGGAGCCCTGGATAGAGGATGATACTGAGGTTGAATATGTAGGTGAGGTAGGGAATTGTGATATTCTTGAAAATTAAAGGGAAGTTCAGAAGAGAGCTAAGTTTGGCTTTGGGGGGAGTCATGGAGTGAGTAAAAAATCACAATTTCTAAAATCTTCCCTTTCCTAGAGATCTGACAAGTGTACTATTCTGTGTTCACCTAATTTACTTACAGTTTCCTTCTTTATATTCAAGTCTTTCACCAATTCTGAATTAATCATGGTGTAGGGTGTGAGATGTTGATCTGAACCTCATCTCTCCCATATTGTTTTCCAATTTTCCCAGTAGTTTTTGTCAAATAGAAGATTTTTGTCCCAAAAGTTGGGCTCTTTGGGTTTATCATACACTGTTTTGCTGATGTCACTTACCCCAAGTCTACTCCACTGATTCTCCCTTCTATCTTTTAGCCAGTACCATATTGTTTTGATAACTGCTGCTTTATAGTATAGCTTAATATCTGATACTGCTAAGCCACCTTCCTTCATGTTTTTTTTTCCATTATTTCCCTTGATATTGTTGATCTTTTGCTCCTCTAAAAAAAGTTTGGTATATTTTTTCCAATGCTTTAAAAAAGGTTTTTGGTAGTTTGATAGGTATGGCACTAAATAAGTGAATAAATTTGAGTAGAATGGTCATTTTTATTATGTTAGCTCATCCTACCCATGAGCACTCAATGTTTTTCCAGTTGTTTAGATCTAGTTTTACTTGTTTGGAAAGTGTTTTGTAGTTATGTTTGTATAATTCCTGTGTTTATTTTGTTAGATAGATTCCTAAGTATTTTATATTGTCTAGGGTGATTTTAATTGTTGTTTCTCTTTCTACCACTTGCTACTGTGATGTGTTGGAAATATATAGAAATGCTGATGATTTATGTGCATTTATTTTCTGTCCTGCAACTGCTAAAGTTGTTCATTATTTCTACAAGCTTTTTAGTTGATTCTCTAGGATTTTTTAAGTATACCAAGCAAGAGTTAGAGAAAATTAAAAAATGTAAAATAAATAATTTTGATTATATTAAATTAAAAAGTTTTTGTACAAACAAAAACAATGCAACCAAAATCAGAAGGGAAGCAACAAAGTGGGGAAAAATCTTTATAACAAAAAATTCTGACTGAGGTCTAATTCCTCTAATATACAAGGAGCTAAATCAATTGCATAAAAAATCAAGCCATTCCCCAATTGATAAATGGGCAAGAGACATGAATAGGCAATTTTCAGATAAAGAAATCAAAAGTATCAATAAGCACATGAGAAAGTGTTCTAAATCTCTAATAATTAGAGAAATGCAAATGAAAACAACTCTGAGGCACCACCTCACACCTAGCAGATTGGCTAAAATGATAGCAGGGGAAAGTAATAAATGTTGGAGGGGATGTGGCAAACTTGGAACTTTAATGCACTGCTGGTAAAGTTGTGAACTGATCCAACCATTCTGGCTGGCAATTTGGAACTATGCTCAAAGAGCTCTAAAAGAATGCCTGCCCTTTGATCCAGCCATACCATTGCTGGGTGTGTACCCCAAAGAGATCATAGATAAACAGACTTGTACAAAAATATTTATAGCTGCACTCTTTGTGGTGGCAAAAACCTGGAAAGCAAGGGCATACCCTTAAATTGGGGAATGGCTGAAAAAATTGTGATATATATTGGTGATGGAATACTATTTTGCTCAAAGGAATAATAAACTGGAAAAATTCCATGTGAACTGGAAAGACCTCCAGGAACTGATGCAGAGTGAAAGGAGCAGAACCAGAAGAACATTGTACACAGAGACTGATACACTATGGTAAAAACAAATGTAATGGACATCTGTACTAGCAGTAATGCAATGACCCAGGATAATTCTGAGGGATTTATGGAAAAGAAAGTTACCCATATTCAGAGGAAGAACTACAGGAGTGGAAACACAGAAGAAAAACAACTATTTGAGCTCTTGGGTTGATGAGGACATGATTGGGGATGTAGACCTGAAAAGACCACATAAATAATATGTAAATAAGTCTTTACTGACCACACATGTTAAAACCAGTGGAAATTCGAGTTAGCTGGAGGGGGCCGGGTTGAGGGGATGAAGGGTAAAGTAAAAACATGAATTATGTAACCATGGAAATTTTTTCTAAAAAGAAAAAAAAGAAAAAAAAAGAAAATTGAGAGGAAGGCCATTAATTGGAGAATGGCTGAACAAATTGTGATATGTGAAATAATTAATATTTGTAGTGTTCCTTCCACAAATATTCATTAAGCTCCTACTCTGTTCAAGGCTTTATGCTAGTCCTTGGCCCCATAGAATCTAAAGTCTCCTCAGAAGATAAAATGCATGAACAGATAACCATAATAAACAACAATATATGCATTATAAGGATGTATAAAACAAAAATGCTACATGAAGGATTGAATACTAACAGGATAATTGAAGAAGCATTTAAAGAAAACAAAGAATCTCAGAACTGGAAGGACTTTTGTTGACATCTAGTATATTTTCTTCCTGAAAAATCATACCATTCTTTAATAACTCAGACAAGTCATTATCCAGAACTTTCTTGAGGCCTCCAGGGATGAGGAGATAGCTATGTTTATTTCACATTTGGATCACTCTTAATGCTATGAAGTCTCTCCCCCTACCCCCAACCCTTATCCTTCTCTCATGGAGAAGAAACCATTAGAGTTGGATTCTAAACAATGTATAGTAAATTAAATACATGAGGAAGGAAGGGATGGCACTCCTTGCTTTTCCAGAAAATAGAAAGCCATGAAGTCAGGAAAGCACAAAAACTTCATGAGACTACCAACATGGTTGATTTTATCAAAAGAATATTTAAACTATAATTCATGAAAAATGTAAAAAATCTTTGGGTCTGGAGAAATCTGAACTTGTTTAGTGAGAATGGCACATAATTTTTAAAAGATAACCAAGCATAAAATTAAATAAATAAATATTACAGAGAAATGCTATAAGAGTTCAAAAGGAGAGAAGGTCATCACAAACTTGCATAATTAAGGAAAACTTCCTAGAATGGTGGGCTTAGTTCCTTGAAAAATAGGTGGATTTGGAGCAAGCAGTTGGGAGGAAAGAAACATTTTGTATCCCAACTGGAGTCATGGCATGAGCAGAAATTCAGAGGTCTAAATTAACAAGGCTTGTTTGAAGCAAGTTGAGAAGACCAGCCTGACTACAGTAGATGCATCATTATATCAATAGATTCCTGAGAGGTAAGATGGGAGTTTGCTTCCCCTTCCTCTGTGACATGAAGAATCCCTAGTGAGTCCTCTGTACACCTATAAACAAGATCATGTCAAATGCTTTTCATCATAGTAGAAGTACAAAGCAGATTATCTCCAAATGGTGACTCTTCATCATTTCCCTTGTAAGCCAGATCTTTGGGCTTTATTCCATATATATGCTGTGTAATCCTGACCCCTAGTGATGGAGTGGGGAAGATACTGATTTCAATGCATAAAATTCATAAAATATCAATTCCACTGAGATGCCAAGAAGATTTTTTAACTCTATGTCTCATAACCCATTTGAGTTAGTCTTCATTACATTTTTGGAGGATTGTGACTTTTCTTTTATCTGCCCTTTTAGAAATGAACATGAAAATTAGAAATTAGAACCACATTTATTTCAGATGACTCATGATGGCCAGCAGGAAAACCTTTCAAAACATTAGTAAAAAATATGGAAAATTTATTATATATTCTGGACTGTCAAGTCATGGACTGGTTATTTGATAAGTCAATAAACATTTCTCTTTTTTCAACCCTTACCTTCTTTCTTCGAATAAATACTAGGTAATGGTTCCAAGGCAGAAAAGTGGTAAGGATTAACAAATGGGGGTTAAGTGACTTGCCCAGGGTTATATAGCTAGGAAGTGCCTGAGCCCATAGTTGAAGAAAGAATCTCCCATCTCTAGACCTGACTCTCTATACACACAGTCATCAAGATGGTTTTCAATAAGCATATCTTTAGCACTTACTATGTTCCAGACACTCACTTATATAGCAAAGAAATAAAGAAAGGCAAGACAGTCCTTATTTCTGCTCTGAAGGAACTCATACTCTAATAAGGAGACAATGTGAAAATACTTTATACAAATTATAAATGTATATACATATCTAATCATACATACATACCTAAGTACACAATAAATTGGATGGAGGTAAACAGTAAGAGAGTAGAACGAAGGAATTAGAATTAAAGGATCAAAGGTAGAGACTTCCTGGTTAAGATGGCGGCAGAGTAAAAAGCAACTGCTTAACCTCTCCTCACCAAAACATATAGGACTCCTCAGGAAGACATAAAAACAAATCCAGAGGAACAAAGGGACCCTACAAAAGGGCGCAGGATTGGAGATACATGAAATTGGGGCATTTCCATGCTATAAAGGGGCCAAACGGCTCTCACTAAAATACGAGTTGAAGAACCCCCTGGCCCAACCCACACCACCTATAGTACCAAAGCCAGCTCATAAGAGTTAGAGCAAGTTTGGGGCACACATTAAGTCCTAGGCAGCTACCTGGGTTCACCAGGGCCTGCTCCTGAGGGCAGGAAGATTTAAGACCCCAAGAGGCTAAAGAATTCATGGACTTTGAACACAGACCATGAGAGCAGGCACGAGTGCTGGTGAGGACACAAGTACTGGTAAATCTAATAAAAAAAAAGGAAAGAAGAAAACAAAATTGACAGTATCAAAGATGAAAAGGGAGACCTCACCTCTAATGAAGGGGAAATTAAGGCAATCAATAAAAAGTATTTTGCCCAATTATATGGCAATAAATAGAGCAATCTAGGAGATTTGGATGAATATTTACAAAAATACAAATTACCTACATTAACAGCAGAAGAAATAGAACACCTAAATAATCCCATGTCAGAAAAAGAAATTGAACAAACCATCAAAGAACTCCCTAAGAAAAAATCACCAGGACCTGATGGCTTCACAAGTGAATTCTATCAGACATTCAAAGAGCAGCGATTAGTTAATCCCAATACTATACAAATTATTTGATATGATAAGCAAAGAAGGAGTCCTACCAAATTCCTTTTATGACACAAATATGATACTGATTCCAAAACCAGGTATATCAAAAAGAGAAAGAAAACTACAGAACAATCTCCCAAATGAATATAGATGCAAAATTTTTAAATAGAATATTAGCAAAGAGACTCCAGCAAGTGATCAAGAGGATCATCCACCATGATCAGTTCGGATTTTTACCAGGAATGCAAGGATGGTTCAACATTAGGAAAACCATCCACATAATTGACCATATCAACAATCTAACAAACAAAAATCACATGATTATCTCAATAGATGCTGAAAAAGCCTTTGACAAAATATAGCATCCATTCCTATTGAAAACCCTGGAAAGTATAGGAATAGAAGGACCTTTCCTAAAAATAATAAACAGTATATACATAAAACCATCAACAAACATCATATGCAATGGGGATAAATTAGAAGCATTTCCAATAAGATCAGGAGTTTAACAAGGATGCCCATTATCTCCTGTATTATTTAACATTGGACTAGAAATGTTAGCAGTAGCAATTAGAGAAGAAAAAGAAACTGAAGGTATCAAAATAGGCAATGAGGAGACTAAGCTATCACTCTTTGCAGATGATATGATGGTCTACTTAAAAAATCCTAGAGAATCAACTAAGAAGCTTGTAGAAATAACCAACAACTTTAGCAAAGTTGCAGGATACAAAATAAATGCACATAACTCATCAGCATTTCTATATATTTCCAACACATCACAGCAGCAAGAGGTAGAAAGAGAAACATCATTTAAAATCATCCTAGACAATATAAAATACTTAAGAATATATCTACAAAACAAACACAGGAATTATAGGAAAACAACTACAAAACACTTTCCAAACAATTAAAACTAGTTTTAAACAACTGGAAAAACATTGATTGCTAATGGGTAGGACAAGCTAACATAATAAAAATGACCATTCTACCCAAATCAATTTACTATTTAGTGTCATACCTATCAAACTACCAAAAAACTTTTTTACTGAATTAGGAAAAATTATAACAAAGTTCAGTTGGAATAAGAAAAGATCAAGAATATCAAGGGAAATGATGAAAAAAGTGTGAAGGAAAGGGGCCTAGCAGTACCAGATATTAAACTGTACTATGAAGCAGCAGTCATCAAAACAATATGGTACTGGCTAAGAGACAGAAGGGAAGATCAGTGGAATAGACTTGGGGTAAGTGACATCAGCAAGACAGTGTATGATAAACCCAAAGAGCCCAACTTTGGGGACATGAATCCACTATTTGAAAAAAATGTTGGGGAACTTGGAAAACTATATGGGAGAGATTAGGTTTAGATCAACATCTCACATCCCACAACAAGATAAATTCAGAATGGGTGAATGACTTGAATATATAAAGAGTTAAACTATAAGTAAGTTAAGTGAACATAGAGTAGTTTACTTGTCAGATCTCTGGGAAAAGAAATATTTTAAAACCAAGCAAGACTTAGAGAAAATTACAAAATGTAAAATAAATGATTTTGATTATATCAAATTAAAAGCTTTTGTACAAACAAAAATTATGTAGCCAAAATCAGAAGGGAAACAACAAATTGGGAAAAATATTTATAACAAAAAAACTCTGACAGGGGTCTAATTACTCAAATATACACAGAGTTAAACCAATTGTATAAAAAATCAAGCCATTCCCCAATTGATAAATGGGCAAGAGACATGAATAGGCAATTTTCAGATAAAGAAATCAAAAATATCAATAAGCATATGAGAAAGTGTTCTAAATCTCTAATAATTAGAGAAATGCAAATCAAAACAACTCTGAGGTATCACCTCACACCTAGCAGATTGGCTAAAATGATAGCAGGGGAGAGTAATAAATGCTGGAGAGGATGTGGCAAAACTGGGACACTAATGCATTGTTGATGGAGTTGTGAACTGATCCAACCATTCTGGCTGGCAATTTGGAACTATGCTCTTAGGGCTATAAAAGAATACCTGCCCTTTGATCCAGCCATACCATTGTTGGGTTTGTACCCCAAAGGGATCATAGAAAACAGAATTGTATAAAATATTTATAGCTGCACTTTTCGTGGGGGCAAAAAACTGGAAAATGAGGGTATGTCCTTCAATTGGGGAATGTCTGAACAAATTGTCGTATATGCTGGTGATGGAATACTATTGTGCTCAAAGGAATAATAAACTGGAGGAATTCCACATGAACTGGAATGACCTCCAGGAATTGATGCAGAGCAAAAGGAGCAGAGCCAGAAGAACATTGTACACAGAGACCAATACACTGTGGAAAAATAGAATGTAATGGACTTCTGTATTAGCAGCAATGCAATGACCCAGGACAGTTCTGAGGGACTTATGGAAAAGAACGCTACCCTCATTCAGAGGAAGAACTACAGGAGTGGAAACAGAGGAAAAATAACTGTTTAAACACATGGGTTGAGGTGGACGTGATTGGGAATGTAGACTCAAAACTACCACACCAATGCAGATAGCAACAATCTGGAAATAGGTCTTGATCAATGACACTTGTTAAAACCAGTGGAAATATGCATCAGCCATGGGGGATGGGAATTCAGGGGGTGTGGGGGAAGGTAAGAGCATGAATTATGTAACCATGTTAACTTTTCTAAAAAATAAATATTAATAAATGTTTTTAAAAAAGACAGTAGAAACCACTCACCTTGAGCTTTTATTTGCAACAGACTTGTACTTCATTCTGGTCCATGGTAGTGCTAAATAAAAATGTATTACAACACAAGTTTTTTTTTTAAAAAAAAAGAATTAAAGGATCAAGAAAGGTTTCTTGTACTAGTTAAATTTTTAGAGCAGACTTGAAGGAAGCCAGGAAAATAAGGGGCTAGAGAAATGAAGGAAAGGGTTATGAGCATGAGAGCCAGTCAAGCAGGGAAAATGTCGAGTATTGTCAGATTGAATGCTGTGTTACTAGATTCAAAAATTCTAATGGCGGGGATAGGTATAAGACTTTAACTCAAATAAAAAAAAAAAAACTAAAAGTCACTAAAAGAATAGTAAAATCACTAAATATCTTCCCCACATCAGCTAGTATTGGTGCTTAACATTGCCATTATTAAAATTTTAAGATATCCCCTCTCAAAATCAAAATATGGCCCCCCAGAGAGGATAACATGTTAACTTATTGGTACCTCTTTCATTTTCTAATTTATTAACTATCTATCATTATAGTTACGGATAACATGTCTGGAGTAAGGTGAGACTAATCAGGGAAATCTGGGCTCAAATCCATATTACATCTTTGATTTTAGGAAAATCAGTTGATTTTTCTGAGTTAATTTATTATTATTTTTATTTGTAATATGAAGGTCATTTCTAGTTCTAGATCTCACAATAACATTTCAAAATATGATATAGAAATCTATATATTAGTGTGTACAAAAGAAATATATTGTGTAGTGATTGGAAAGTTGGCCTCAGAGTTTAGAGGCCCAGAGTTTAAACCGTGTCTCTGATATATATTAGCAATGTGATTGACCCTGGAAAACTCATTTAATTTCCCAATGTTCTATGAATCTCTATGACTCTGAGTTAAGGAGAAGATTTCAATCTACCTTGGTAAGAGTGAACTTCTTTATCTGGGAGTTCCTATACCAATGAAATTCAAAGTCCCAGATTCCTCAGTATGTGTATACAAAAGCAGAGCTTGTTTTAGAGAAAAGTAGGAGTTAGAGCAGTGATTCCCAAAGTGGGCACTACCACCCCCTGGTGGATGCTGCAATGATCCAGGGAAGTGGTGATGGCCACAGGTGCATTTATCTTTCCTATTAATTGCTATTAAAATGTTAAAAAATTTTAATTTCCAGGGGGCTAAGTAATATTTTCTTCTAGAAAAGGGGCGGTAGGCCAAAAACATTTGGGAACCAATGATTTGGACCATTTTATCAAATCTTTTAACTTTAAAAAAATCATCTTTATGTTTTCTTTTCTTCTTCTGGAGTTTCCGAGGAGCGTAGGAAGGGCAGAGAGTTATACCTGAGGACCATTGAAAACTAGAAAACAGCCTGATGGATTCAATTTAATTCATTTCAATTTCATAAGCATATAATAAGTACCTCTTATATACAGAAGGTAGTGAGATAGAAACTAAGGACCTAAAGAAAGAAAGACTTTTCCCTCAAGGAATTTCTATGTCTTAGAAATGGACAAAATGGAAAAAAATGACTCTGAAAGTGACCAAAACATTATACTTAGTCTACTTGAAACTTTTGTCTTAGTTTGACTCTGTCAATAGGGCTTACTTAGCAGGTGGCTATTTAGGGAAGAAAGTAGCGTAGATGATCATTTGGTCTTTAATATAGTATTCCTTTATAGTAGGAAAGATAATGTTCTTTGAACATTAAAGTTCATTGAATATGACATTCTGACATGATCACTCTCCTGGAACTTACATTCAAATTGTCTTATGTTCTTTACTCATGTTGGATATGTGTGTATATCATTTTGCCCATGTAGTCTGTGTGTGTTCTCATGTGTCTTTCTAGATGTAGCTCACAGGGAAGAAAGAATAAATATTTCTAGAGTATTCTTCTCTTCCCTTCTTTGAGAGAGACTGAAGAAGTAGAATCTTAGCCTTCATGCCAGATGGGCAAAGACAAGGCTGGGTTGTTGTTGGTGATAGTTACAACCAAGTCTGTTTAGAATAGTAGTTCAAGCCAGATGAATGTTCCTTGGCATAGATGATGCAAATTTTGCTCAACATATTAAAGTGTAACTAAAATTGAAGAAAGTGGTTGTAAAAGTGTCCTTAATTTTTTATTTTAGCCTTCAAGTTATTCACAATACATTTTATCCAAGAACTCATCCAGTAGTAATTATGCAAGTTCTTCATCCTGATGGGAACAAGTATCTTTTAGATAGACAGAAAAGATTCCCTCCTAGAACATTTATATGACTTGCTGAATTTTTTGAATGCAAGATGTGCCTTTTTCTTGCCTAATATCCAATTTTTATAGGGAAGAGGAATTATGAAGTGAGGGCTCAATACTAGCTGTTACTGAAACCTTTTTCTATATGTAAGACATAGTCTTTTTAGTCATCTTTTGCTGCACTGGCTCTTCACATATTCTTCTTGACTAATTGATCAAGAAAGAGGAATCGAAATATTACTTCTTCCCTATTCCCACTCCCAGTTTTTCCCCCACCTCCTTTATTCTCTTCTTTTTGTCTCGACCTCTTCTTTTGAATTTCATGCTCTTCAATCATGTTTACAATGAAAATGATGATAGCTGTTGTCTGTAGATCCTCAGATCATTCACCTTCCTTCCTCACCAAGTTCTGCCCCACTACAGCTAAATATGTGCAAGAATTCCAAAATTTCCTCATGTGGCCATAACCTACTGACTTTTTAGCTCCCCATCTGCTTTTCTTTATAAAATCCTATTTATTTTTTCCACACTATAATCTCCAATCCCTTGACACCTCTATTTGCTTCCAGGCAATGTCCTTTGCAATTACTATTATTGACTCTTCTTTTTTTCCAGCTTTACTCTTAAACAAACCCAACTCTACACTGTTATCCTCTCTTGAATCCCCAGCCTCTTCATCATGTTGCCAATTACACCTAGCAAAACCTCAGTCTTGGATCACTCCCAGCATTTGCTACCTTTGCTCCTATAGCATACCGCTGAATGAAGATGGAGAAAGTCACACTAGTCTTCTGATTAGATCCATTGTAAATTTATGCTACCTAAGTTCAATTAGGTCCTCATTGCTGCTAAGAAATTAGAAAATCCCACAAACTTCTATTCACTTGTTATTCAAGTCTCATTAATCATTCTTCCAAACTACTTCATCCATTTTCAAATATCATGGCTTCTGCTCTATGACCAGAATACCTTTCTTCATATCTTACAAAAAGAAATTGAGATTGAGAGACAGACTTAGAGACAGGAGGTCCTAGGTTCAAATCTGGCCTCAGACACTTCCCACCTGTGTGACCCTGGGCAAGTCACTTGACCCCCATTGCCTACCCTTACCACTCTTCTGCCTTGGAGCCAATACACAGTATTGACTCCAAGATGGAAGGTAAGGGTTTAAAAAAAAGAAATTAAGGCTATTCACTATAAGTTACCTCTTCCTCCCTCTTCCTCATCTATCACTCAGATGCTTTCTGTCATTTCAACCTTCTCACATGACGAAGTAAGTGACTTTACTCTTTGCCAAAGCTAACCCTTTTATATAATAAAATAGCAGGATTCGATCCTATTTCCTTCAGTAGATTGCTTTCTCTTCAATCCCTGATCTTTAACCTATTTTCAATTTCCTTTCTACTGGTATATTTTCTGTTGTCTATGAATATGCCCATTTCCGGTATTATCCTATAAGTTCTTCTGCCATTTTTAGCTTATTATCTTGAAGAGATAATATATAATAGGTGCCTTCTCCCTTTGTAATTACCTGTATTCTCTTAATTGCTAAATATAATGGCCTTTCATCAATTGTTATTCTTGACTTCCTTTCAGAAACTTGAAGAAAGCTTGCAATCTAATGTTTTCTTTCTTAAAGCTGGAAACTAGAAGACCAAGATGTCTCTTCTCTCAAAATCTCAATAAATCCACCACTAATAAAGACACAAAGCATTGAATAATCAATAAGACTATTATGTAAATAGCTTTTGAAACAAAGGTAATATTTGTTAAGTGTGTACTTTCCCCCAAGTAATCTGTAAAAATGTTTCAATATATATATAATGTCCATATTTCTTTCTATTTTTTGTAGTACTGAGCTCAGAGAGTTACACATTCAGTCAGCCAGTTTTTCAGACAATAAACATTTACTAAGTGCCCACTATATGCCAGGCACTGTGTTAAATGATGGAAATGCAAAGAAAGCTAACAGATATTCAAGACTTTCAAGGATCTCAAAATCAAAAGAGGAGCCACAATATATGCAACTATGTACAAATAAGATATATTCAGGATGAATTGGAAATAATCAACAGGAGAAACTTATTAGTATTAAGAGAAATTTTGAGAGGTTTTTGTAGAAGGTAAAATGATAGTTGGCCCTGGAGTAATTCAAGAAAGATAGGAAGCAGAAATGAGCAGGGAAAGTATTTCATGTTTATGGGACATTCAGTAAAAATGCTTAGAGTTAAGAGGTAGAGTATCTTTTTTGGGAAAAACAAAACAAAAGAAAAAAGGTCAGCAAAACAGAGTATGTTGCACATCATAAGGTATAAGAAAGTAAGGAAATAGAGCATGTTTTTAAGGACTTTGAATGCCAAACAGAGAATTTTACATTTGATCCTGAAGATGATAAGGAGTCACAAGAGTTTATTTAATTAGGGCTTGACATGGTCAGAGCCGGGATTTAGGAAGATCACTTTGACAACTGAATGTACTGGAATGGAGAGAAACCAGAAAGGAGACTGACTACATCATGCTATAGTCCAGGGATGAGGTGATGAGTGTCTAAATGTGTAGTATCCATAGGAGAAAAGAGATAGTTGGGGGGAAGGGAATGTGAGAATTTATTTTTCACATGCAAATTCTCATATCAGGGCCCTGGAGTTAAAGGACTTCAATCCCTATATAATAGAGAGAATTACTAAGTAGAGGTCTGGACCTCAGACCACATGTAGTCTATAGATTTTTGTATTTTCTTTGTCTTTAGGAATGTGTTCATTTCACAAAGTCTGACTAACAGGAATGTTTTCCAATACTTTACATTTACTGTCTCCCTGAAAACCCTAACAACCATTATCTGTCAGTTTGAGGAAGTCTTGAGAGTATGATGATGGACCACCTCCTAATTATTTATTTACCAATTCCAGATATCTTAGGATGTTCAAGGGAGGGACTGAATAAGGAACTCCTAAATCTCTACTTATGTATCTTCCTTGAGACATACCAGTCTTTGTCCACTAAAAGGGCCAAAAACCTATTACTTCATTGGTTAAAATACTAGCCTAATCAATAAACTAATATTCTTACCCAAAAACTATTCTCCCGAAATCATTTAACAGAAGAGAGCATAAATGAGAAATGAACAGATCTTGGCAACATAATAGATATAAATGAGGAAAAAATATTAATTAGCAAATTTTTCATGATCTTGAAAGTGTGCTGGTCATGAAAGAAAAACTCTGGCTTAGCTACAAATATCAATATACAGGTTATATACTCTTTTATAAGTTCAAATCTAAGGTCAAGTCTTTATGAACTTAATCTTTGTGAACATCAGGAGCCCACTATTCTAGCCTTAGTGCTAGCTACAGCACTTGTTTTCTGTTTACTGGGTCACGGTTATCTCATCTCATCTCCCAACTCTGAGTTTTCACTGTCTTCTTTGTCTAGAATGCTTTCCCTTTTCATCTCTGCTTCCTGGATTTTCTAGACCTCTTTGAATCTCAGCTAAATTCAACTTTTTTTAAAAAGTCTTTTCCCCATTACCCTTAGTGCTAGTGCTTTCCACTTGGATTATTTCCATTTCACATTGTGTAAATCTTTTTTGGTACAGTTATTTGTATCTTGTCTCCCATTAAGCTCCTTGAGGGAAGGGACTGTTTTGTTTTTTGCCATTTTAATATTCCCATTACATATCACCATGCCTGGCATATATTAGCAATTTAAGAAATGCTTATTAACCTGATTTGATCTTACTGGAAAAATGTGGCCTAGGACAAAGTTTTCACACTTTGAACCAAAGACCATTAACTATCAGAGACATATAATAAAGTTAGTATTGTGTGATTAAAAAAAATAAATCCCAAAGATAAAAAAAAACATAAAGTTTGATTACATTCTTAAGTATACTGTTGAATAATGTTGTAGGCTTAGGTTCGAAAGAGAAATTATCAGACCCTTCATCATGTGATTTTAAATATTGTGTCTAAAATGGAAGCAGTTAATTCAAAATAAGAGACTCTAAAAGTTTGGAAGTAGGAATATTACCTTTTCAGATATTATCCTATATAAAGCTTTTGACAACTTGGATTCAACATATTTTTCTAGTCCTATAAATGATTAGGTCCCTCCTCATGCTCTATGGTCCAGAAAACCTGGACTTATTACTGTATTTTATGCAATGACCCTCCATTTCCCATATCCTTGCCATTGCTCAAACAAGTGCCTCCTACTTTGGATTCATCTCTTAATCACCTCTGCTTCTTAGTATACCTAGTATACTTCAAAATGACTGAAACACCACTATTTACTTGAAAATCTCATTTGCTTCTGCTAAAAGTACTTTTCTTGGTATAGACATACACATACACTCATAAGTTTGAACATTTCTCTTATTTAAAATGAAAATTCCTTTAAAGTAGAGATTGTTTGCTTTTATCATTGTATTCCCTGCCACACAGGGTCTAGTACAAAGAAGAAGGCATATAATAAATGTTATTGGATTGATGAACTAAAGTTAATGTGAAATTAAATTATCCATGAGAAACGTGTTCCCGTTCCAAATCCACAAAATAAAATAAAAGGTAATATTCAAGGTTTCCCATTTTGTATTCTACAAGGTGAGGTTCTTCCTTCAAGTAGAATCTGGTGGAATTGTAATTGAGAAAAAAATTCCAAATAAAACTGTCTAAAGACTTGTCAGAACATGAATTCATCCTTTACTAGTGAGGTGGTAATTTATTCTACTTACTATACTGTGGAAGGGGAGGGGTGGAAGGTAAAAAGAGAACATGGATTACAAAATGTCAGAAAATTGTTACAAAAATTATATCCACATATAAATAAAATTTTAAAAAATATATACAGAGGGATGCATGCTGGCAGTTAAGATGACAGAATATAGGATACTCATCTTACCCAAACCCTCCAAACATATCAAAATTAAAAATAAAAACAAAACAAAACAAAACAAAACAAACCTAAAAACAAAGGAAAGCATTTCCTTTTCCTTTTTACTGGGGGTCAGAGGAAAGAGTAGTCTGATTAATACTACATTACAGGGAACTTAAGGAACACAGTCCTGGACAAGGGGCAATCCAAGAGCAGCCCTATGGAGGCCTGAGGTAAGGAAACGTAAGAATTGAGAGCAGCTTTATGCAGGGCCTGAGTTAACAAAACCAGTAATGGGGCAGGGAAAAGCCTAGCCCAACCCACTTTCAACATGCCCAAAGGTAATTAGAAGGCAAAGTGAGGAAGAGCATAAGACAAGAAACAGTAAAGAAATTGAAAGCAGAGGTAGCCAAATCCAGCTGAAAAAAACTGCTACAATCTTCCCCACATGAAACTATTTGGTCCATCCTTTGAAAGGAACTGAGAGACCCAAAGACAGCTCCAGGAAATGCTATACTTCAAATTTGGGACAGTATTCTCTCCACCTTAGGAGCTCAGAAGAACTTCAAGAGATAGACAAGGTAAAAAGGTAGGAAAACAATAACTAGAAAAATAAGCAAAAGAAAAAGGAAATACCTTAGCTTGGGAAGTTACTTTAGTGAGAGAGAAGATCGAAATATAAACTCAGAAGAGGACAGAGGACAATAATGACAAAAATGAAACATGAAATTTCAAGGAAAAGTGAGAAAGAATGTCAATCCTAAAAGAGCTCTTGGAAGAATTTGAAAATAATTTACCAAAAAAATCAAATAGTAACATGATAGAAATATTCAACAACTTGCAAACTAGAATGGGCCAAATAGAAATGGAGGCAAAAAAAAAACACTCGAGAAAATAACTACCTTGAATGGTCTAGGTGGAAAAAGAAATCTGTTGAGGAAGAAAATGATTTTTTAAAAATTAAAATTGCACAAATGAAACCTAATGATGCCATAACACCTCAGAAAGCACTAAGACAAAATCAAAGTAATGAAAAAATGGAAGAAAATCTGAAGTATCTAACTGAAAAAAATCAACTTTCCTGGAATATAGGTCCAGTAGAGAAGATTTTAAATCATTGGAATACCTGAAAGATGTGATAAAAAAAAGGACACCATATTGCAGGAAATCATCAGGATAAATGTCTAGATATCCTTGAGCAAGAGGGGGAAATAGAAATTGAAAGAATTCACTGATCACTTCCTAAAAGAGACCGTAATATAAAACACTCCATGATTCTTATGGGGAAAAAAAACCAAAAAAATGAAAAAAATAAAAAAAATAAAAAACCAAAAATCCTAAACCAAGAAAAAGGACTGCCAACAGCCAGGAGGATACAATTTAAATATTGTGGAGCCACAGTCAGGAATAGACAATGCCTGGAAGCTTCTACATTAACAGATTCTATCTTATCTTAAAGAATTATTGGGTTGAAGAATAAATCATAGAAAAAATTAATAATTTCTTTAAAGAGAAGAAGGAGACAATGTATCTAAATTTATGGGATATAGCCAAAACTATATGTAGGGGAAATTTATATCTATAAAACCTTATATCAACAAAATAAAGGAGTAGATCAATGTACTGAGCATACAACTGAAAAAATACCCAAGAAAAAAGATTAAAAATTCCCAATTAAACACCAAATTGGAAATCCTGAAAATCAAAGGAAAGATAAGAAAAATTGAAAGTAAGATGAGACAGATTTAATGTAAAATTGGATACATCCTTAGTTAATATGATTAAAAAAGAAAGAAGAAAATCAAATTACCAGCATTAAAAGTATAAAAAGTGAAATCTCAAGTAATGAAAAAAATAATAAAGCAATCACTGGAAATTATCTTGTCCAGCTATTTGTCAATATTCTTACAATGTAAGTGAAATGAATATTTACAGAAATGTAAACTGCCAAAGGAGGAATAGATTGCTTAATCCTATCATAGAAAAAGAAATTGAATTAACCATCAAATTCCCAAAGGAAAAAAAGCAAAGCTTCAGGTTCAGATGTATTCACAAGTGAATTATACAAAACATTCAAAGAATATAACACTAATACAATCTAAATTGTTTGGAAAAATAAGAGAAGAAGGAATTCTTCCAAATTTCTTTTATGACATCAATATGGTATTAATACCTAAAACAACAAGAACTAAAATTAAGAAAGAAAAATATGGACCAAACTCCCTATTGAATACTGGTACCAAAAACCTTAAATAAAATATTAGCCTTGAGATTATACCATTATATCTCAAGGGTAATACACCATGAATAGGTAGTTTTTATACCAGGAATATAGGGATAGTTTAATATTAAGAAAACTATCAACATAATTGATCATATCAATAACAAAACCATAAGGAAACTAAATTGTCACTCTTTGCAGATGATATGATGGTATACTGAAATAATCCTAGAAAATCACCTAAAAGGCTAGTGGAAATAATCAACAATGTCAGCAAAGTTGTAGGGTATGTGGGATCCATATTGCTGAGAGGGGTTCAAGCTGCAGCACAGAATTCCATAGTGACCCCCAGAACTCTAAGAGAGGGGGCAGTTAAAGGCAGTTGCAGTCATGGTATAAAAGGGCAGGCCACCCTACTTGGTGGGTCTTGGGTTCTGGGTCCTGATCCTGATCCTGTTCCTGATTCTTTGGCTCTTGGATCTGACCAAAGGGGCAATCGATGTGGCTCTGAGCTAAGCCATCCAGTCTCTGACAGGCAAAGCTGATTTACCTTTGTTAGACCTTCAAGCAATACCATAGTCTACCTTAATTTAGCTATCTAGATTTAGAAGAAGAATATTTAGCGGTATAGAGAGGAGATCAACCATTCAAGATATATTTCCCCCTTTGGAAGGGGTGCTGCTTTTGACATAGCTGTATTAGGTAGCTTTCTCCTTACCTATCAATCCTAAGCCATTTCCTCTTTCCCATTCCCCAATATCATTAAACTCTTATCAATTAGGAACAGTGACTGGATACAGATATCTTGGGGATATGCTCACAACCTCCATAAGCCAAGTTCCGCCTAATTGTGGCTGAAATTGATCCTAGCCTCTTAGCCAGGGAATTGCTTCTAAGACTTCTAGCTTCAACTTTTCTATCCTGTGGGAAAATAATTCAGAGAAAGATATCATCACAAGGAGTTTAGCCTTTCCCCACTTACCATCTAGGCCCAGAAATTATCAAACCAGATTGTCCACCATTACCAAACTGTTAACTGACTTCCAACTGCTTAGTGGGAGGTGGAGGTGAGGGAGCACTTCCACAAGTTCCAGCCCCTCCCATTCAGTCAAGCCTGCCTGTGTGTGTGTGCTTCCCCAAAGACCAAGGATTAGGAAGACTTCAGTATCACTGACCCCTGTCATCTTACAGTTTCCCTAATCCTACAGGTACTAGATAAACCCACATAAATCAGCCATGTACAGCATTTATGTATATTTACAACACAACTCAGCAGCAAGAGTTAGAAAGAGAAATTCCATTTAAAATCACCCTAGATAATATAAACTATTTATGAATCTATTTGCCAAGAAAAACACAGGAATTATATGAACACAACTACTAAAACCTTTCCATACAATTACAATTAGACCTAAATAATTGGAAAAAAAACATTAATTTTTCCTGGGTAGGAACTGCTAATATAATGAAAATGACAAGCCTACCCAAATTAATTTACGTAATCAGTGCCATACCTATCAAACTACTGAGAAATTTTTCTGTTTTCCTAGAAAAAATTATAACAAAGTTCATTTGGAAGAACAAAATATCAAAAATATCAAGGGAATAATGGAAAAAAATGAAAAGAATGGGGGCCTAGCAGTACCAGATTTTAAACCATACTATAAAGCAGTGATCATCAAAACAATATGGTACTGGCGAAGAGACAGAAGAGAGGAAAAATGGAGTAGTCTTTGGGTAAATAACCTCAGCAAGATAGTGTATGATAAACCCAAAGATCCTAGCTTTTGGAACAAGAATCCACTATTTCAAAAAAAAATTGATGGAAAAATTGGAAAACAGTGTGGGAGAGATTAGGTTTAGATCAACATCTCATACCTTATCTTATCTTATACCAAGATAAATTCAGAATAGATGAATGACTTAAATATAAAGAAAGGAACTATAAGTAAATTAGGTGAACATAGAATAGTATACCTGTCAGATCTATGGGAAAGGAAAATATTTAAGACCAAACAAAAGATAGACAATGTTACAAAATGTAAAATGAATAACTTTGATTACATTAAAGTAAAAAGGTTTTGTACAAGCAAAACCAATGCAACCAAAATTAGAAGGGAAGCAACATATTGGAAAAATATTTATAATAAAAACCTTTGATAAAGGTCTAATTACTCATATTTATAGGGAACTAAATCAATTGTACAAAAAATCAAGCCATTCCCCAATTGATAAATGGGATAAAGGATATTAATAGGCAGTTTCAAAGAAATCAAAACTATCAATAAGCACACGAAAAAGTGTTCTAAATCTCTTATAATCAGAGAAATGTAAATCAAAACAACTCTGAGATACCACTTCACACCTAGCAGACTGGCTAATATGACAGCTAAATAAAGGAGTAAATGTTTGAGGGGATGTGTCAAAATTAGGACATTTATGCCTTGCTGTTGGAGTTGTGAATTGATCCAACCACTCTAGAAGGCAATTTAGAACTATGCTCAAAGGGCTATAAAAGAATACCTGCCCTTTGATCTAGCCATATCACTGCTAGGTTTATACCCCAAAGAGATAATAAGGAAAATACTTGTACAAAAATATTTATAGCCGTGCTCTTTGTGGTGGAAAAATCTGGAAAACGATGTGGTGGCTATCAATTGGGGAATGGCTGAACAAATTGTTGTATCTGATGGTGATGGAATACTAATGTGCTGAAAGATGATGAACTGGAGGAATTCCATATGAACTAGAAAGACTTTAAACAATTGATGCAGAGAGAAAGGAGCAGAACCAGGAGAGCATTGTACACAGAGACTGATACACTGTGGCACACTGGAATGTAATTAACTTCTCTACTATCAGCAATGCAATGACCCAGGACAATTTTGAGAGACTTATGAGAAAGAGCGCTACCCACATCCAGAGAAAGAACTGTGAGAGTAGAAAATCAGTAGAAAAACATTTGCTTGATTGCATGGTTTGATGGGGATATGATTGGGGATGTTGACTTTAAATGATCACTCTATTGCAAATATTAATAATATAGAAATAGGTTTTGAACAAAGATACATTTAAAACCCAGTGGAATTGCTAGTCGGCTCCTAAATTGATTAATTAAATAAATTAATATTAAAAATAAAAAAATAGCTAAAATCTCATTTATCTGATCAAGTGAAGGAATTTATAATCTAATGGAATGAATACAGCATACACATAAGCAACCAAAACAAAAAGTCTATGAAATACCATTAAAAATATATTCAAGGGGCAGCTGGGTAGCTCAGTGGAGTGAGAGTCAGGCCTAGAGACAGGAGGTCCTAGGTTCAAACCCGGCCTCAGCCACTTCCCAGCTGTGTGACACTGGGCAAGTCACTTGACCCCCATTGCCCACCCTTACCACTCTTCCACCTATGAGACAATACACCGAAGTACAAGGGTTAAAAAAAAATAAAGTATATTCAAGAGAGGAGAAAAAATCAGTAATAACTAGATAAAGAAAGTACATGAGTTAGAGGTAATACATTGCAATTTAACAAAAGTGAGGTGGCAAAATGAGAAAAATAAGATTATTCCATATATACAGAAATCCTTATATTCATAATTAGGACTTTTACATTTATGGAGGGGGAATAATTAGAGGGCCAGTTTGATAAAAATGGAGATCGTAGGAACTGTATTATTAGACAGCATTAGACTTCTGGTTAATGGAATTATGGAGAACTCTTGATTTCTATTTCTTTGTTTTCCTCTCTTTCTTTTGGTTTTTCCTTTTTTTTCTGTATGTCAATGGTCACTCGTTATTGGCAGTATGCCTAACTCTACTGGAGATCCTACATCTTCTAATTTACTACTTTTATTCTTCTATAGCCTAAAAATAGTAATCAGCTCTTAAGATATTTATGTAAAACAGAGTAAGTATTGTCTGAGTTATTTCCTTTGGATTTTAATGCATGAACTTTGTGACAGCTATTTCCCTTCTTGAAAGCCTTTTAGGGGGTTTACTTTTAATTTACAATTTTTTTCACTTTTATGAAATGCTTATTTTAACAGGTCGACCTTCCCCCACCCCAAACTGGAGTTTCTTCTTGTTTCCATACTGTATGTGGGTAATGACAAAAACAGCTGCTGACAAAGCTGAATAGAACAAACTATTTCAATAGAGTACGGCTAACAGTGGCTTTAGCTTTTTTCTTTCTAAAGGCAAAATATAAATATGTGCGTATATTTTACTCTACAGATCACAATACTTTAGACACACTAAGGAAGTTCAAGTGAGATTTGACAACAGGCACAGCCAGGAAACAAGAGGAGATGAGTTGCTTCTGGGGCTCTCATTGGCCCATCTTCTGGCCCCTGGTTGAGTCTTGAGGGAGAAACTTGCCTAATGCCAAGGAGAAAGGGACAAGGAAGCACTGCAGGGTCAAGTTTGATGGGTTGTACACAGAAACCAGCAGACAGGAAAGTGCTAACCTTTAGACATTGCTCAGAGCAGCCACCCCAGGGAGGATTTTGCCCTCCAGCAGCTCCGGACTGGCACCACCCCCAGTACTCACATGGCTGACTTTGTCCTCAGTGTTCCATTTGGCACAGCAAGTGGCAGTATCCCCACCACCTATGATAGTGATGCAGCCCCTGCTGGTGGCCTCCACCACATTGTTCATTAGCTCTTTGGTTCCCCGTGCAAAGGGTTCCCATTCAAATACTCCAACAGGTCCATTCCACACAATCTGTTTGGCCCGGGCCACAGCTTCTGCGTACTTCTTGCTGCTCTCAGGGCCACAGTCCAAACCCTTCCATCCAGCAGAGATGCCAGAGGCCAAGGTGGCTTGGCCAGTCTTGGCATTCTCATCAAACTTGTCCGCTGTGACAAAGTCAACAGGCAAGGTGATCTTGACACCGTTCTTCTCAGCTTTGGCCATCAGGTCTTTGACGATCTTGGCCCCCTCTTCATCAAAAAGAGAAGTTCCAATCTCTATGTTGTTGAGCACCTTGAGGAAGGTGAAACCCATCCCACCACCAATGATTATTTCATTGACTTTGTCTAGCATATTGTTGATCAGCTGGATCTTGTCCGCCACTTTAGCTCCGCCCAAGATGGCTAAGAAGGGCCTCTCTGGGCTCTCCAGGGCCTTGGCAAAATAAGTCAGCTCCTTCATGAGGAAACCACTTGCTATCTGGGGCAGATTCACTCCCACCATGGAACTGTGGGCATGGTGAGCAGTACCAAAAGCATCATTGACATAGATATCCCCCAGCTTAGAAAGGGAAGCTTGGAAGGCTTCTACTTTGGCTGGATCCACTTTGATCTTGTTCCCAGAAGCATCTTTGGCTTTCCCTTCTTCTTCTACATGGAAGCGGAGATTCTCCAGCAAAATGATGGAACCATTGGGTGGGTTAGCACAGGCTTTCTCCACTTCTGGACCCACACAATCCTTCAGAAACAGAACATCTTTGCCCATCAAGGATTTGAGCTCCACAGCCACTGGCACCAAAGAGTACTTCTCAGGCATAGGGATACCATCAGGCCTGCCCAAGTGGCTCATGAGAACAACAGACTTGGCTCCATTATCCAAACAGTAGTTGATGCTAGGAAGAGCAGCTTTGATTCTCTGATTGTTGGTTATCTCTTTGTTCTTCATGGGAACATTAAAATCCACTCTCATGATGACCCTTTTCCCCTTCAGGTCCACCTTGTCCAAGGTCAGTTTGTCGGAAAGGGAGATGTTGGCAACGAGGATAGCAAGACGCGGCTGCTGAGAATGCGGCTGTGGGTGCGGATGCTGCTGCCGCGGCGGCGGCGGCGGCGGCGGCAAAGGCGGCGACTGGAGCTCTGGCTGCCTGAGCTAGGGACTTCTCTGAAGACCGGGGTCCTTTAATTTACAATTTTGTGTTGTATGGTATGATAGTGTTGTCAGACATCTGTTGCTAAATCAGGTATTTCTGTATACTTTTCTTGGGCCCCATTGCTGTTCATCCCAATTATGGGGTAGCTTTACCACAATGCCTAAGGATACAATGCTCTTTTTATACCAACTCAGCACAAAAAAGTGTTGTGTGCCAGCCATTTACAAAGAGTATTGATCTCTCTTTTTTAGTTGCTTCTTACAGATCTTTTTACATTACCCACTGGCCTTTTTGTACCATCAGCATAATGGTGGAAGTCTACTAAGTCATTAAGATGAATCACTTTGTGAAAATCACGACCAGCAGGAGAATCGAAACCAGGTATGGTCTATGGATAGAACTCCACAATAATGTTGCTTGCCTATGCACCCCCAAGTGCTGCATTCTGAAAAAGGCATAACTGGTGGAGAATTCATGATCAGACTGGACTGTGTGGAAAGAAAATTTCAGGGTAATATAAGTACAGAGAGATATTTTCTGTGGTGGGGGGGAGGTGGAATCTCACTTAGTAGGGAGCTGGGAAAGGAACAGGCTCATATTTGATAGCTGGAAGAGACTTTAAGCATTATTTATTACCAAATCCTCATTTTATATGTGTGTGTGTGTATATATATATATATATATATATATATATATATGAAAGAATAATGTCCTAAAGACTGACAAATATCATATTGCAAGTCAGTAACAGAGAAAGGACAGAAATCCGGATCACCTTATTCCTGCTCCTATGTTCATTCTATTGCTTCTCTAGACACAAGGGGGGAAACCTGCTCTCTCCATTCTTTAAACTCTGAGTTCCTAAAGCTGCTTTGCTCCTTTCATCATGGATCTCTTCTTTCAGATGAATGAAGCAAAGATTAGAGTATTTGGAATTTGGGGAATTTGGAAATTTTTCTCCAGTAATCTGATAAATGGATTAAAATATGACTGGAACCCAAAAACTGAAAAGATCAGAATGCAGCATTTTGATGATCTGCTTCATTCCAAAATTTTTTAAGCTTTTCTTGATCAACCATTTCTATTCTTTAGTCTCTTGGAAGTGTCAATTAGGTGATTTGATATTTTCTTGTAGTTAGTAATTGGGTTCATTTATGATTATACAATACTTCCTCCCTCCTAACCTATATAACCTTCTTAATTTGATCAACTAGTTTGAGCCACAGGGGCAACTGTTTGTCCTGCCCCTAATAACAACTAGACTAGAAAATTATTTTCTCATCTTTGACCCCCTGCAGAAGGAGCTGGGCTGAAGTCTGACACTAAAATTTATCATTCAGTACATTTAAAGGGATAGTATTTCACTGTATTTTTTTCTCTACAATATAATCAAAGCTAATTTTTACATAACTCTTAAAATACCTTATGTATACTATCTCATTTGATCCTCACACATCTTTTGAGGAGGGGATATTATTATCACCCTCCCCTTTTGGCAGATGAGGAAACTGAGGCTGAAAAAGACAATAATTTGTCCAAAGACATATAGCTAGTAAATTTATGAAGCAAGATTTGCCTTCTTAACTCCAGGTGCAGTACTCTTTCAACTACACTATTTAGGAGCCTTGTGTCACCAATGTATGCAGAACCCAGGCATTAAAGAGAGGAAGACAGTAAGGAAATAATCCCTGCTCCTTTACTGTACATAGGCCTGGATTCTATTGGGTTAAGGCAGGGGGGCACACATGTAGTGAGATAGTTAGAGTTTGGGCACTTGGTCTCTAAAAGGTTTGCTATTACTGTTCTAAGTGCTAAGTCCCCTTTTTTTGTTCCTGTAAGAGGAAATGGGTGTTTTGGGGTACAAGAGAATTGAAGGGGAGGAATTGTACTTGGGAACATGAAGGACACCTTTTGTTCTTCTATATATTCTTTTATACTCGTTAACCTCTGATAGTTCACTATAAACTGATGAACTAGTTAAGCAAGCTTGCTAAAAGACAATAAATGAAAGTTTGTCCCACTTGGCATAATGAATAGATTTGCTGAATCTCCTTTTTTTTATCCATAAGTTCCAAAATTGAAATAGCACAATGACTCTGCTGAAAACGAATTGAGAATTCTGTGTCCATAAGAGAAGACCATTTAGTAATTTAGATTTTTGGCTAATTTAGGGATAGGTCACAGTTTGGTACCTAATTATGCTTATATTTTTGATCCAATCAGAAACTATTTTTATAATACTATATAGTCTGATGCAGTAGAAAGAGTGTTTGATTTGGAATCAGATGAGATATACTTAACTATGAGTAAGCCATTTTACCACTCTGGGACTCAGTTTCCTCATCTTTAAATCGAGGAAGTTGGACTAGATGACATATAAAGTCCTTTCCAGGTCTACATTAAGGATCTTATGTCAAAGAAAACAAAAAGAAGATATTTCATAGTCAGAAGCATCTGACTTAATATAATAAAAAACTGGGCAGTTGACTAAGTGGTGATATAGTGGGTTTTATGACTTTGTAATGGGGAAGGATTAGGTATGATAATATTAATGGTACTAGTGTAAAGTGGCATTGGCAAGGATAACAGTACATGATGTAAGCCATTTCTAAAGACTCATCAATTAATTCAATATTTTATTCAATGAATATTTTTGGAATAACTACAATGTATGGGACACTGTGCTAGGCACTATGGGTAATATAAAGATGACTAATACATGTTCCCTATCTTAAGAAGCTTATACTTTAATAGGGAAAATAAACAAGCCAAATATGAATACCTAATGCTGGCATTTAAGACTCTATGCAGCTCTACACAATCTGTTTCTAATTTAGACTTCTATGTTGTTTGTTTGTTTTTCATGTAACTCATATAACATTAAGTTTAGGGGGAAACAAAACAATCTGAACTCATTTGTCTCCCTTTCTAGCCTTGCCTTTTTCTGTCTTGGTGCCTCTGATCATGCCCTCTCCTATTCCCAAATGGACTTCTTCATCACTCACTTGAAATACTTCTCTTCCTTCAAAGCCTTATTTGATATGGCACCCTCTTCTTTACTGGACCCCACCCTCTCCCAGATTCATTATAATATCTTGTACTAGGGTTCATGCTATATTCCCATCATTTAGCACATTAAATTCTTTTTTCCTAGTTTTTGTTGAATTTGAAGGTAATACTCTTTGATGAGTATATGGGGGAAGTTTTAAAGGATAAAAAAATTAAAATCTAGTCTCTTACTTTATTTCAACTCTCCATAAATATATAGATGAGTCCCTATATTGAAAAATGAAACTTCATCTAAATTACTGATCTCCATTAAGGCACTCTAACATTCAAGAAAATTATTTTTCCCCTTATAGCAGGCAGATGTGAAAAAGAAAAGTTTACTAGCCCCCAGAATTTTGAAGTGACTTGGCCTACTCATTTAAAACATATTTCACTGTGGCCAAAAGGAGGGACAACTCCTTAACAATGGGTTTAAAGCCCTCAAACAAAAAAAAAATTTGCATTCATTATGTGGGAATCTGAAACCAATAAGGCATGTAAAAATAAAGGATACAAGGCAAAGGAAGGTCCCTTTGATGCCCCAGGCAGTAGGTATAGTAGGGAATGATAAACAAGTTTGTCATTTCTTTGGAGAAGAGAGCTAGAGGTTGTGTTTTCATGAACTTAATTTTATTTATAAGGTTTTAAACTGAGAATAAATTAAGCACAATCTGTTGTTGCAAAGTTCAGTGAAGAGATTCATTTGTTCCTTTCCTTTTGGGGCAGTTTAGTTCTTTCTGGAGTTAAGAATACCTTTGATTGTTTTTTACTTCCTTCATATTCCTTGTTCTGACTTCCAAAATTGACAATTCTATAAAATCTTTGAAACCTAAGCTTATTATAATAAGAATTATATAGAAAATTGAGAGAAAACTAGGATTTTTGCCAGAAACAAGATTATCCTCATCTATAGTCTGAGGCAGCAGCTTCTTCTAAGATATCATTAGAAGTGAAAGGAAAGGTCACACTTGACAACATCTCTCCTATCAAGTGGTCAGAATAATGGAAATTAACTTTGGATTCAGTAGAATTCAATAAAAATACATTTATTATGCACTTGGTACATGCAAATCAGTGTGGTAGTTTCAACAAGGAAAACAGCATTACCTGTTTTTACCTAAGCAGCTTATATTAAGGGGTATGTGCAATGTTAATTTGGAATCTAGACACCCCAATCTTGAGATCTTGAGAACTTCAAGTTTGAGGCAGCTTGAGATCTGAAGACTTCAATTTTGACCTTGTTACATGAGAATTTCTCCTGGAGGGTGATCCCAGAATCAGTTTCAGAATAACAATAGACCTTAATGTACTTTAGGTGGAACTAGCAGACTCCATCAGATGTTAAATATCCTTTTGGTCTTAGAAGTTCTCCTATTATAGCAAAAGTCCTTTCTCAGTCCTTGGCTGCATCTTTCACTTATATGTCCATTATACTGCATCAGGCTTTCCATGATAATCCTGTCTAGAACTCCTCTTTTATTTGTGGCCATTGTAAAGCCAATCAACTATACTCCTGTCCTCATTCCCCGACAGGAATATAAGTTCTCCAGTTTTCATGGTTTCTCAGAGCTATCATCTAGCAAAGTGATTTCTCCCAGTGATCCGCACCCAGAATAGCCAGAGCCTGGGGCTTTGTGTGACATTTGAGTGTGTGACTCTGTGTGCAGGCCTAAGGACTATACCATATTCTTCTCCTGACTAAAAATGTGTTCTTACTATTTAATAGTTCTGTGTTTTTTTCCAGTTTAACAATGAGTAGGTGTAAACTACTACACATTTAAGTATATATAAAATATAAACAAAATTGCTAGAGTGAGAGGAAGCCCTAACAGATAAAGTTCTAAAATAGGAAGTAGAACTTTAGATCAAACTTGAAATAAGGTAGAGATTTCAAGAGGTAGAGGAAAAATGGGAGAAGATTTCAGGTCTGGCATCTGGTGGGTGGGGCAAAATCAAGGAAATGACATGGAATATGATTTATAGGGAACAGAAAGTATGCCAGTCAGGCTGGAATGTAGAGTATTGGGGGGAAAAGATATGGAATTGATATGGGGATACAAGTTTCCCCTAGACATCCCAAAACCCCAGATTATGGGCCAGGTCAGAGTGTACATAAAAGACTCATTTTTTCTTGCATTCCTACAGCACTAGTGAAGCTGACTTTGAATTCCTCTGGCCTCTCCCCTCATTCTTGATGAGCACAGAGAGTTACCTACCAGCCTACTCCTGATAAACATCTACTTTATATCCCAGATATCTGATTATCTTCTAAACTGGACAGTTCACTCCCTTTTGACTTTGAGGCATAGGATATAACCACAGAAATCATCTTGGGTTCCAGAAACCCAGTAACATGCCATCATCATCCTATCTCTAGTCATATAGACCCTGTTGTAAAAGAGTATAAAAACAAACAAACCTAATCTCTTCTGGGAGGCAGTATTCCAACTGTACACTATCTCCTGGCTTTTCAACATGACTTTCCAAATTATTAAATTTCTCATTTTTAAGTTAAGTTTTTGAGTTTTGTATTCTTGCAAAGGGCAACCTGTCCCAAACCTGGGGTTTCACCTCAAAGCTCTCCCACAAAAAATAAAATGGAAAAGAGTATAAGAATAGATTGCAGCCTCTTTGTGAAGGACTTTAGTAAATTGACAGTTTTGAATCTTATCCTAGAGACCATAGGAATGTTTCTTGAGCATTGTAGTGACGTGGCCAAAATAGTAATTTAGGAAAATAATTTAACAGTTGTATAGAAGAAAAAACCTGGAGGAAAAGAGATAGAGTAGATTCACTAGATGAGGAAGACAATCAGGGTGCTGATAAGGACATGAACTAGGCTGGGTGGAGACAAAGCAACTGATTTTAGAGGTGTCCTATAGGTACATTCTTAAAGAAATTGACAGACTTTTAGTTTAGTGGAGTAAAATCAAAGATAATTCAGCATGTTAACCTGATGGATGTGGAATATAGATGATGTTATTATTGGCAGAAAGAGGCAAGTTAGAAAGTGGTGAACTGGTGTGGCAAAACTATAATGAGTCCCTTTCTGATATGGATGCTTTATAAACTTATGTGATTTAGGGGTGACATTAAGGTGACATTATGTCATCAAGTACAAATAAAATTAGTTGTGCACTAGTCAGTTTTTTTCTTTACATCAAAGTATGAGTTCAGCTAAGAAACTGGCAAAAGGTGTAAACTGAAGCTTGATTATTAATGTTGTTGATTATCTAGACAAAGTTATGGAGAACATGTTAATGTAGATATAAGTTAAAATTTTGTCTGAGGGTCATTTATTCTTTTTTCTAGAGAGTCAATTGTTAATATCCACCAGAATATTCCTTGAGTAATTGAGTAGCTAACTACTGCTAACTGGGCAGAATTTTATTATTTGGATAAACCTTAAAGGAAAAAAAATGAAATTAAATAATCATCTTTACCCTACAAAAGTCCAGCACTTCCTAAATTCCCCATTTCTGGCAAGGACAGAATCCCTCTCCTGGTCCATTAGGTTCATGAGCTGAGTTATCTTGGACTTCAATTCATCCAAATTTAATGACATTTATTTATGATTGAACCTATACATACCTGCCCATTGTGACCCAAAAGTAAACAATCTTCCAAGGGAATGAAATAGGAAGTTTGAGAAGGGATAGTTGAAAATAAAATGGTGTGGGGGACAGTTAAGTGGGTCAGTGGATTGAAAGTCAGGCCTAGAGACATATGGTCCTGGTTTCAAATTTGGCCTCAAATATTTCCTAGCTATGTGATCCTGAGCAAGTCACTTAACTCCCATTGCTTAACCCTTACTACTCTTCTACATTATAACCAATACACAATATTAATTCTAGGACAGAAGGTAAGCCTTTAAAGAAAAGGAAAGAACAGAAGAATATGAGAGAGTAAAAGATGATAGGAGTGGATGGGTGGAGGTATTATTTAGTAGAGAAACAAATTTCACCTGTTTCACACTTTTTAATGAGGACTATATTAGAAAAAAGACCAAAAATGAATCTTATGCAATAAAAGGGATATTGTATTACTTGTAAGATATTGTACTTGATTATTGTTTGGTTTTGATCCCTGTTGATACACACAATAGATAACAATAATAAACAAAGTACTATGGTAACAAGGATTGACAAGTGTCCTGGAAGTAAAATGGTTGGGTCATTTTCCCAGACCACTTACTAATTAGCTAAATGACTTTTGTCAAGATACTTACCTTTACAGGTCACATTATTTTTCATTTCAAAATGAGTTAAAACTGGTGTTGATGGGAAAGGGGTTAAGATGGCGGCAGAGTAAAAAGCAGCTGCTTAACCTCTCCTGATTGAAAAATATAGGACTCCTCAAGGGAACATAAAAACAAATCCAGACGAAAGAAGGAACCCCACAATAGGGCACAACATTGAAGGTATGTGGGATTGGGGCATTACCATGCTATAAGGGGGTGAAACAGCTCTCAGTAAAACACAAGCTGAGCAACCCCCCACCACCACCACCTACAGGGCAAAAGCCAGTGCACAAGAGTTAGAGCAAGTTTGGGGCATCTATTAAGTCCTTGACAGCTACCTGGGATCACCAGGACTTGTTCCTGAGAGGAGTAAGATTTAAAACCCCAAGAGGCTAAAGAATGTGCAGACTTTGAACAAAACCCTGAGAGCAGGCGTGGTCACAGCTGCAGACTCAGATTCTGAGAGCAGGCGAGGACCATGGGTAGGGACCCAGTGCAGAGGGGTGCACAACTGAGGAAGCAGCACCCTAAGAATGGTAAAGGAGCTTTGGGCAGAAGAACAAGCAAGGGGACCACTAGGAGGTTTGACCCTGAGAACAACTAGACCTAAGACCTCAGGAGCCCAAAGAGAACAGACAGACCCTGGGCATGAGGATAAAGCTGAGAGGGCACTGGGATAACAATGGCAAGCCAGAGACAAGAACCCCAGAAGAGAAAGATCAAGAAAAAATCTTTAACACAACAATAAACAGAAAAAAAAATCCAGACAACAGAGCAAACAAGAGAACAAACAAGTAACCATATCCAAACCTTCCCAAAAAAATGAAAACTGTTCACAACCTACAGAAGAGTTCAAATCTGAGATTATGAGAAAGATGGTAGATAACTGGCAAGAAAATAACATTTTAAAAGGAAGAATTTAGCAATTAGAAAGTGAGGCTAAGAAATCAAATGAATTGATAAGCAAATTGAAGACCAGAAATGACCAGCTAGAAGACTTGAAGAAACAAACAGACCAGAATCAAAAGGAAAACCAAAAGATTATAGCTGAAATCCAGTCTCTAAAGGCTAGAATTCAGCAATTAGAAAAAGATGCTCCCAAATCAAAAGAATTGATGAGCAAATTGGAGACCAAAATCAAACAGCTGGAAAATAAAATAAAACAAATCAAAAAGGAAAATGAAAAGAATATAGTAGAAAATCAATCTCTAAAGAAAGGAATTGAACAAGTAGAAGCCAATGATCTCTCAAGACAACAAAAAAAAATAAAGCAAAGTCAAAAGAATGATAAAATAGAAAGAAACATGAAATATCTTACTGAGAAATTGACAGATCAAGAAAACAGGTCTAGAACAGATAATGTGAGAATCACTGGTCTTCCTGAAAAAGCAGAAATTAATAGAAATTTGGACTCCATACTAAAAGAAATTATTCAGCAAAATTGCCCTGATATTCTACAACAAGAGGGTAATATAGACTTTGAAAGGATCCATAGATCACCCTCTACACTAGTGCCAGAAAAGACAACCCACCAGGAATATAATAGTCAAATTCATGAGCTTCCAAGTAAAGGAAAAAATTATACAAGAAGCCAGAAAGAGAATTCAGATATCAAGGAGCACCAATCAGGATCAAACAGGATCTGGCAGCCTCCACACTACAAGACCTCAAGGCTTGTAATATGATATTCAGAAAGGCAAGAGAACTGGGTCTACAACCAAGGATCACCTACCCATCAAAACTGACTATATACTTCCAGGAGAAAGTATGGGCATTCGACAAGATAGAATATTTCCAAGTATTTGCACAGAAAAGACCAGGACTAAATGGAAAGTTTGATAACCACAAACCACAAAAATCAAGAGAAACATGAAAAGGTAAATAAGAAACAGAGGGGAAAGAAAGAAAACTCTTATTTTTAATTTTTTCTCTTTAAGGGCTTCTCTATGATCTAATTATTTGTATTCCTATATGGAGAAATGCTATGTGTAATTCTCTGTAGTGAACTCTATTCACTATTATAGTATCCACTATTATAGTAATTAGAAGAATTATTCACAGGGAGAGGATGAAATACTAAATGGTCTAAGATGATAAACGGGTGGGTTGGAAAGAGGGGGATGAATAGTATAGAACACCAAGAGAAACCTGAAAGAATAAGAAAAATAGAATATTCTCTTACTCACAAAGAGGGCATGGGAAGGGGAGGGGATGAATACTATTATAAGAAGGAGAGGAAGAGAACATTAAGAGGTAATATTTAAACCTTACTCTAAGTGGAATTAACCCTGAAAGGGAAGAGTAGCTATATCCATTGAGATTTAGAACTCTATCTAACCCTACTGAGAAAGTCAGAAGGGATAAACCAAGGGGAGCAGAGGAGTGGGGAGGTCAAAAAAGGAAAGGGAGGAGAAGGCAGAAGGAATTCATTAGGCCTTAAACATAAAAAGAGGGGAATAACAAGGGAGGGGTAGAAAGGATAGTAAATCAAGGGAGGGGACAAGGGTTAGTGGTTTAAAACAAATCACTGGTTGAAAAGCAAATAGCCTAAGGAGAAGGGGTAGAACTAAGAGAGGATACAAAAATGTTGGGGAATACACAACTGATAATTATAACTCTGAATGTGAATAGGATGATTGATTATACTAAAATAAAAAGCTTTTGTACAAACAAAAACAATGCAACCAAAATCAGAAGGGAAACAAAAAATTGGGGAAAAATCTCTATAACAAAAAACTCTGACAGGGATCTAATTACTCAAATATACAAGGAGTTAAATCAATTGTATAAAAAATCAAGCCATTCCTCAATCGATAAATGGGCATGGGACATGAATGGGCAATTTTCAGATAAAGAAATCAAAAATATCAATAAGTACATGAGAAAGTGCTCTAAATCTCTAATAATTAGAGAAATGCAAATCATAACAACACTTAGGTATCACCTCATACCTAGCAGATTGGCTAAAATGATAATAGGGGAGAGTAACGAATATTGGAGTAAATATGGTCAAATTGGGACATTAATGCTTTCCTGGTGGAGTTGAGAACTGATCCAATCATTCTGGATGGCAATTTGGAACTATGCTCAAAGGGCTATTAAAGATTGCCTGCCCTTTGATCCAGCCATACCATTGCTGGGTCTGTACTCCAAAGAGATTATAGATAAACAGACTTGCATGAAAATATTTATAGCTGTGCTTTATGTGGTGGCAAAAAACTGGAAAATGAGGGTAAGCCCTTCTATTGGGGAATGGCTGAACAAACTGTGGTAAAAGGAATAATAAACTGGAGGATTTCCATGTGAACTGGAAAGACCTCCAGGAATTGATGCAGAGTGAAAGGAGCTGAGCCAAAAGAACATTGTACACAGAGACCAATACACTGTGGTAAAATAGAATGTAATGGACTTCTGTACTAGCAGCAATGCAATGATCCATAACAATTCTGAGAGACTTATGGAAAAGAACCCTACCCACTTTCAGAGGAAGAACTACAGAAGAGGAAACACAGAAGAAAAGCAACTGCTTGAACACATCGGTTGAGGCAGACAAGATTGGGGATGTAGACCAGAAACTACCACAACAATCCAACTATCAACAATTTGGAAATGTCTTGATTGAAGACACATGTTAAAACCAGGGGAAATGTGCATCAGCTATGGGGGGGGGTAGGAGGTTGGAAGGTGAAGGGGAAAGTAAAATCATGAATCCTATAACCATGATAACTTTTCTAAAAGATAAAAATTATTTAAAAAATAAACCAAAAAAACTGGTGTTAATGCTGTCTATCCCTAATGATCTTCTTCTTTGTAATCATTTTGGAATACGAATGCCATTTGTAAAAATACAAAAAAAGATAATGAAGGTAACTGTGAAGAATGATTACTGAATGCCTGAATGAGTCATTTTTGCATTTCTGTTGAAAAGATAATCATTTAAAATTGAATTGAAATGAATCTCACTAGACTCTAGAATTCCAGAACTAATATGTGCGTTCAACATTATCTGGTATATATCCGTCATTTTTTTAAATGTCTGAATTTTAACTCTGGTTTCTATATGTGGAAATATTACTGACCCTATCTTTACTCTGAAAGGATGAATCTGAAATCAGGTCTAATTTTGAGATTACTGTCCTTGTTCTATTGGTATCAATGACTTAAAGCAAGAGATCTGTGTTCAAATGCAAAAATGATTACCATGAAGCTGTCATAATTAATTAGCATCTGTCTTACACCATTGTATTTTATTTGATATTTTGATTATTGCTACACTCTGACTTTCAATATAGTAATTTATATATTTGTCTTTTTTCCTCTGCTGAGTTGTAAACTCCCTGAAGATATGGACTATTCAAATACTTTGTGTTCTCCATTAGTGCTTTACACAGGTCTTGCAAAAGAGGGACTCAATGAATGTTGGTTGAATTAAATACTCAATTACTATCCTAGATGAGAGTTGTTTCCCACTACAACACTCATTTTCCATCCAATGGAGATTCTCTACATGAATTGATTTAAAGTATATTACATTAAAGTATAAAGTTTGGACATTCAACAAGATAGAATATTTCCAAGTATTTGCACTGAAAAGACCAGGACTAAATGGAAAGTTTGATATCCAACCACAAAAATCAAGAGAAACATGAAAAGGTAAATAAGAAACAGGGAAAAGAAAGAAAATTCGTATTTTTTAAATTTGCCTCTTTAAGGGCTTTAACATGATCTAATTATTGGTATTCCTATGTGGAGAAATGTTATGTATAACTTTCTTTATGGAACTCTATTCACTATTATAGTATTCATTATTATAGTAATTAGAAAAATTATTTATAGGGAGAGGTTGGAATACTAAATGGTCTAAGATGATATGGGGTTGAGAAAGAGAGGGATGAATAGTATAGAACACCAAGAGAAACTTGTAAGAATAAGAAAAATAGGATAGTCTATTACACACAAAGAGGGCATGGGAAGAGGAAGGGATGAATACTATTATAAGAAGGAGAGGAAGAAAGCATTAAGAGGTAATAGTTAAACCTTACTCTCAGTGTAATTAACCCTGAGAGAGAAGAGTAGCTTTATCCATTGCGATATAGAACTCTATCCAACCCTACTGAGAAAGTCAGAAGGGGAAAACCAAGAGTAGCAGAGGAGTGGGGAGGTCAAAAAATGAAGGGGAGAAGAAGGGGGATGGAATTCATTAGGCCTTAAATAAATAAATGGAGAGTAATAATAAGAGAGGGGGTAGAAAGGTTAGTAAATCAAGGGAGGGGACAAGGTTTACTGGCATAAAGCAAACCACTGGTTTAAAAGGAAATAGAATAATAAGAAGAGGTAGAACTAGGAGAGGATACGAAAATGTCAGCAAATACAAAACTAATAATTATAACTCTGAATGTGAATGGGATGAACTCGTGCATAAAAAGGAAGCAGATAGCAGAGTGGATTAGAAACCATAATCCTACCATATGTTGTCTATAAGAAACACATATGAGGTGGGTGGACATACACAGGTTTAAGGTCAAGGGCTTGAGCTAAATCCTTTGGCATCAAACGAGAAAAAGAAGGCAGCAGTGGTGATTATGATTTCTGACAATGCCAAAATAAAAATAGATATGATGAAAAAAGACAGGGAAGGTCATTACATCCTGATTAAAGGAAGCATAGACAATGAGGAAATAACATTGCCCAATATGTATGCACCAAGTGGCATAGAAATCAGATTTATAAAGGAGAAACTGGCAGATCTCATAAAGGAAATAGATAGTAAAACCATAATAGTGAGAGATCTAAATATTCCTCTGTCAGATCTAGATAAATCGAACCGAAAAATAAATAAGAAAGAGGTAGGAGAAATGAATGAAGTCCTAGAAAAACTAGATTTAATAGATATATGGAGAAAAATGAATAGGAACAAAAAGGAATACACCTTCTTTTCAGCTGCATATGGTACATTCACAAAGATTGACCATGGAATAGGGTATAGAAACATTGCAAACAAATGCAAAAGAGCAGAAATAATAAATGTAACCTTCTCAGACCATAATGCAATAAAAATAATAATTAGTAAGGGCACCTAGACAGGCAAATCAAAAACTAATTGGAAATTAAATAATATGATTCTCCAAAACCAATTAGTCAAAGAAGAAATCATAGAAACAATCAACAATTTCTTTGAAGAGATTGACAATAATGAGACATCCTATCAAACTCTGTGGGATGCAGCCAAGCCAGTACTCAGGGAGAAATTTATATCCTTGAGTGCATATATTAATAAATTAGGGAGGGCAGAGATTAATGAATTGGGCATGCAACTCAAAAATTAGAAAGAGAGCAAATTAAAAATCCCCAGATGAAAACTAATTTAGAAATACTAAAAATCAAGGGAGAAATTAATAAAATCAAAAGTAAAAGAACTATTGAATTAATAAATAAGACTAGAAGCTGGTATTTTGAAAAAAACAGATAAAATAGACAAAGTACTGGTCAATCTAATAAAAAAAGAAGAAAACAAAATTGACAGTATCGAAGATGAAAAGGGAGACCTCACCTCTAATGAAGGGGAAATTAAGGCAATCATTAAAAACTATTTTGCCCAATTATATGGCAATAAATAGAGCAATCTAGGAGATGTGGATGAATATTTAAAAAAATACAAATTGCCTAGATTAACAGCAGAAGAAATAGAGTACCTAAATAATCCTGTATCAGAAAAAGAAATTGAGCAAGCCATCAAAGAACTCCCTAAGAAAAAATTGCCAGAGCCTGATGGATTCACAAGTGAATTCTATCAGACATTCAAAGAGCAACTAATCCCAATACTATAGAAACTATTTAATATGATAAGCAAAGAAGGAGTCCTACCAAATTTCTTTTATGACACAAATATTACACTGATTCCAAAGCCAGGTAGATCAAAAACAGAGAAAGAAAACTACAGACCAATCTCCCTAATGAACATTGATGTAAAAATTTTAAATAGAATATTAGCAAAGAGTCTCCAGCAAGTGATCAAGGGGATCATCCACCATGATCAGGTGGGATTTATACTAGGAATGCAATGATGGCTCAACCTTAGGAAAGCCATCCACATAATTGATCATATCAACAATCTAACAAACAAAAATCACATGATTATCTCAATAGATGCTGAAAAAGCCTTTGACAAAATACAGCATCCATTCCTATTGAAAACCTTGGAAAGTATAGGAATAGAAGGACCTTTCCTATAAATAATAAACAGTATATACCTAAAACCATCAACAAGCATCATATGCAATGGGGATAAATTAGAAGCATTTCCAATAAGATCAGGAGTGAAACAAGGATGCCCATTATCTCTTGTATTATTTAACATTGAACTAGAAACATTAGCAGTAGCAATTAGAGAAGAAAAAGAAATTGAAGGTATCAAAATAGGCAATGTGGAGACTAAGCTATCACTCTTTGCAGATGATATGATGGTCTACTTAAAAAATTCTAGAGAATCAACTAAGAAGCTTGTAGAAATAATCAACCACTTTAGCAAAGTTGCAGGATACAAAATAAATGCACATAAATCATCAGCATTTCTATATATTTCCAACACATCACAGCAGCAAGAGGTAGAAAGAGAAAAACCAAAACAAACACAGGAATTATATGAAAACAACTACAAAACACTTTACAAACAATTAAAACCAAATTTAAACAACTAGAAAAACATTGATTGCTAATGGGTAGGATGAGGTAACATAATAAAAATTAAAATTCTACCCAAATTAATTTACCTATTTAGCGACATACCTATCACACTACCAAAAAACTTTTTTACTGAATTAGGAATAACTATAACAAAGTTCAGTTGGAATAAGAAAAGATCAAGAATATCAAGGGAAATGATGAAAAAAAAGTGAAGGAAGGGGGCCTAGCAGTACCAGATAATTAAACTATACTATAAAGTAGCAGTCATCAAAACAATATGGTACTGGCTAAGAGACAGAAGGGAGGATCAGTGGAATAGACTTGGGGTAAGTGACATCAGCAAGACAGTGTATGATAAACCCAAAGAGCCCAACTTTTGGGACATGAATCCACTATTTGAAAAAAAATGTTGGGAAATTTGGAAAACTATATGGGAGAGATTAGGTTTAGATCAACATCTCATATCCTACAACAAGATAAATTCAGAATGGGTGAATGACTTGAATATATAAAGAGTTAAACTATATGTAAGTTAAGTGAACATAGAGTAGTTTACTTGTCAGATCTCTGGGAAAAGAAACATTTTAAGACCAAGCAAGACATAGAGAAAATTACAAAATGTAAAATAAATGATTTTGATTATATCAAATTAAAAGCTTTTGTATAAACAAAAATAATGTAGTCAAAATCAGAAGGGAAACAACAAATTGGGAAAAAATCTTTATAACAAAAACTCTGTCAGGGGTCTAATTATACAAATATAAAAAGAGTTAAACCAATTGTATAAAAAATCAAGCCATTCCCTAATTGACAAATGGGCAAGAGACATGAATAGGCAATTTTCAGATAAAAAAAATCAAAAGTATCAATAAGCACATGAGAAAGTGTTCTAAATCTCTAATAATTAGAGAAATGCAAATCAAAACAACTCTGAGGTATCACCTCACACCTAGCAGATTGGCTAAAATGATAGCAGGGGAGAGTAATAAATGCTGGAGGGGAGGTGGCAAAACTGGTACATTAATGCATTGTTGGTGGAGTTGTGAACTGATCCAACCATTCTGGATTCCAATTTGCACTATTTTCAAAGGGCTATAAAAGAATGCCTGGCCTTTGATCCAACTATACCATTGTTGGGTTTGTACCCCAAAGAGTTCATAGATAAATAAATTTGTATGAAAATATTTATAGCTGCACTTTTTGTGGCGGAAAAACCTGGAAAGCAAAGGTATGCCCTTCAATTGGAGAATGTCTGAACAAATTGTGGTATATGCTGGTGATGGAATACTATTTTGCTCAAAGGAATAATAAACTGGAGGAATTCCATGTGAACTGGAAAGACCTCCAGGAACTGATGCAGAGCGAAAGGAGTAGAGCCAGAAGAACATTGTACACGGAGACCAATACACTGGGGTAAAATAGAACGTAATGGAATTCTGTACTAGTAACAATGCAATGACCCAGGAAAATTCTGAGGGATTTATGGAACAGAAAGCTACCCACATTCACAAGAAGAACTACAGGAGTGGAAACAGAAGAACAACAACTCCTTGAAAACATGGGTTGAGGCAGACATGATTGGGGATGTAGACTCAAAACTACCACACCAATGCAAATATTAACACTTTGGAAATAGGTCTTGATCAATGACACATGTTAAAACTAGTGGAAATACACATCTGCCATGGTGTGGAGGGGGAATTGGGGATGGTGAAGGGGAAAGTAAGAGCATGAATTATGTAACCATATTAACTTTTCAAAAAAATAAATATTAATAAATGTTTATAAAAACATAAATAAAACATAAAATATATTACACAATAAATGTTAAGAATAAGCTTCCAAAAATAAAGAGGCATTAGAATCTCTTTGGGGTCCATTAACTTGGCATAAAGTATATCTAGAACCAGTGTATATGAAACCTGAGTTTAAGGCCTGGAACTTTCACATGCTTAGTCTGTTTCTTTGGTTAAATATGTTTACTTTGACAAATCTTAATTTCTGTGTTAGGTTTTACTCTAAATTACTACCCAGGGGTTTGAAGGTAGCCCTCTCATGTTCCTCAAAAGTAGTACTTTATTTATTTGTGGGTTTGTAGAACATAACATCCATTTTCACAGCCATTTGGGTCACAGTTGGAAACAAATATGAGGAAATTATAACAGGCAAGAGATCTTTATCACATGATCAGAACATTCTGGCAATTTTGACCTTGCCTCAGATTTGAAAAAGAAGAGAGAATGGAAATGTCTGGATAAATTAATAACGATAGAGACTGGATCTGTTATTTTACATTTATAGAGATCATCTAGATGATGAAACTCCCACTAACGGAGAAAATTGTCACCTTTTCTTAAAGTTAAAAGTTTTAGAGTTCCCTAGAGCACCAAGAGTTCAGCATTACCCAACTAGTATGTATCAGAAACATGATTTGATCCAAACTCTTTCTAAATTTGAGGTCAGTTCTTTTTTTCACCATTCCATGAATAATTATAAGCCTTGAATTTTTTCTAGTACATTACGGTTTAAAAAAATATTTTACTTACATTATCTCATTTGATTTATGCCACAATATGGTAAGGTATTGTTACTCTCCATTTAGAAATGAAGAAACTGAGTTTCAGCGAAGTTGAATCATTTATCCATGGGAAAATTGCAAAAATGTATGTTTATAGAAAGGATTTAAATTCTTTTTCCTGATCCTATGTCAAACATACTTTCTCCTATTGTGTGTTATATGATATTAAAGACTAACTTATCCAGCTACAAAATTTTGTCAAGATCTGACCCTTTCTAAGGACTTTTTATTTCTAAGAAAAAAATGGAGAGAATTTTAATTTACTTCTCTGCTCCCCCTAGCTGGACATTTGGAATGACTGGCATTACCAAGCATGAGCAGGAAACTTATCTCCTCTGTATACTGGTAGGATATAAGGCTAGACCATTGAGGACATAATCACATTCTCAAACATAGAAACAGAGTGCTTTGTATACTTCCTGATGGATGGCCTACTCTACAAGTGGGGAATAACCATAAATCAAGATGAGGAATAGACTTCCAGAACCACTTCATAAATTCCAGACAGTCGTTTGGTTTTTGAAGTTAGCAGTTGCATGATCTCAAAGCTGACAAAGCAGCATTAAGGATGCAAACCTGCAGCCCACAACACACAGGAGTTAATGTGCTAGCATTTTAAGAAATTGAACCACTTCCCTGGCCTATTTATCAGTTCAAGCTATTTGGAAATGTTGCCACCATATGTCGCCCATTGAAATGAACACAAACACTGCATTTATAAATGGCAATTTATGACTCATAAATGTCTCTACTCTTAGAGTCATTCTGCCACTGTGAATGGAATTGATAGCAGTTTCTGAGCTCTGTGTTGTGTGTGTTTCTAACATTTTAGGAATATTGTAGATATTAAAGCTTTAGTGACTCACAGAAGATATTATTTTGAAAATCTGTGACTATCAGAAAGATTGCTTTCTCTATGTTTATTCATATTCCAAAATCTGACAGGTTGGAATTATGTATTTATATGTGTCTATATGTGCATTTATTTACATTTTTACATATCAATGCATATATATGTGGATCTATCATTGATAAGACAAATGTGCCTATGAAAATGTATTTTGTTGTTATGTATAAAATCACAGAATCATAATCTTAGAACTAGAAAAAAATTTCAAAATGTTATATAGAAAACTGGCTTCTAATAATGGAACTTAGAAATCTGCCAAAAGAGTTGGTCTCAAGAATTAGTAATTTTAAAAAATGGAACAGATATCTCATATCAAACATGGACAACAGGAGATATTTTTTTCAATTTGAAATTCTTTGTATTTCTGCAATCTTTATCCTTTCCTTCCATACAGTTATCATGATGGTTCAGGTCTCAGCATGTAGGGTGGATTATTTTAGGAGCCTATTAATTGGATTTTGAATCTACCCCAATTAATGTAACTTTCAGACTCAGAAAACTGGATAGAATCAATCAAAGGATATAAAATAATTAATAGAAAGATCATAATCAGTTTAGTATGAGTGAAATGTTTTGCTCATTGGATAAAAGCAAAGGATGCCACATAGGAACTATTTATGATCAATTTAAGAAAATCATGCATGTACTATAACACTATATATTATAGCAAAGGACTTGCGAGGCTCGTACTCTAATACTGAATCAGTCAACCATCAGTAGCTATCAGGATCAGAAGCCTCTTGAGGAGTCCAATACTCTGCACTTGTGTCAGAAGTCAGCAGCTGTGTGTGTATATGATAGGGAAGGGGTTGAGAGCCCTACAGGCTACTAAGGAGTATATATGTTATCAGAAACTATATGAGTAGCAAAACATCTCATTCAGCTAGGAACTAAGACAAACCAGATACACTAATCAAAATCAGCTTCAGGAAGACTATACTTAAGGAAAATTTCATCAGGACTTCACAAAGTGGGACTGAGGTGGAGGGAGGTACGGAAACACTTCTAGTAAACAGGAATTATGACTTTACACATTGATCATATTTTCTTTCAAAGTAGATTCCACTATTGCTGGGAATTTGTGTGCAAAGGAAAAGTGTATTCCCTGGTCTAGGGGAGGTTATTTTTTAACAACTTTTTAAGAAAATGTTTATTTTTATCTTTTAACCATGGCTAGATTTTTAAAAAATCATTTTCTGATATTTTGCAATTCATATTCTCTCCCTCTTTCCCTACCCTCTCCTCTCCCAATATGGCAGGTGATATAATGTAGGTTATATATGTGCTTTCATCCAGTATATATTTCTATGTTCATTATGTTGTGAAAGATACAACTACTTTTATTACCATCTTTTCAGTAAATAACTTTTTTTTGGTAAAATCAAATTCTTTTAAATTGGATGATTACTACCGAGGGTCATACTGTATAGGGTTACTGAGTAATGATCATAGAAACCGAAACCTTTCAAGATTACACATAGAGCCCTGAAAAGGAAAATATATTTGCTCCCTCTGAAAACCTTGTCTGCCAATCCAAAGGGATTTGAAAGAAGTAAGCCTGAAAGTGAAGAGTAGATTGAAAGAAAGCACTACATAAAAATGTGAATGTAAACTATATTAAATACAAACAAATGCACATGAACTACAATCATCCATCTTGTCTCCTGGAGAAATAAGGAAATGTTTTATACCTTCCTACTTTTTTTGGATAGAGACAATACAACACTATTTATGGAATGTCACATAAGCGTTCTAAGGTTTCACTGTGTCCATTTTTTCTTAATTATTTTTCTTTCCTATACCAGAGGGCTTTTTTCATGTTGGGCAAGTGAAGGAAAATATTAGAAGTTTCAATGAAACAAAATTCAAAGGCAAAATTAATGTATTTTAGGGAAATATTCTACTAATTCCCAGAGGTCATTCCAGTTCACATGGAATTCCTCCATTTCATTATTCCTTTGAGCACAATAGTATCATCACCACCAGATACATGATTTGTTCAGCCATTCCCCAATCGAAGGGCATACCCTTGTTTTCCAGTTTTTTGCCACTACAGAGAGTGTGGCTATAAATATAAAATGGAAATTATAATAGTATCTACCTTACCAAGTTGTTGTAAATATTAAATGAGAAAATATGTGTAAAGATTTTTTCAAATATTTAGGCATTATATAGATTAGTTTTCAAAATTACTAACTTGCTAATAAGAATGAAAGCTTTACTGTATTATATCCAGATTTTATATATAGACATAGAGACAAAAACATCTATATAAATGTATGCTTCCAAATGATAATATGTTACATTTATGTAGCATTTTGAAATTTAAAAATTTTCTTTATACTGCACTATTATATTGGAGTCTCCTGACAAATTCATGTAATAAATAAAGACAGGCATAGTTTTTCCTATCTTACAGATGAAGAAATTGAGACCTAGAAATCATAAGTTTATTACAGGGATAGCTAAGTGAAAGGTAGTAAATAAATTTTGGGACCCGAATGTCTTACATTTAAAAAATAATTTAAAAATAATTTAAAAATGTCTTAAACCCGAATGTCTGACACATACATCATCCCCTGTCTTTGAGTAAGGAGTGAAAATATCCCTAAAAAATGAATTGTTTACCTAATAAAAAGGGAACCATAGATCATAGAACTATAGATTTAGAACTGCAAATGACCTTAGAATTCATCTGATTCAAATATGTAACCTGAATACGTCAGATACTAGGGTATTATGATCAGATCTCTTGATCACTCTGAGAGAACATGGACTATTCTCTTGATTCTCATATCAAGCCTGTCATCCAATGCCCTTCATAGATTTGACCTTAAGGTTTTACAAATTAGTACTATACGTTGTTTTGTTTTATTTGTGTTTTGTTTTTTTTTTTGAAGGAGAGGGTATAACTTCATGGCTACATTGAGAATAAGGATTGCATCAATTTGTCTTTTTAACATAGAGTGAATTTCATGTAGGAAACATCCATTTCAATTTATCTATAGTTTTGAAGCTAAGAACTTAGTCTGATTATACTCTCCCAATGAGTTCTTCAGTTTAAAAGTCCCATTCTGCCTCAAACCACCTCTAAAGTAAAATTTCCTAGTATCTATGTGTGACCTATTATCTCTGCTTATTTTAAGTTTTGATTTCATGAAATTAATTGCCCTGATGTCAACCTCAACAACTATGTTTATCATTCTCTATCTTCAACAGCACCACATATTCCTATTACAGTTTGGCTTAACTTTACCTAGTTCCTATTTTAATTGTTTATCTATTTTTGCAAACTAACAGGTTAATATAATAAATACCAAAAAAAATAGAGATAATAAAATTCTTGAATAGGAATTTATTTTCTTCATAGATAATACATATTTATTTTCTTTATATTTATTTTCTTCATAGATAATACATATTTCTAACCTAGGGAAGATTGATTCCAAATATGAAAATGAGAATAGTAGTGTAATTAGGTTTATTGTTATATTACTGCCCAATTCCCATGAATATTGTTCTTCCTTCTCTTCTCCACCTCCTACTTTTTCTCTCTCCTCTCTCTCTATCTCTCTCTGTCTCTCTCTCATCTATATGAAATATACATTCATCTTATATATATAAGGATATATAAAGATCAATTCAGTACTGAAGGCAATATAATTGTAATGGCAAAGTCTTAGATCTTTTTTTTTTATTACAAAACAAAATTACATAGGGAATATTAGTCATTTCTTAATTGTATGTCTGTTCTTTTATTGATACATTTTTGAGAGTCATCTCTACATTAATTAAGTGCATCTTCAATAAAGACATTAGCAAAGGCAAAACATGATTTATCAAGATCTTTAGAATATAAGATCCCATAATGGTAGATGTTTGTGATTCTAAAGAACAAAACATTTTAAATTATCACTAATGATAAGATTTTTCTCATCTGTTCAAGAAATCATTAGTGTTTACTTGAAAGATAACAACACCTATATTGCCTCTAATCATAAACATCAGGCATGATGTATGACCAACAAAAATATATTCTTGCCATTGTGATATAGGAAAAGGAGACCTAATGCAGAGTACATGGTGGTAAAGTATTTGCTTTACATGATGAGGTACCTAAGATATCTTTGTTTATAAATTACATTGTGTTGAATGTATCAAACCACACATGGTAAAAGAGAATTACAAATTCTCAAAGGAACTTTTCCTGATTATCCTCACAGTTAAGAACATGAGAAATCTTTGGAGTTTAAATATTAGTATCTTGGTATGGATAAAAAAGTTGGTCTTAGAATTAAGTCAGAGGTGGCTTTTTTTTCAATACAACTGTCCTATATAAGAAGGATTGGACCTGGAACTTTGGCCACCTTAGCATAAAACTTTTAACAGAATGATACAAATTTATTAAAGATATTAAAATAAGTTTCACTCATCAATTCATTCTGGATTCTCTTACCTATCAAAAATTTCTTAGGCATCTTTTGGGCCCAGTGTACTGTCTTAAGGGGTCAGGGAGGTGAAAAGATTAAAAAAAACAACTCTTAAATATAACTCAGAGTTTACAATCCCACAAGGTGAATTGCAGTCATGTTATATGGAATATACATCATTTGTTGTAGTGTAACATATACACATAGCCTGAAGAACAACAAAGTAGACCATCTGTAAGTAAGACTTCATTACTCTCATCTAAAAATGAAAAAGATCCCTAGATAACAGTATATAGAATGCTTCAAATAAAAAGTTTCTGCTGCAGAATCTGACCACCAAGTTGTTGAATTTTGTGGAATGTTTCTTGGCAAGTATGTATCAAAGTAGTGGGAAAGATTTTTACAAATATTTCTTATATTAAAATTTGCAATAGGTACTTGTTTGAAATAAAAATAGCTTCATAAAGATGTCTTATGAATTTGTTTTCAATAATTTGATATAGGGGCAGCTGGGTAGCTCAGTGGAGTGAGAGTCAGGCCTAGAGACAGGAGGTCCTAGGTTCAAACCCGGCCTCAGCCACTTCCCAGCTGTGTGACCTTGGGCAAGTCACTTGACCCCCATTGCCTACCCTTACCAATCTTCCGCCTATGAGACAATACACCGAAGTACAAGGGTTTAAAAAAAATAATTTGATATATGTATATATACACATATGAGGTTGGTTTAACTTGTAATTAATTTTTGCCATATTTCTGATGCTCAATGCCCTAATCATGGTAGGCACTTAAGGGACTATTCCCTGAGTGGATTTGATCATGGGGAAACTAATTCATATCCTTTCTCTAGAATTCCATTGCTTCATTTAAAGAATGAAATGACTGGGAAAATTGAACTCTATCATTCATGCACAGATTTTCTACAAATGATTATATAATTTCTATAACAAAAAGCAAGAAAATTAATAAGGTATCTTCTTTCAATGAATCAGAATCTTGGAGTGAATATAGTTTGAAGATAAGTATCTGATTCACCTTTGTTTTTTTCATGGTACCTAGTAATTTTTGAGACTTCTCCATTCTCAATCACATCTCATCACTATGGCATTGCATCTTTATACTTCTAGGATATTAATATCCCTTGATCGAGACCAATTTCCAAATTGTTGGTAGTTGCATTGGTGTGGTAGTTTCGAGTCCACATCCCCAATCATGTCCACCGAACCTCTCCCCTCTTTTCCTACAGGCCAACTCTTAGAACAGAATTTGGTATAATTCATTTATACATTAGTGTCAATTTTTAAGCCATATAAATTTGATGCTATTCTAAGGGGAAAAAAAGCATCAAAGAAACTTTGAGTTGGCAGGAACCTAAGAAACCATCTATTTCAACCTCCTACCTATTGTGATATATATATATATATATATATATAATGTTTGTTATATCAAGTCAGAATGAAATGGAGACATTTATATTTTTGCTACTTTGGCAGCACATGACTAGTTGTGAGTGAAAAAGGGAAAACAAATCCATTTTAGGTGGTCTAATCCTCCAGGTAATCCAGTTTATAGATAATATTATACTAATTGTGTTGCAACCCAAGCAATTTGAAGTTCCAATAATTAAATTAATGATCATTGAGAGAGTTTCCCTTAGTTATCCTCACAGAAAACAGTAGATGAAAAATTTTTGTTAGCTAGGCTTTGATATGCAGTGGTATGGACAAGCCATTATATCCTTGGCAGACTTTACAGGTGAACCATGAACTTAGATCAGATTTGAACAGGAAAAGGAGAGTAGGCTGCATTACCTTTGGAGATTTTTAGTCCTTTTAATTGCCTCAAATTTCTCTACGAAGAAAAGGTTAGTGTCTTTAATTCCATCATTCTAGTTATATGACTAAGAAATTTGTTATGATCCACAATGAAGAAGATAAGGTGAAGAAGTCCATAGAGATAAAAGCTTGCAGCATTGTAGGTGAAAAGCTACAGAGGATTACTTGCAACATTACAGATGAAGATACATGCAAGAGAAAATGGTGTCATCAAAGAAACATGTGGTCATTTAAAAAAATGAATGTTATGTAGCAATAGCAAATTATAAATGAAGATGTCTTTCTGCTGCATGGAAGATTTGCAATGTTAAAGAAGGCTGTTTTCATAATGACTAGTATTCCTATGTCCAATTTACCAGAGGACATTGACAATAGTTGTTTATCTTGTACAGACATGGATTTTTTGTGCCTTGAAGCAGTAGAAGAGAAAGAGGATCATAGATTTAAAGTTGAAAGAGATTAAGAGGGTTATTAATTCCAGTTCATTCATATTATAGATAAGGAAACTGTAAATTTCTTAGTCATATAACTAGAATGATGGTATTAAAGACACTAACCTTTCCTTCATAGAGAAGTTTGAGGTAATTAAAAGAACTAAAAATCTCCAAAGGTAATGCAGCCTACTCTCCTTTTCCTGTTCAAATCTGAGGTTGTGACTGATCATAAGTCTTTTTGAAGTGCTTATTGCCAAAGTAAAAAAGATTAAGCAACTATCCTCATAGTTCATAAATTATTGAGTTAGGATTTGAAAACAGAACTTCCTTACTTCATCTCTTAGGGAACACCCTCAATGAGGAGCACTCCAGTATTATAGTTTTCGCTGTTGAATAAAATGCTTTATTAGCTGAAACATTGTATTCAAACATCAGTCAGAACATGGTGAAAGTATTATGAGAAATTGATTATTGCCAGTGCTTAGGAAAGCATGACTCACAATTACTTCCTCTAACTACATGTTAACTGAGATTCACTACTTTTTTCTGCAGATAATGGCTTTAAAAATTTATTTTTTTAAAAAATTACTTCATTTCAGGTTCTAGATGTGACTAGAAAATACCTGTTATACTGACACAGGAAATAGTTTTTGCACGTCTTTTGTCAGATGATCAGAGAAAATAATAGGGAGATAGTTTTGTCCTTAAGATCTTGAGCTCAAACTCATTATTCTAGAAGAGACTGACATAAAGTTTTGGGGCATCATATACTCTAGATGAGGTTGTGACTGATCATAAGTCTTTTTGAAGTGCTTATTGCCAAAGTAAAAAAAATATTTTAATAAATACTAAGTTGGTGGAACCTTATTAATAATTCTGTTTTCAAATGTAAAGGAAGATAAATGCATTTTAGCAAGAATGTAATAGTATCATTACTGTGTTATCATGGTAACATGTTAATATTAGTTTGTATATGTGCAGTGTGTGTGTGTGTTTTGCAGAAAGTTCAATGGAGAATAATATAGCCAGCAATTTATTAAAGCTCAAGGCATGGCGAGGTGTTTTAATACTAGAATTCTACTATATGTCCCAGAACTAAATAGATAATAATTTCCTCCCCTTGGAGGAGTACTCTTTATCAACAGGGTTTTTTTTCAGCTTCTATGAACAAGAGATTTGAGAGTAATCTATCAGAGGACTGGAAATTCAGTAAAATTCCTTTTTTCTCTATCATCCATGCTGATGAATCAATGAAAATTGCTAAGCTATTCAACTCTAGTTATTGGTGTTTGGTAGGAAACCTGTTGTGTGTTTAGGAGAAACAAATCACAAGAGAGCTTTCACATATTGCCAAAGAGCACAGCAGGTAACTGATTTCAGGGTGTTTATGTGATTGTAAACATCCTGTTCCAATCTATTTGTCTTCCTATTATATTGAGTGAGCCACTTCTCATTGAATGAAGAGACTAATATTAAAATAGAAGGAAAAGTGTTTTGTGAGGAATAATAGATATTTTACATTGAGATTCATTGCCATAAAAATGCAAACGTTCTCCTGTCATACACAACTAGCCATTATACAGTATTGGCTTAGAATGTAGCTAGACACATCATGTCAGAATGGAAGCACATATGGGGGGAGAAGATCAAATAAGTCTGAGAGGAATAGAGGAATATTCCATGATAAACAGTGACTCTTACAGATATTAGTATGGAAACCCCAAAGCAAGGAGACTAAGTTAGGTAAGCAGTAGTTACCATAGAATCATAATTGGAATGACTCAAATGTAATTCCTTCATTTATACAGCTGGAAGCAGTGACTCAAAGAATTTCAATCCACTCTATATCTATATCCTCCAAATATTAGAAAGAATATCTCTCATTTTATGGGGGTTTGTATCCTTATCCTTCATCAGAATAAAAGTTAGTGCAACAAGGTAAGCCAAGAAAAGATGTGAGAAAGGTTCTTTATTTAAATAGAAAATGTTTAAAGACACACACACACACACACACACACACACACACACATATATATATATATATATACACATATATATGTATATATTCTAAGAAGGGTAATGTTAGTTGGGGTTTGTTCAGTTGTTTCAGTTGTGTCTGACTTTCTGGCTCCATTTGGAATTTTATTTGCAAATTCTGGAGTATTTTGCCATTTCCTTATCTAATTCATTATATAGACAATGAAATTAAGGAAAAACAAAGGGACTTGCCCAGGACCTAAAAGAAAGATATAAGGGGAGAGAGACCAAGAGTAGATAGTGGTCAATCCACTTAGGGATCACCCTGAATACCTGGTCCGGATCTCCAGGTATTCTAACCTCCTGTTAGTGAAGCAGAATCACTTTTTCTCACGGTAGCAGTTCCCAGTGAGACAATTAATATATAAAATCAATATCTCTTTTATTATAAGAGGAGACACACACTGAAGAACAAAACAAGGGGTCACTAACTCTAAAGAAATCTCGCTATTCTCTCAAACACCCTCTACAATACATCCATCACAAGAGAGTGCATTGGGGCTTCTGGCTAACTTAACAGCTCCCTATTTCTTTCCCTACCCTTCTCCTACTCTTCGCCCTTAGCCAATGTGCAATTCCACTGAGTTTTACATGTGTCATTGATCAAGACTTATTTCCATATTATTGATATTTGCACTAGAGTGTTTGTTTAGAGTCTGCATCCCCAATCATATACATATTGATCCATGTGATCAATTGTTTTTCTTCTGTGTTTCTACTCCCACAGTTCTTTCCCTGGATGTGTACAGCGTTCTTTCTCATAAGTCCCTCAGAAATGTCTTGGATTCCTGCTAGTAGAGAAATCTATGACATCAATTGTGCCACAGTGTATCTTTCTCTGTGTACAAGGTTCTCCTGGTTCTGCTCCTTTCACTCACCTTCAATTTCTGAAGGTCTTTCCAATTCACATAGAATTCTTCCAGTTTATTATTCCTTTGAGCATAATAGTATTCCATCACCAGCATATACCACAATTTATTCAGCCATTCCTCAATCGAAGGGCATACCCTCATTTTCCAATTTTTTGTCACCACAAAGAGCACGGCTATAAATATTTTGTACAAGTCTTTTTCCTTATTATCTCTTTGTGGTATAATTCCAGCAGTGGTATGACTGGATCAAAGGGCAGACAGTCTTTAAAAGCCCTTTCAGCATAGTTCCAAATTGCCATCCAGAATGGTTGGATCAGTTTACAATTCCAACAGCAATGCATAAATGTCCTTATTTTGCCACATCCCCTCCAACATTCATTACTCACCCCTGCTATCATTTTAGCCAATCTGCTAGGTGTGAGGTGGTACCTCAGAGTTGTTTTGATTTGCATTTCTCTAATTATTAGAGATTTAGAACACTTTCTCATGTGCTTATTGATAGTTTTGATTTCTTTGCTGAAAATTGCCTATTCATGCCTCTTGCCCATTTATCAATTGAGGAATTGCTTGATTTTTTGTAGAATTGATTTGGATCCTTATATAGTTGAGCAATTAGACCTTTGTCAAAGGTTTTTGTTATAAAGATTTTTTTCTCATTTTGTTGTTTCCCTTCTAATTTTGGTTGCATTGGTGTTGTTTGTACAATTTTTTAAAATTAATTATTTATTTTACAGCTTGTAATTTTTTCTAACTCTTGCTTGGTCTTGAAGTCGTTCCATTCCCATAGACCTGACAGGTATGCTATTCTTTATTCACTCAATTTACTTATAGTTTCCTTCTTCATATTCAAGTCATTCACCCATTCTGAAATTATCTTGGTGTAGAGTGTGAGATGTTGATCTAAACATAATTTTTCCATACATTTTTCCAATTTTCCCAGCAGTTTTTGCCAAACAGTGGACTTTTTCCCCAAAAGCTGGGATCGTTGGGTTTATCATACACTGTCTTGCTGAGGTCATTTACCCCAAGACTATTCCACTAATTCTCCCTTTTGTCTCTTAACCAGTACCATATTGTACCGCTTGGTACTCCGCCTTCACATTTTTTTCATTATTTTCCTTGATATTTTTTATCTTTTGTTCTTCCAATGAATTTTGTTTTAGGTTTTTTTTTTAATTCAGTAAAGAAGTTTCATGGTAGTTTGATAGGTATGGCACTGAGTAAGTAAATTGATGTGGGTAGGCTTGTCATTTTTATTATGTTAGCTCATCCTACCCATGAAGAATTAATGTTTTTCCAATTGTTTAGACAGCCCCAGGACACTATTCCTAATCTGATGAATACAATGAATAGGATACAATACAATGAAACTTCTAAAGAGTTGCCTTAGAAACAGACTTTCAGATAAGCATTTCTTTTCCTTTTGTCCTCTCTTTTAAAAGTTTACCCATCACTGGGTTAGACTAGTTTTAATTTTGTGGAAAGTATTTTTAGTTGTGTTCCTATAATTCCTGTGTTTGTTTTGGAAGATAGATTCCAAAGTATTTTATATTGTCTAGGGTGATTTTAAATGGAATTTCTCTTTTTTACCCTTGCTGCTAGGATGTGTTGGAAATATGTAGAAATGCTGATGATTTATGTGGTTTATTTTGTATCCTGCAACTTTGCTAATATTGTTGATTATTTCCACTAGTGTTTTAGTTCATTCTCTAGGATTTTTTTAAGTAGACCATCATATCATCTACCAAGAGTGATAGCTTGGTCTCCTCATTGCCTATTTTAAAACCTTCAATTTCTTTTTCTTCTCTAACTGCTACTGCCAATGATTCTAGTACAATATTAAATAATAGAGGTGTTAATGGGCATCCTTATTTCATGGCTGATCTTATTGGGAAGGCTTCTAATTTATCCTCTTTGCAGATGATGCTTGCTGATGATTATATGAATATATATATGTATGTATATATATATATATGCTGTTCATTATTTATTGAAAAGGTCTTTCTATTCCTATACTTTCTAGCGTTTCTAGTAGGAATGAGTGTTGTATTTCATCAAAGGCTCTTTTTGCATCTACTGAGATAATCATGATTTCTGTTGGTTTTATTGTTAATATGATCAATTATGTGGATGGTTTTCCTAATATTGAACCACCATTGCATTCCTGGTATAAATCCCACCTCAATAATGAATAATGCTTGTGATTACTTGCTAGAGTCTTTTTGCTAGCATTCTATTTAAGAATTTTGCATCTCTGTTCATTAAGGAGATTGGTCTGTAGTTTTCTTTCTCGGTTTTTGGTCTCCCTAGCTTTGGAATCAGTACCATATTTGTGTCATAAAAAGAATCTGGTAGAACTCCTTCTTTGCTTATTTTGTCAAATAGTTTGTGTAGTGTTGGGATTAATTGTTCTTTAAATGTTTGATAGAATTCACTTATGAATCCATCAGCCCCTGGCAATTTTTTCTTAGGGAGTTCTTTGATGGCTTGTTCAAATTCTTTTTATGATATGGGATAATTTAAGTATTCTATTTTTTCTTCTCTTAATCTAGACAAGTTGTATGTTTGTAAATATTCATCCATATCACCTAGATTGCCATAATTATTGCCACATAATTGGGCAAAATAGTTTTTAATGATTGCTTTTACTTATTTTTTCATTAGTTATAGATTGCAGTTCTTGGGTGTTGGTGATTATTACTTTGTTGGTTTTTCCTTCCCTTCGCAGCCAGAAGTCTGAGTGAGGAGGACAGGTTCTCTGTGTATCAAGCTATGGAGTGGTTTTTGCCCTGAGGAGTCTCTGTGGAGTCTTTTGTGTGCCACCCCTCTCTGCTCTATCTCTGTGCCCAAGGTCCATGTTCCTCAACCTCGTGGGGTCTCAAGTCTAGATGCTCTCAGCAGTAAATCCCTGGTGTTCTCAGCCAGCTTCTGAGAAGCTAGAGATTGCCTCACAATCACTATGATTATGGTACAATGGCTCTGACTCTTGTGCCATGTGGTGATCAGCTTGCACTTTCGTTGGAATTATTTTACTCCCTCATTGTGTGGAAATGCCCAAATCCTGCCTACCTTCAAGGCTGTGTCCTGCAGGAGAGCCCCTTCACTCATTGTTTTTGGAGTTTTGTCCTTTTGAAGCACCTTATATCAGTTTGTGGTGAGGAGAGGAAGATCCTTGCTTCTACACTGTGGCCATCTTAACACGTAAGTCCCTGAGTTTTGGGATTTTTTTTTAAGGTGAAGAAGTTCTAGGTATAAAATATCTCAAACTGTATAAGAAAGCAGTAATCATCAAAACAAACTAGTACTGGCTAAAAAATAGAAGGGTATATCAATGGAATAGATCAGATATCCAATATACAGTTATAAATGAACACAACAATCTAATGTTTGGTAAGCTCAAAGATTCCATTTTATGGGACAAGAACTCACAACTTCACAAAAACTGCTGGGTTAGCTTGAAAATTTCAAGGATAGGGTATTTCAGTATAGATCATTATCTCATACTATTTACCAAGATTAAATCAAAATATGTATAGGACTTAGACATAAAGGATGATACCATGAGCAAATTAGAAGACTATGAGATAGTTTACTATTAAATCTATAGATAAGAGAAAGATTTATTAACAAACAATTCTAGTTTTTAAAGACTGGTTTTCAGGTAATATTTTTGATTTTCCTTTTTGGTTTGTTCTATCCTACTTTTCATGCTTTCAGCAGGTCAATTCTGGTCTTCAGTTTGTTTATCGTTTCATTTGATTTCTGTGCTTTTTTTTTCCAAGTGAGAGATTCTGTCTTTTAAACTATTGTTTTCTTTTTGAACTATTTCCCACTTTTCTTGCCAAGTTTCCTCTATCTTTCCATTTGATTCATCATTTCAAATCGGAGCTCTGTAAGAACTTGTGACCAATTTCCATTTTTTTGGAATGTTTGGATGTGTTTGCTTCTTTGTCATCCTCTGTTGTCTAGAGTTTTTCTCCGTAGAAATTATAGAGGGTCAAAATTCTTTTCTTGTATTTTTTTTGGTAGTTGCAGACTGCAATTCCTGGTTATTGGTGGCCATTTCTATGCTAGTTCTTTCTTCCCTTCTGAGTCAGAAGTCTGAGTGAGGAGGGTAAGTTCTCTTTGTATCTAGCCACAGAGCGGTTTTTGCCTGAGGCTATTTTTCAGTGTCTGCTTGTGCACAGCCCTTCTCTGCCCTATCTCTACATCCAATCTCCTTGTTCCTCAGCCTCCTGGGGTCCCAAGTCTTGCTGCTCTCTGGGGTAAGTCTATGGTGTCCTCAGCCAGCCCCCCTCACCCAGCCCAACCTAGTGATTGCCCCTTGCTTGCTCTGATTCTGAGCTTGCTCTGACTCTGGTGCCATAGGTGAAATGGGGGAGGGATGATCAGCTCGTACTTTCTTAGGAGTAATGCCCAAATCCTATGTACCTTCAAGGCTGCACCCTACAGTTCAATCCCTTAACTCGCCTGATTTTGTTTTTTGTCCTTTTGAGGTACTTTATATCAGTAAATGGTGAAGAAAGATAATCCCTTGTGTATACTCTGTGGCCATTTTAGCCCAGAAGTCCTCCTGTAAGAATTCTTAATAGACCCTATGGAGGACTTCCCCTCATCTCCATTCCTGGAAGTTACCCTCTGGTAGATTTGCATATATATGTTTCCTAGTTCAGCTGGAACTAAGGGCTTGATTCTTTAGTAGCTTCATCTACTGTTTGCTTCTTTCCCTGAGCCCAAGTTCCAAAATAGCAATCTTTAACAATGGACGCTGGGAGTAGCTAACACTGGGGCTCACAGAGCCTCAGTTGGTACTGACAAGACTTTGAGATATGTCTCTTATAACTATCACAGAGTGGGATGGCTATCAACAGGAAAATGAACCCATTCCCTGGTCTTGCAAGAAGATGTGGACCTTGTAGAAGTTGCTTAAATAATGCAAAGATAAGATAAAGGTGAAATACATATTCAGCAAATATCCATCCTAAACATGATCTAATATCTTATTATTTAGGTATTAATTTCTCTATAGATTATAGTAGATGTGATAAATTACAGCTTCATGCTTAAAGAGAAAGATTGGATGCTCAAGATAGAAAGGGAAGAATACCCAAGGACCTTAATAAAAAATAATCTAGTATTTTTTTTAAATGGCATCTCCTTAAAGCATGGCTGTGAATAATCTGACAAAATGATAAAGGATAAAGCCTGAGAATCTTAATCTCATTTCAGTTTCTAAGTAATAGAGAAGGGGCCCCTTATTCATGGTTTCTTTTTTCCCCCCATTGTTTCTTCTTAACCATAGTCAACATGTAGTGTAAGGGGTCCATTTTAAAGTACCAGAAATCCTCCTGCCAGTAATGGAAGTCTCCCAAAGCAGAGGTCTGCCCCCATGTGCCCATACCAGCAATCTTTTCTGCTACCATTTTCACTTTTAAAAGCTTTTTAAGGGGTGGGGGAAGCCTCAAAGTGCTGGTTCTAGGTCAGCAGCATGAAGAAAGAACATATATATGTGAGTCATCAGATGTTCACTTATATCAGTGGTTACCGCAATCTACAATGGGTCTTGGAATGGATTCTCCACAGATACATAGTCCTACCATATAAGACTTCAATGCTCCACTAGATAGGAAAACATTTTATAATACTAATGTAATAGACCAGGAAAGGGGAAAAACTTGTATTAACTTTACATACCCCCCTCATTCTTCCTTCCTTCCTTCCTTTCTTCCTTCCTTCTCCTTTTATTAAAGAAGCACTATGTGTTGGGAAACATGCAAAGTACGGGGTGGGGTACAAAATATAAAATTAAACTAATTCTAATTCTTTCAGAAACTAACTTTAAATACTACTTACTCTAGAAAACCTTTTCTGATACCCCACTTCCTATCACCACCTATAGTTAGGGCCTTTTCTTTCAACCTCATATAGCATTGTTTTATACCACTATCATATATGTATCCTGTGGCAAAATAAATTACAATTATTTCTATATGTGACTTATGCTTCAATAAGACACTACTTCCAAGAGGTCAAGGCTATGACTTCACTAAATTTTGTGTTGCTCTCAGAGTCCATGGCTCAGTAGTCTGAACAAATAATGAGTTAAATATTTCATTGACTATATATTTACCTGTTTACAGAAATGCATATATATATATATATATATATATGCACACATAAACATAAAAATGCACATATAAACTGATACACTTAAGTTTTATTAAGTATCAACTTCTCCCCCTTGATATGACATCTTTACTTAGAGGTTATTTTCAGCATTTTACATTAATATAACAGTGATGCATGAAAGATTTTTTATATAATGGAAGCATGAATGCATATTTAGTTCTTTTCTTGGATTTCTACCAGATTCTACCCCCCCATAATCTTTGCATTTCAGTTTTTAAAATAGTTTGAATGATGTATAGATCACCCTTTTGTAAAAGTTTAAGTGTGATTTGAGATAAGAGACATTAAAATAAAACTACAACAGTTAACTTTAATACCATAGGGGTCTGAATGGAATATTTGGAAAAAGCATCAAATTTAGCAAAAAATTGAGTTTTCTGATATGGACCTATAAAACTCTGACAGGGAAAAATGAAAGACCTTAGAGGAAGTAACATTGTAGTATGCAAATGGACACTTATTTTATAGTTCTACTTCTATTCCTGTCTTATTCTGTGACTTTTAATGTCATTTAAAGACTGTATGACTCTGGTCTCTTGCCATTAAAAGGGGGAATATTCATAACTTGCCAACAATGGGTTCCTTCGGAATAATATGAAAATTCTTGATGGCAGAATCCATGAAAATCTCTGGATAGCTCAGAATAAAAAGCACTTAGGAGAAAAAGGTGGCCTGATTTCAGTGGATAGCTGAGATGTGACTGTATATTTACTCAATAATGGTCTTCCTAGAAAGCTATCCAACTTATTCAGAAGGTTGCAGCTGGATCATGGATAATGCTCCCAACTATACTTAACCTGCAAATCTGTTAGGGAAGTGCAATGTCTTTCATTCATATAATAGGCTCATGACATAGAAGCGATATGAAACAAAGAATAGTTAAAAATATATAGGGTAAGAAGATTGTGCTGCTAAATTCTTAGATTCATATATTGAAGGCAAGGCTTTTTGTCATAAAGTGAAGATATTAACCACTTGATCTATTTACTCAGAGGAAGGACAGATTAATTTCCCAACAACATTAGAGCAGAGCTTAGTTGTGGGAAACTAATAAGAGAATAGATAAAAATCTGAGACTCCTCTTTTGACCTCTTTTGTGATCCTTGTGATTTCTTCTTGAAAAGTATTATGGCCTTACTGAAAAGCTTTAAGTTCCTATCAAACCTGAATTTAAAGGGTTAACACTGTTAACACAGCAAGGAATGTCTGTTATAGCTAAGGCCAAGATCCTCCCCAACTTGGCTTTCTGATAAGAACCTAGTCAAAATTCAGCCTTGGCCTTGGTCTATTCTGAAGCCAATGTTTTGTGTTTTGATGTGACATAATTTGTTGTAACTTTGGCGCATCTGCAAAGTTTTGGGGGGATTCTTTTGTGTGAAATGAGTCTTGAAATATATAGAATAAACTCCATGCTCCTGGAGCCAGAGCTGGAAGCATGAAGTAAAAGACATTTCCCTTGTCCTGTCCTTATTTCCTTATCAACTAAACTGTCATCAGATTATCAGATATGATAAAGAGATCTCCACACATAGTGATTTTCAGAGATGTGTAAAAAAGTTACTAAAGATGGTAAAGGTTGTCCTTTGAAACCACATACAAAGTGGTAATATGGAACTGGTTAAAGAGGCAAATATTTCTGCCTCCACATAGAGTGAACTACTTAAAATTTCAGGAAACCATTAGTCAATACTTAAGGACAACATCTATAGGTGAGCTCTGTTCTCAGTTCATAAGTAACTGGCTATACAACCTTGTGATGTCACTTAACTTCTAAGTTCATCTCATGTAAAAGGAAGATGGTTATATATCTATCTTTCATGGCTTCCAGCATTAATGTAAAAACTAAAGAGATACTGAGCTCAGAAAAACTAAATTATATCAATGTCCTGCCTAGTGATACTTGGATAATGATATGAAAAGTTACAACAATATCTTGAATAAAGAAGACAGGGTGGGGACAGGCTGAAGATGATAATAAACATTAGCAACAATCTCAGTTGGGAAAGCAAATCTCATATTCTGATGTGACTATTGAAACATGCCAGAATTATGAGATACATCAAGAAAGAAAAAAACAACGTCATAAGTAGGAGCCCAATAAGAAAGAGGTTAGAATAAAATCGGAAGTGGTAGAAACTGACACTTGTTTTAAAAAGCTATAGAAGCTGAGCATACATGAATAAATACAAGGAAGAAGAAAATGTACAATATGAAAAAATAATTCAGATTGAGACATCCAAGAGAAAAATTCAAAAGGACCTACACACATACATGAATACACACAAAAACAAAGATTCCATATACACAAATGTGTATATAGAATAAATACAAAATGAATTAATATCAAAATATTTTGAGTGGTATATGAGGTAGTGTGGGAGGAGAAAAGCAATTATGTGGAGCTTCAAATAAAGCACTTCAAAAAGAAAACAGTGCTTAAACTCCTTATTGAAGCAAGAGAGAAACTCTAAGAGGTGAAGATATGGAGGGAACTCACATCAGCAATGTGGCAAGTGGCCAGTAAAAAAAATCATAGAAATAAGAAACAGAGTATAATGGATACAGCCAGTTGGAAGCTATAAGTTTGGCTGGAGGTAGGAAGTAAATTTCCTTAAAGATAAATTTAAAAACAAAAAACAACAACTTAAATTTGATTTTAAATAAAAAAAGAGAAACATTAGATTTAATTAAGTTTCACAGGGTTACATCTAAAGATGAGGAAAATTTCTTTGGCAAAAGAGCACATTCACTGGAACTGTGAGGGACTTGAGGCTGAGAGAATAATTAAGGAAGTTATTGCTACATATCTAAGAGGAAGGAAATAAGGTCCTGGAATTAGGTAGTAACTATGTGAACAGATAAGGGATTGATTCACATGAATAATGTATATGCATGCACATATACATATGTAAGTGTGCATTTGCAGACACATACAAACACATATTATAGTACATAAATTTAAAAAGTTTAAAGGAAATTTAAACTAAGGACATGTAGAAGTAGTAAAAATATAAAATATAAAAGCTGAGCAATGCCATGTATTTCCCTCAACACTAGGCAAATCTAACAACATGATAAATTAAAAAGAAATGCACTTTTAAAGAATTTTGAAAAATTATATTTGCTAGTACTCTGGTAACAATTGAATAAGAAAAGGAAAATATATTTATATTTCTGATTATTAATTACACCTTCATAAAACTGACCATTTTCCATATTGTAAAAATCTTAATCAAAGGAATAAAAGCAGAAATATTGCACAAATATATTATAGAACAGAAGAAAATCAAAATTATATTCAGCAAAAGATCTATGAAGAACTCATTTATGACTAATAAGAACCTAAAATTTTGGTAAATCACGGAATGAATCCTAGAAAACAGAATATTTTACAAAAGATAATCACTTTAAGATAACATGATAAACTTTTAGGCATTTGGAAAAGGAGGTCATTATAGGAACATATGTAAACTAAATATTGTCATTAAGAAGAGTAAGAAAATATATTGCTCATTAATTGGGTTTGCAATTAAATATTTTTAAAAATTTAAAAAAGAATAAAATAAAAAATCTCTATGAAAATAACAAATCTAAGTCCACAAAATCAAGAAAAAAGTTTTATCAATTTGAAGGCAAATCCAAAATAGGTTCATTAAAATTAAATGAAAAAATTATTTAATAACTAATAATCTGCTAATCTGATTTAAAAGAGAGGAAGAAGAAGAAAGAAAGGATAATCAAAACCAAAGAAAAATAGAAAGTTACACAATTATACCAAAACAATAAAAAAATTAAATGAGTATTTATACTCACAGAACTATAAAGTATGTAGATTAGAAGGAAAAAAAACAAAATATAAAAGTTACTTAAATGAATTTGAAAAAAAGTAATTTATGATAAATAAACTCTCAAAGGGAAAAATAGACCTATGCTGTGGTGTTCTTTTTTGGGAGCTTGAGCTTTGCTTTGGTTAAGGTGTAGCAGGTGTGGGTCTCTGGCTCTGTGCTCTGCTCACTTAACTGAAGGAATAATCCCTTTCCCTCTCTTTACTATCTCTACATAGCTCTAATAAAGCCACGAAAAAGCTACTAACAGCCACATCATTTAAATTATAATGATTACAAGTACCATATTCATTTCATAAAAATTGGTAGGATTCCTTCTCTACCTATTTTCCCAAATAGTTTATGTACTATTGGGATTAATTGTTCTTTAAATGTTTGATAGAACTCATTTGTGAATTCATCTAGGCCTGGGAATTTTTTCTTAGGGAGTCCATTGATGGATTTAAATTTTTTTTTCTGATATGGAAATATTTTGTGATGATTTCCTCTTTTGTTAATCTGGCCAATTTGTATTTTCATAAATATATATCCATTTCACTTAGATTGTCAGATTTATACACACGCACACATATAATTGGTATCTATTGGGCAAAATATCTCGTAATAATTGTTTTAATTTCCTTGTCATTGGTGATAAATTCACTCATTTACTTTTTGGTACTGGTTATTTGGTTTTCTTCTATCTTTTTAAATCAAATTAACACTTTTTTATTTGTTTTTTTCATAAAAACAACTCTTAGTCTTATTTATTAGTTCAATGGTTCTCTGACTTTCAGTTTTATTAATTTCTCCTTTAATTTTTAGGATTTTCAATTTAGTCTTTAAATGGGAATTTTTAATTTGTTCTTTTTTCTAGTTTTTTAGTTGCATTCCCAATTCAGTAATCTACATTTCTTCTATTTTATTGATGCAAGCATTTAGAAATATAAGAAGTAGCAACAGCAAACAACAGCAGCAACATCAGTAACAACAAGCAAAGCAGCAAGAACAGCCTCTGTTAGGATAGCTGCCTGGCTCTCCTGGTGGGCAGGTGTAGGCAGTGAGTCTGGGAAAGCTCTGAAAAGTTTCCCTGAGAGAGAAGGGAGAAGATAGAGGGGAGACCACAGTAGGAGAAGAGATATGAACACTTCGTGGTCACCAAAATTGTAAAAATTACAATTTAAATTATGAGGCTGTTAGTAGTTTTTTTTTTTTTTTTTTAGTGGCTTTATTACAGCAAAGCAGACAGTAAAGAGAGGGAAATGGATTCCTTCAGTTAAGTGAACAGAGCACAGAACCAGAGACCCACACCTGTCATGCCTTAACCAAAGCAAAGCTCAAGATCCCAAAAAAGTGCCCCACAGTGTGGGTCTCAGCCAAATTTATTTCCCAAGCCCTGAACATCAAATGAGGACATACTTAAAAGAATGCTGGGAATTTAGCTCAGGTGTGGCAAAATTTCCACCTGCACATACTGTTACCAAAGGCAGGAAGAACAAAAACAGAGAAAGAAAATTTAAGCCAATTTTATTAATGAATATATTTACAAAAAAATGTAAAGAGATGCTCTCAAAGAGAATACAGAAATCTATCACTAGGATCATTCACTATGACCATGTGGGATTTACACCAGGAATACTGGACTGGTTTAATATTAGGAAAACTATTAGCATAATTGACTGTATCGATAACCAAACTAAAAGAAAACCACATGATTATTAAAATAGATGCAGAAAAAGCCGTCGACAAAATACACTACCAATTCCTATAAAAAAAACAAACTAGAAAGCATAGGAATAAATGGATCAGTTCTTTAAATGATAAGTAATATATGCCTAAAACTTTCAGTAACTATCATCTGCAGTGGGTATGTTCAAAGCCTTCCCAATAAGATCAGGGGTGAATCATGGTTTATTACCACTTTTATTTAATATTGTATTGTAAATGCTAGCTTTAGCAATATGGAAAGAAAAAGAATTTGAAGGAATTAAAGTAGGCAATGAGAAAACTAACCATCACTCTTTGTAGATGATATGATGATATACTTAGACAATCTTAGAGAATCAACTAAAAAACAAATTGAAATAATTAAAAACTTTAGTAAAAGTTAAGGGCAAAAAATAAACCCACATAAATATCAGCATTCTATATATTACCATCAAAGTCCAGCAGCAAAAATTAAAAAGAGAAAGTCCATTTAAAATCCCTCTAAATAAGAAAAAATACCTAGGAATTTACTTGCCATGGCAAATACAGGAATTATAAGAAGACAATTACAAAAAACTTTTTACACAAATAAAAGTCAGATCTAATCTAATTCATCCTGGGTAGGCCAAGCTCAAATAATAAAAATGACTATTCTGCCTATATTAATTTAGTTATTCAGTGCCATACTAATCAAACAACCAAATAATTATCTTATAGAACTAGAAAAAATAACAACCAACTTCATCTGGAAGAACAAAATTTCAAGATTTTCAAGAGAACTAATGAAAGGGATTCTGGAAAGATGGCAGCTTAGATGGAGCAAATCTTAAAACCTCTGCACTCTTTCCACACTGAGATAGGAAACAATGCACTTCAAGAAGAAAGAGGACAAAATCTAACAATGGGACAGAGGAGAGGGATTCTACTGCTGGACATCTTAAGAGATATGCCAAGAAAAAGGCTTGAATTCTTGAACTATTGGGTCTGAGGGTATAAAAGGAGAATCCCAGGACCCCAACCCCACATGACATGTAGAGTCTTCAGTGGTGCTAAAATCTCCAGGTGGGTGGGTGCACCAGCCAGAGAGAGGGCCTTGCTGACATTGAACTTGGGGAGTTCAACATAGGTACCAGGGAAGTGGCTGGAGGAGAAGCCAGAGAAACACAGCAAAAACACTCGGAAAATGGCAGCATCGATGGAACAAAACTTCAGACTTATAGCCTTTAACACACTCAGATAAAGAACAAAGGGCTTCGAGAGGAAAGAAAACCAGATCAAACAGCAAGACAAAGCAGGGGAACCTACTGCTGGACAGCTCAGCAAAAACAATCCATCTTGTCCCCCCACATGTTTTTTTTTTTTTTTTTTTTTTTTTTGCCTCTTGAGGTTTTCGCCTCAGGGCATATTAAGCAATACAGACTACTCCAGTCCAGGCTTAATCCCAATGGGACAGACAGGAAGTCTCCAGAGGGCAAGGAAACTCCAACACTCCTCCTCTATAGAGTGCAGAGAAAGTAACTACAAAACTCCATTGCCAGCTGGGGGAAGATCATTCATCAAAGATCATTAAATCTATCTGATTAAACTAGCAGAACAGAGAAGGAAAAAAAATATGAGTAAACAACAGAAAAAGAGAAAAAATTACAATTGACAGCTTCATTCCAGGAAGGGAAAAGAGAGCAAATGAAATAGAAGAAGAGGAGGAAGAAGTCCCAGTGAATTGGACACAGGCTTTGGAAGATCGCAAAATTCAATTGACACAAGAATTTCAGGAACTCAAAAAGCAAACAAGAAAGGCTGAAGACAATTTGAAAAAGGAAATACATGAAATAAAACAAGAAAATAAAGTCTTAAAAGCCAGAACTGACCAGCTGAAAAACAAAGCAAAGAAGGCAAAAGATGATCTACAAAGAAAGTCAAACCAGAAGGAGAAGGATGACCAAAAAACCAGGGATGAAATACAGTATTTAAAAAAAAGAACTCAACAACTGGAAGCAAATGCCTTTCACAAGGCAGCAAGAATATATAAAGGAAAATTTAAAAAATGTAAAATATGAGGAGAATATGAAACACCTTATTGACACAACCACAGATCTACCAAACAGATCTCAAAGAGACAATTTAAGAATTATTGGTCTGCTAGAAAATCACAAAAAAAGAAAAAGTCTGAACATCTTCCTGTAGGAAGTTATAAAGAAAACTGCCCTGACATTCTTGAACAAGAGGGAAAAGTCAAAATTGAAAGAATCCACAGACCACCTCCTACATTTAATCCACAACTGACAACTTCCAGCAATATTATAGCTAAATTCAAAAACTACCAGACCAAGGAAAAATATAACAAACTGCTAAAAAGAAGTCATTCAGATAGCAGGGAACCAGAGTTAGGATAACACAGAATCTGGCTGCATCTATATTGAAGGAACGGAATGGCATGGAACATCATATTCCAGAAAGCAAGATAACTGGGGCTACAACCAAGAATCAACTATCCAGCAAACCTGACTATATTTTTTCAGGGGAAAGTATGACCATTCAATAAAATTGTGGACTTCCAAACATTCATAAAGAAAAAAACAGACTTAAACAGAGAGTTTGCTGCCCAAACACAGAACTCAAGAGAATCTCCATAAGATAATTAAGAGAGCAAGAAAAAAACTAAACAAAAACAAAAACAAACCTTTTCTTTAAGGGGTCCAATAAGTTCAATCGATTTGTATCCATGGAAGAAAAGAAGATGTTGAAAAATATTAAAAATTATTATTATCAATAGGGTAACCAGAAGAAGTTTACTTAGAAGGAACAGAGAAAAACTGTATAGGATGAAATGTCAAGATCTATATCTATATCTATATCTATATCTATATCTATATCTATATCTATACACAAAACTTAACAGACAAAATGTAGTAAATTTATATTCCATAAAGAAGTGCATCGGGTGAACAGGTGAGAATTTCTATAAACTGGAAGGGTAAAGAGGATGGAGAGAGGAAATATTTAATATTTAAGTGCATTAAAATCAACTTAAAGAGGGAAAAACATTCAGATCCATTGGGGCAGAGAATGGATTCACACCCGATAGAGAAGTAGAAGTGTGACAAAAAGACAACTGAGGAAGGAACTAACACTAGGAATTGAGAGGGTGGGGGAGGGTAGCTTAAAAAAGACTCTAAAGAAGAATAAGAGGGAAATAAGAAGAGAGGGGGCGGGGGAGAAAGGGAAGTAAAATAAGGGAGGGGTTTAGGGGAACTTATTAAAAAAAAACACTGGTATAGAAGAAAATAATGAAAGAGGAAAGGGCAGGACAAGGAGAGAAAATCAAAATGTCTGTCAATACACAATTGATAATTATAACTCTGAATGTGAATGAGATGAACTCACCAATAAAATGGAAGCAAATTGCAGAGTGGATTAGAAACCAAAATTCTACCATATGTTGTCTACAAGAAACACACATGAGACAGGCAGACAAATAGGGAGTAAAAATGAAAAGCTGTAGGAAAATCTGAGTTGAAGCTCAACTCAGAAAAAGAAGGCAGGAATTGCAATCATAATTTCTGACAGAAACAAAATAAAAATAGATCTGATTAAAAGACACAAGGAAGATAATTACATACTAATAAAAGGCAGTATAAACAATGAAGAAATATCAGTACTCAACATGTATGCACCAAACAGTATAGCATCCAAATTCTAAAAGGGAAGCTAGGGGAACTCAAAGACAAAATAGATAGCAAAACTATACTACTGGGTGACTTCAACTTTCTCTTATCAGATCTAGATAAATCAAACTAAAAAATTAAAAAGAGATAAGAGAGATAAATGAAATCCTAGAAAAATTAGAGTTAATAGGCATGGAGAAAAATAGAGACAAAAAGGATACACCTTCTTTTCTGCAGCACATGGAACATTCACAAAGACTGACCATACACTAGGGCATAGAAATATGGCAAGCAAATGCAAAAAAGCAGAAATAATAAATGTAACTTTATTGGATCATAATGCAATAAAAATAGTTAATAGCAAGGATACATGGAGAGGCAAACCAAAAACTAATTGGAAATTAAATAATATTATTCTCCAAAATAAATTAGTGAAAGAACAAATCATAGAAACAATAATTTCATTGAAGACAATGACAGTGATGAGACTTCTTGCCAAAGCAGTTTTAAGGGGGAAATTTATAGCACTGAATGTATATATTAAAAAATTAGGGGGGGCAGAGGTTAATGAATTGGGTATGAAATTGAAAAATTAGAAAACAAGCCAATTTAAAATCTCCCAATGAAAACGAAAATAGAAATATTAAAAATCAAAGGAGAACTTAATAAAAGCAAAAGCAAATTAACTATTGAATTAATAAATAAGACCAGAAGCTGGTATTTTGAAAAAACAGATAAAAATAGACAAAAGTACTGGTAAATCTAATAAAAAAAGGAAAGAAGAAAACCAAATTAATAGTATCAAAGATGAAAAGGGAGACCTCATCTCAGGAAGATAAAATTAAAGCAATTATTAAAAACTATTTTGCCCAATTATATGGCAATAAATAGAGCAATCTAGGTGGTATGGATTGTATAAATTGCCTAGATTAACAGCAGAAGAAATGTAATACCTAAATAATCCCATATCATAAAAAGAAATTGAACAAGACATCAAAGAACTCCTTAAGAAAAACTCTCCAGAGCCTGATGGATTCACAAGTGAATTCTATCAAACCTTCAAAGAACAACTAATCACATAATAAGCAAAGAAGGAGTCCTATCAAATTCCTTTTATGACACTAGTATGGTACTGATTCCAAAGCTAGGCAGAGCAAAAACAGAAAAAGAAAACTACAGACAAATCTCCTTAATGAATATAGGTGAAGAAATCTTAAATTGAATACTAGCAAAAAGATTCCAGCAAGTGACCATGAGAGTTTTGCCTCATGATCAGGTGGGATTTATACTAGGAATGTAAAGAGGGTTCAACATTAAGAAAACCATCCACATAATTGACTATATCAACAAGATAAAAAACAAAAATCACATGATTATCTAAATAGATGTTGAAAAAGCCTTTGACAAAATACAAAACACATTCCGACTGAAAACACTAGAAAATATAAGAATAGAAGGACCTTTCCCAAAAATAAACAGTATTTACCTAAAACCATCAACAAGCATCATATGCAATGGGGATAAATTACAAGCCTTTCCAATAAGATCAGGCATGAAACAAGGATGCCAATTATCACCTCTATTATTTAACATTTTGCTAGAAACACTAGCAGTAGCAATTAGAGAAGAAAAATTAATTGAAGGTATCAAAATAGGCAATGAGGAGGATAAGCTATCACTCTTTGCAGATGATATGATGGTCTACTTAAAAAATCCTAGAGAATCAACTAAAATGCTAGTATAAATAATAAACAACTTTAGCAAATTTGCAAGATACAAAATAAATGCACACAAATCGTCAGCATTTCTACATATTTCCAACACATCACATCAGCAAGTTAGAAAGAGAAACACCATTTAAAATCAACCTAGGTAATATAAAACACTTAGGAATCTCTCTACCAAAACAAACACAGGAATTATACGAATATAACTACAAACACTTTCCAAACAATTAAAACTAGATTTAAACAATTGGAAAAACATTGATTAATCATGGGTAGGATGAGCTAACATAATAAAAATGACCATTTTACCAAAATATATTTACTTATTTAGTGCCACACCTATCAAACTACCAAGAAACTTTTTTACCAAATCAGAAAAAATTATAACAAAGTTCATTTGGAAGAAAAAAGATCAAGAATATCAAGGGAAATACTGAAAAAAAATGTGAAGGAAGGGGGCCTAGCAGTACCAGATATTAAACTATACTATATACAGGTGGTCATCAAAATAATATGGTACTGGCTAAGAGACAGAAGGGAGGATAAGTGGAATAGACTTGGGAAAAGTGATGTCAGAAAGACAGTGTATATGGGCTTCTGGGTTAAGATGGTGGCAGAATAAAAAGCAGCTGCTTAACCTCTCCTAACCCACACATATAGGACTCCTCAAAAGGACATAAAAACAAATCCAGACAATTGAAGGGACCCCACAACAGGACACAGCATTGAAGGTATGTGGAATCGGGGCATTTCTGTTCTATAAGGAGGTAAAATAGTTCTCACTAAAATGTGAGCTGAGCAACCTCCACACCATCTATAGGGCCAAAGCCAGTGCACAAGAGTTAGAACAAGTTTGGGGGATCCAATAAGTCCTTGGAAGCTACCTGGGATCACCAGGGCCTGCTCCTGTGAATAGCAAGAATTAAGACCCCAAGAGACTAAAGAATGCATGGACTTTGAACACAGACCTTGAGCTCAGGTGAGGGTGCAGATCCTGAGAGCTGGTTGGACCTTGGGTGGGGACCCAGTGGAGAGGGGCACATGACTGTTGAAGCAGTGCCCTGAAACTATTAAAGGAACTTCAGGAAGAGGAACAATCAAGGGGACCACCAGGAGGCTTGACCCTGAGAACGTCAGGAGCCTAAAGAGTGCAGACAGACACTGGGTATGAGGATAAACCTGAGAGGGCACATGGCTCACAATGGCAAGCCAGTCACAAGAACCCCAAAAGAGAAAGATCAAAAAGAAGAAATCTTTAACTCTCAACAACTTTTACACAGAAAAAATCCATACAACAGAACATCAGAGGAGAAGAAACAAGTAATCGTATCCAAACCTTCCCAAAAAAATGAAAATTTGTCACAAGCTCTTCAAGAATTCAAATCTGAGATCAAGAGAAATATGGAAGAGATTTGGCGAGAGAAGTGGGAAATAGCTCAAAAGCAAATTAACAGGTTAAAAGACAGAAACTCCCAATTGGAAACCAAAATTAAACAGCTGGAAAACAGGATGGACCAAACTGAAAAGGAAAATCATAAGATGATAACAGAAATCCAGTCTCTAAAGACCAGAATTGGGCAAGTAGGAGCCAATGATCTCTCAAGACAGCACGAACAAATAAAGCAAAGTCTAAAGACTGCTGAAATAGAAGGAAACATGAAATATCTTACTGAAAAAGTGACAGGTCAAGAAAACAGGTCTAGAAGAGACAATTTGAGAATCATTAGTCTTCCTGAATAAACAGAAATTAATAGAAATTTTGGACTCCATACTAAAAGAAATTATTCAACAAACTGCCCTGAAGTTCTACAAGAGGAGTATATAGACATTGAAAGGATCCATGGATTACCTTTGATACTAAATGCTGAAAAGACAACCCCCAGGAATATAATAGCCAAATTCAAGAGTTTCCAAGTAAAAGAAAACAAATTTATAAAAAGTGAGAAAGAGACAATTCAGATTTCAAGAAGCACCAATCAGGATCAAACAGAATCTGGCAGCCTCCACACTATAAGAACATAAGGCTTGGAATATGATATTCAGAAAGGCAAGAGAACTGGGCCTAAAACCAAAGATCACCTACCCATCAAAACTAACTATATACTTCCAGGGGAAAGTATGGGCATTCAACAAGACAGAAGATTTTCAAGTATTTGCACAGAAAAGACCACAACTAAATGGAAAGTTTGATATCCAACCAGAAAAACTGAGGGAAACATGAAAAGGTAAATAAGAAACAGAGGGGAAAGAAAGAAAACTCTTATTTTTAAATTTACCGCTTTAAGTGCTTCAATAAGATCTAATCATTTATATTCCTATATGGAGAAATGCTATGTGTAATTCTCTGTAGTGAACTCTATTCATTATTATAGTAATTAGAAGATAGGGAGAGGTTGGAGTACTAAATAGTCTACAATGATATGGGGGTGGGTAGGAACGAGGGGGGTGAATAGAAGAAGGCGCCAAGAGAAACTTGAATGAATAAGAAAAATGAGATATTCTATACCACACAAAGAGGAAATGGGAAGGGGAGGGGATGAATGCTATTATAAGAAGGAGAGGAAGAGAGCATTAAGAGGAAATATTTAAACCTTACTCTAAGTGGAATTAACCTTGAGAGGGAAGAGCAGCTATATTTATTGGGATATAGAACTCTATCTAACCCTAGTGAGAAAGTCAGAAGGGATAAACCAAGGGGAGCAGGGGAGTGGGGAGGTCAAATAAAGAGGGGAGGAGAAGAGGGAGGGAATTCATTATGCCTTAAAAATAAAAAGAGGGGAATAATAAGGGAGGGGGTAGAAAGGGAAGTAAATCAAGGGAGGGTAGACAAGGGTTACAGGTTTAAAACAAAACACTGGTTTAAAAGGAAATAGCATAAGAAGAAGGAGTAGAACCAGGCAAGGTACCAAAATGTTGGGGGATATACAACTGATAATTATAACTCTGAATGTGAATGGGATGAACTTGCCCATAAAATGAAAGCAAATGGCAGATTGGATTAGAAAACAAAATCCTACCATATGTTGTCTACAAGAAACACATATAAGGCAGGTAGACACACACAAGTTTAAGTTATGATATAATACTTAAAAATCCTAGAGAATCAACTAAAAAGGTAGTAGAAATAATCAACAATTTTATCAAAGTTGCAGGATGTAAAATAAATGCACATAAGCATTTCTATATATTTCCAACACATCACAGCAGCAAGAGGTAGAAAGAGAAACACCATTTAAAATCACCCAAGACAACATAAAATACTTAGGAATCTATCTACCAAAACAAAATCGGGAATTATATGAATACAACTACAAAACATTTTCCATACAATTAAAACGAGATCTAAACAATTGGAAAAACTTTAATTACTCATGGGTAGGACAAGCTAACATAATAAAAAATGACCATTCTACCCAAATTAATTTACTTATTTAGTGCCATACCTATAAAACTACCAAAAAACTTCTTTACTGAATAAAAAAAAACTATCACAAAGTTCATTTGGAAGAAAAAAGATCAAGAATATCAAGGGAAATTATGAAAAAAAAAACCTGGAAGGCAAGTGGCCTAGCAGTACCAGATATTAAACTATACTGTAAAACAGGGGTCATCAAAACAATGTGGTACTGGCTAAGAGACAGAAGGAAGGATCAGTGGAATAGACTTGGGGTAAGTGACATCAGCAAGACAGTGTATGATAAACCCAAAGAGCCCAACTTTTGGGACAAAAATGCACTATTTGACAAAAACTACTGGGAAATTGGAAAACAATATGGGAGAGATTAGGTTTAGATCAACATCTCACACCCTAAAAGATAAATTCAGAATGGCTGAACAACTTGAATATAAAGAGGGCAACCATAAGTAAATTATGTGAACACAGAATAGTATACTTGTCAGATCTCTGGGAAAGGAAAGATTTTAAAACCAAGCAAGAGTTAGAGAAAATTATAAAATGTAAAATAAATGATTTTGATTATATTAAATTTAAAAGCTTTTGTACAAACAAAAACAATGCAGCCAAAATCAGAAGGGAAACAACAAATTGGGAAAAATCTTTTTAAAAAAACTCTTACAAAGATCTAATTACTCAAATACACAAGGAGTTAAATGAATTGTATAAAAAAATCAAGCCATTCCCAATTGATAAATGGGCAAAGGACATGAATAGGGAATTTTCAGATAAAGAAATCAAAAGTATCAATACGCACATGAGAAAGTCTTTTAAATCTCTAATAATTAGACAAATGCAAATCAAAACAACTCTGAGGTACCATCTCCCACATAGCAGATTAGCTAAAATGATAGCAAAGGAGAGCAATGAATGTTGGAGGGAATTGGGAAAATTGGGACATTAATGCATTGCTGGTGGAGTTATGAACTGATCCAACTATTCTGGATTGCATGTTGGAATTATGCTCAAAGGGCTATAAAAGAATGCTTGCCCTTTGATCCAACCATATCATTGTTGGGTTTTTACCCCAACGAGATCATAGATAAACATACGTCTACAAAAATATTTATAGCCATGCTTTTTGTGGTGGCAAAAAACTGGAAAATGAGGGTATGTCCTTCAATTGGGGAATGGCTGAACAAATTGTGGTATATGCTAGTAATGGAATACTATTTTGCTCAAAGGAATAATAAACTGGAGCAATTCAATGTGAACTGGAAAGACCTCCAGGAATTGATGCAGATTAAAAGGAGCAGATCAAGAAGGACATTGTACACAGAGACCAATACACTGTGGTAAAATAGAATATAATGTACTTCAGTACTAGCAGCAATGCAATGACCCAGGACAGTTCTGAGGGATTTATGAAAAAGAATGCTACTCACATTCAGAGGAAGAACTACAGGAGTGGAAATACAGAAGAAAACAACTTCTGGAACACATGGGTTAAGGAGAACATGATTGGGGATGTAAACCCGAAAAAACCACACCAATGCAACCATCAACAATTTGGAAATAAGTCTTGTTCCATGAAACATATTAAAACCAGTGGAAATGCACATCAACTATTGGAGGGGGAGGAGTGAAAGGAGCAGAGCCAGAAGAACATTGTACTCTTAGACCAATACACTGTGGTAAAATCGAATGTAATGGACTTTGGTAGTAGCAGCAATGAAATGACTCAGGACAATTCTGAGGAATTTATAGAAAAGAGCACTAACCACATTCAGAGGAAGAACTACAGGAGTGGAAACAAAGAAGAAAAACAACTCCTTGAACACATGGGTGGATGGGGAGTGATTTGGGAAATAAACTCTAAACAACCACATTTGTAGAACTATCAATAATATGGAAATAGGTCTTGATCAATGACACATGAAGAAACAAGTGGAAATGTGTGTCGGTTACAGGGGTTGGGGGAGAGAGAGTAAGAAAATGAATCATGTAACCATGGAAAAAAATTTTCTAAAAAGTAAAAAAAAACACTAAAAAAGAAAGAGAGAACTAATGAAAAAAGAATGTGAAGGAAGGAGACCTAGCAGTACGAGATAACAAACTGTACTATAAAAGAGCAATCAGCAAAAAAAAATCCTGGTACTGGTTAAGAAATAGCTCACTGGGGTAGATTAGATACACAATATAAAGATGTCAATGACGTTAGCATCCTAGTGTTTGAGATACCCAAAGATCCCAGTTTTTGGAATAAGAACTCCTTCTTTAATAAAAACTGCTGGCAAAATTGGAAAACAATGAGGCAAAAGCTAGCTATAGACCAGTATCTCACATTCTTTACCAAGATATGGTCAAAATGGATATATGATTTAGATATAAAAAATCATACCATAACTAAATTAGAGGAACACAGAATAGTATACCTGGCAGATCTTTGGAGAAGGGAAGAATTTATGACCAAACAAGGGATAGAGAATATTATAAGATGTGAAATGAACAATTTTGATTATATTAATTTAAAAAACTTTTGTAAAAACAAAACTAATCTTACCAGGATGTGAAGGGAAACAACAAACTAGGATTTTATTTTTTATAACAAATGTCTTGATAAAGGTTTGACTTCTCAAATTTTTAAAGAACTAAGGCAATTTATAAGACTACATGTCATTCCTCAATTGACAAATGGGCAAATGATATGAACAAACATTTTTCAGGAGAAGAAATCAAAGTCACCAATAATGATATAAAAATGTCTAAATCCCTCTGGATTAGAGAAATTCCAATTAAAACAATGCTAAGACACTACATCGTACCTATTAGTTTGACAATTATGGCAATAATATTGGAGGGGATGTAGCAAATTTGGGACACTAATGAATTGTTAGGGGTTGTGAACTGATCCAACCATTTTGATGAGGATTTTGGAACTATACCCAAAGGGCCATAAAACTGTGCATACACTTTGATACAGTTATGTCACTGCTGGGTCTGTATCCCAAAGAAATAATAGAAAGATCAAATTACCCACTTGTGAAAAATATTTATTTATAGGTATTCTTTTTGTGTTGGCAAAGAATTGGAAATTGAGGGGATGTCAATTGGGGAATGACTGAACAAATTGTGGAACATGCTAGTAATGGAATACTAGTGTTATAAGAAATTATAGGCAAGATTATTTCAGAAAAAGCTGGAAAGATCTGAGGGAACTGATGCAGAAAGAAATAAGTAGAACTGAGAGAACAGTGTACTAATAGCGCTAATGGATGATGATTATCTGTGAAAACTTGACTACTCTCAGTAGTGCAATGATATGGGATAATCCTGAAAGACTTATGAAAGGAAATTCTATCCCACTTCCAGAGAAGAGAACTATTAGAGCTATCTTTCACATCAGTGTATCTTTGATTAAATTTGGGGGTTTTGGTTATGTATGAGTGTGTTCTAATAACTGACAAATATGGAAATGTATTTTGTATGATAATAAAAAATTAAGAATTTAAAAAATTCCTGCAGGTTACAGTTTGATCTAATTTTAATAATCATTTCTGATATTTTGTGATCTGTTTTTAATTCTTTTCTCCCTCCATCCTCCCCAAGATGGGAAGGTAATATGATATAGGTTGCATTTGTGTTATCATAGAATACATATTTCCATGTCCATCATGTTTTAAAAGAAGACACATTGCTTACACTAGAGAAAAATTAATCGAGGAAATAAAATGAAAAATAGCATGCTTAATATTGCACTGAAACTGTTGAATTCCTTTTAGGGTAGTGAACAGACTTTTTCATCATTAGTCCCTGGTTGTTGTTCTGTATCTCTGCTTTGATGATTACAATTAAGTCATTCACAGCTGATCATCATTCATATTTGCTGTTATTGTTTACAATACTCTTCTGAGTCTGCTCACTATACATCATTTCCTTTAAGTCTCTCCAGGTTCTTTTGTGATCATCCTGTTTGTTATCTCTTATATCATAATAGTTTTCCATTACAATTATATATCACGCCTTGTTCGGCTATTCCCTAATCTATGGCCATCATTTCAGTTTCCAGCTCATTCCTACCACAAAAGCATCCTGCTCTAAATATTTTTGAACAAGTAGGCCCTTTTATCCTATTTCTCAGCCCCTTGTAATACAAATCTAGTAGTGGTATGGTTTAATCAAAGGGTATCAACCTCTTATGGCCCTTTGGGCATACAAATGATTATTTAAATAAATAAACATAACTAAATAAACTGAGGGGTATTAATTATTCAATGTTGGCTTATTTCTTCTATTATTATTATATCTTATTTTTCCCAATTACATATAGAACTCTCTTAATATTTCTAAATTTTGCATTGCAAATTCGTTCACTTCTTTTTAATCTTCCTTTCTTGCTTCCTCCTGCCTCTCCCCATTCCTGAAATGGTAAGAATCTGAGATAGATTTTACATGTGTAATCATGAAAAACCATTTTATATGTTAGTCTTTTGGTAGAAAATATCTCAAACAAAAAAGATGAAGAAAGTGAAATTTAGGATGTTTTTTTTAAATTTTCATTTTGAATATTTTCCCATAGTTACATGTTTCATGTTCTTTCCCTCCCAAAACTTACCTAACCCCTTGTAGCAAATGCACAATTCCACTGGGTTTTACATGTATCATTGATTAGGACCTAATTCCATAGTTGGATTAGAATTATTATTTAGTGTCTACATCCCCAGGAATATCAGCATCAGCCCATGTGTTCAATCAGGTGTTTTCCTTTTGTGTTTCTACTCCCACAGTTCTTCCTCTGAATGTGGCTAGTTTTCTTTCTCATAAGTCCCTCAGCATTGCTCTGGATCTTTGCATTTCTGCTAGTAGAGAAGACCATTGTGTTCAATTGTACCACAGTGTATCAGTCTCTGTGTACAATGTTCTCCTGGTAATGCTCCTTTCAGTCTGCATCAATTCCTGGAGGTCATTCCAGTTCATATGGAATTCTTCCAGTTCATTATTTCTTTGAGTACAATAGTATTCCATCACCAGGAGATATCACAATTTGGTCAGCCATTCCCCAATCGAAGGACATTCCCTCATTTTCCAATTTTTTGCCACCACAAAAAGTGCGGCTGTGAATATTTTTGTACAAGTCTTTTTCCTTTGATCTCTTGGGGGTATAAACCAAGTAGTGATATGTCTGGATCAAAAGGCAGATAGTCTTTTAAAACCCTTTGGGCATAGTTCCAAATTGCCATCCAGAATGGTTGGATAAGTTCACAACTCGACCAGCAATGCATAAATTTTGCCACATCCCGTCCAACATGCATTACTCTCCCCTGTTATCATTTTAGCCAATCTGCTTAATGTGAGGTGGTACCTCAGAGTTGTTTTGATTTACATTTCTCTAATTATAAGAGATTTAGAACATTTTCTCATGTATTTATTTATAATTTTCATTTATTTATCTGAAAATTGCCTATTCATGTTTCTTGCCCATTTATCAATTGGGGAATGGCTTGGGTTTTTTGTACAATTGACTTAGCTCCTTATATATTTGAGTATTTAGACTTTTTCCTGAGTTTTTTGTTGAAAATATTTTCCCCAATTTGTTGCTTCCCTTCTAATTTTGGTAGTATTGGTTTTGTTTGTACACAACTTTTTTGTTTAATGTAATCAAAATTATTAATTTTACATTTTTAATTTTTTTCTAAGATCTGGTATTGCTAGGCCACCTTCCCTCATATTTTTTTCACTAATTATCTTGATATTCTTGGCATTTTGTTCTTCCAAATGAACTTTGTTATAGTTTTTCCTAATTTAATAAAAAAAGTTTTTTGGTAGTTTGATAGGTATAATACTAAATAAGTAAATTAATTTGGGTAGAGAGGTCATTTTTATTATGTTAGCTCATCCTACCCATGAGCACTGAATGTTTTTCTATTTGTTTAGATCTAGTTTTAATTGTGTGGAAAAGGTTTCATAGTTGTGTTCGTATAATTCCTGTGTTTGTCTTGGCAAAAATGGAATTTCTCTCTCTAACTCTTGCTCCTGTGATATGTTGGAAATATGTAGGAATGCTGATGATTTATGTGCATTTATTTTGTATCCTGCAACTTTGCTAGAGTTGTTGATTATTTTCACTAAATTTTTAGTTGATTCTCTAGGATTTTTAAGTAGACCGCCATATCATTTGCAAAGAGTGATAGCTTGATCTCCTCGTTGTCGATTTTAATACCTTCAATTTCTTTTTCTTCTCTAATTGCTACTGATAGGGTTTCTACTAAAATGTTAAATAATAGAGGTGACAATGGGCATCCTTGTTTCACTTCTGATCTAATTGGGAAGGCTTCTAATTTATCCCCATTGCATATGATGTTAGTTGATGGTTTTAGATATATACAATCTATTATTTTAGGGAAAGTCCTTCTATTCAAAAACTTTCTAGTGTTTTCAGTAGGAATAGTTTTGGTATTTTGTCAAAAGCTTTTTCAGGATCTATTGAGATAATCATGTGGTTTTTGTTGGTTTGCTTATTGACATGGTCAATTATGTGAATGATTTTTTTTAATATTGAACCATGCTTGCATTCCTGGTATAAATCCCACCTGATCATGATGGATAACCCTTGTGATCATTTACTGAAGTCTTTTTCCTAGTATTCTATTTAAGATTTTTGCATCTATGTTCATTAAGGATATTAGTCTATAGTTTTCTTTCTCGGTTTTTGAACTACCTGGCTTTGGGATCAGTATCATATTTTTGTCATGAAAGGAGTTTGGTAGAACTCCTTCTTTGCTTATTATGTCAAACAGTTTTTATAGTATTTGGATTAGCTGTTCTTTGAAGGTTTGGTAGAATTCACTTGTGAATCTATCTGGTCCTGGGGATTTTTTCTTAGGGAGTTCTTTGATGGCTTGTTCAATTTCTTTTTCTGATATGGGATTATTTAAGTATTCTATTTCTTCTATGTTTAATCTAGGCAATTTATATTTTTGTAAATATTCATCCACATCACCTAGATTGCTATATTTATTGACATGTAATTGGGCAAAATATTTTTTTAACAATTGCCTTAATTTCCTCTTCATTGGAGCTGAGGTCTATTTAGATCTCCCACTAGTAAAGTTTTTTTTTTAATTTTTAAACCCTTAACTTCTGTGTATTAGTTCCTTGGTGGAAGAGTGGTAAGGGTAGGCAATAAGGGTCAAGTGACTTGCCCAAGGTCACCCAGCTGGGAAGTGTCTGAGGCCAGATTTGAACCTAGGACCTCCCGTCTCTAGGCCTGGCTCTCAATCCACTGAGCTACCCAGCTGCCCCTAGTAAAGTTTTAATATCTATTTCCTCCTTGAGCTCTACCAGTATCTCATTTATAAATCTGGATGCTATACCACTTGGTGCATACATGTTAAGTACTATTATTTCCTCATTGTCTATCCTGACTTTTTTCAGGATGTAATACCTTCTCTATCTCTTTTAATCAGATCTATTTTTACTTTGAATTTGTCACAAATCATGATTGCCACTCCTGCCTTCTTTTTCTCATTTGACACCCAAAAGATTTTCTCCAGCCATTGACCCTAACCCTGTGTATGTCCACCTGCCTCATGTGTTTTTCTTGTAGACAACATATGGTAGGATTTTGTTTTCTAATCCATTCTGCTATTTGCTTCTCTTTTATGGGTGAGTTCATCCCATTCACATTCAAAGTTATACTTATCAGTTGTGTATTCTCCAACATTTTTGTATCTTCTTCTCAGTCTGCCTCTGCTACTTATGCTATTTCCTTTTCAACTAGTAGTTTGTTTTAAATCAGTTCTCCTTATTCCCTCCCTTAGTTTACTTCCCTTTCAACCCCCTCCCTTTGTGTTCTCCTCTTATGTTTTTAGGGTGAATTAGGAGAGAATTCTATCCCCCCTCTCTTCCCATCCCTTTTCCAACTCCCCACTCCACTGCCCATCTTGGTTTATCCCTTCTGACTTTCTCCCTTGGGTAAAATTGAATTTGATATCCCAATGCATCTAGCTACTCTTCCCTCTCAGGATTAGTTCTTCTGAGAGTAAGGTTTAAGTGTTTCCTATTAAAGCTCTCCTCTTCTCTTTATTATAATAGTAATCATCCCCTTCCTTTCTCATGCCATCTTTGCGTGGTATAGATTATCCTATTTTTCTTATTCCTTTAAATTTCTCTTGGTGCCACCTTCTATTCACCCTCCCTCTTTTTTACCATATGATCTTAGAACATTTAGTAATCCAAACACTCCCTATGAATAATTCTTTTAATTACTATAATAGTGAATACAATTTTTGAGAATTACACATAAGATTTCTCCATATAGGAATACAAATGATTTGATCTTATTTAATCCCTTAAAGAAGCAAATTTAAAAACAAGAGTTTTCTTTCTTTCTCTTCTCTTTATTGTTTACCTTTTCATGTTTCTCTTGATTTTTGTGGTTGGATATCAAACTTTCCATTTAGTTCTGGTCTCTTCTTTGCAAATACTTGGAAACCTTCTATCTTGTTGAATACCCATACTTTCCCTCGGAAGTATATAGTCACTTTTGATGGGTAGGTGATCTTTGGTTTTAGGCCCAGTTCTCTTGCCTTTCTGAATATCAAATTCCAAGCCTTGCAGTCTTTTAGCATGGAGGCTGCCAGATCCTGTGTAATCCTGATTGGTGTTCCTTGATATCTGAATTGTCTCTTTCTGGTTTCTTGTAATATTTTTTCCTCTACTTGGAAACTCTTGAATTTGGCAATTATATTCCTGGGGTTTGACTTTTTAAAAAAATTTTTTTTAATTTAAAATTTAAAATTTTTTTAAAAATTTTTTTTGGGGGGTTGACTTTTGAGGGTTAAGTGTATAGGGTGATCTATGGATCCTTTCAATGTCTATTTTGCCGTCTTGTTGAAGAATATCAGGGCAGGTTTTTTGGGTAATTTCTTGTAGGATTTTTTCAAATTTCTAATAATTTCTGATTTTTTCAGGAAGACCAATGATTCTCAAATTGTCTCTTCTGGACCCCTTTTCTTGATCTGACATTCTCTCAGTGAAATATTTCATGTGTACTATTTTGTCATTCTTTTGAAATTGCTTTATTAGTTCTTGCTGTCTTGCAAGATCATTGGTTTCTTCTTGCCCAATTCTGGTCTTTAGAGACTGGTTTTCTGCTATAATATTTTGATTTCCCTTTTTGATTTCTTCTATCCCATTTTTCATGATTTCCTGCTGTTTAATTTTATTCTCCAATTTGCTTATCATTTCATTTGATTTTGGGGCATCTTCCTCAAATTGGGAGTTTCTGTCTTTTAAACTGTTAATTTCCTTTTGAGCTATTTCCCCCTTTTCTTGCCAAATCTTTTCCATCTTTCTCATTATCTCATATTTGAATGCTTCAAGAGCTTGTCACCAATTTCCATTTTTTGGGAAGGTTTGGATGTATTTATTTGTTTGTCCTCTGCTGTCTGCTATATTGTCTGGATTTTTTCTTTGTAAAAGTTATCCAGTGTTAATGCTTTTTACTTATTCTTTCTCTTGGTTAGTTCCTGGCCCTTGCTTGTCATTATTATGCTTGTTTTTCATTCTCATTCAGAAGTCTGGATGAGGCAGGCAGGCTCTCTGTGTATAGAGCTGTGAGCAGTTTTTACCTGAATCACAGTGCCAATGATGCCCCTCTCAGCTTTATCCTCATGCCCAAGTTCTTTGCTCTTTAGGCTCCTGGGGTCTCAAGTCTAGCTGTTCTCAGTTCAATCCTCTTGGTGGTCCCAGTCAGCTGCCAGGACCCCAGATATTGCCCCATGCTTGCTCTTCTGCCTGATGCACATTTATGAGTCTGAGCGCACATTGCCTCCACTGTCAGTCACTCCTGCTCTAGGTATGTGCCCAAGGTCCATGTTCAAGGTCTGCTCTAAAGTCCACATTCTTTAGCCTCTCATGAATGTGGTAGGGACTTTTTTTAGAAGTTTCTCTGATAATGGTTTGATGCATGTAATGCAAGGTGGCTAACAGAAACTTTTTGCTTTGTAATTTCTAACGGTCACAAAAAGTCAGTTAAACATCTTAGAATCTTCAGAAAGTCAGTTAGAATTTGAAGCTATAAATAGAGGTGAAGTTCCAACTGATGGGACTTTTGCCTTCTGGCTTTCATTGTGGCTGGAGGCTTTTGCTTTGGCTTAACCTCTTGGCTTTGGCCTTATTACTTTGGCCTTGGCCTGTGCTTATTTTGTCTTGGGGAAATTTGGACCTACCTCATTTCTCTGGACCTCTCCCTGATCTCCCATCTATCCCTCCCCTTCCCTGAATTTCCTTTGGGTCCTGGTGGAAGGGAGGGCTTGGTGATTAGACATTGTGGGTTTAGTTTTTATAGGCTAGTAGAATATTGTCAAATAAGTTACCCCTAGTTTTAATGATTTGATAAAGACTTTACTTAAAAGGCAGTCGAATGTTCCTGACTGGGAGAGCCGGACTCTCTCTGTCTAAACCTCTCTGTGACTTATCCCCCACCCTCACCCCTCTCCCTAGCAGTAGTTAGAAAACTCTGAACCTCTCTCCCCTTCTGACTGACCCTGGTATTAATAAGTCTCCTTGTTACCTATTCAAAGCCTCTGGTGAATTATTGTGTCAAAAATTAAGACAAGGGCTCAGGGGGAAGGAATCATTTTTCTTTTATTTCTTGAAAGAACTGGGGGCATTCATCTTGGCAGGAAGTACCTACCTCAAGACTTCCTCCAGCCATCAGTTTAACTGGCAGGAAGGGACCCTCTCAACTCTTCCCTCAAGAGACTGGAGAAACTAACAAGATAAACCCTCTAGCTAAAACCTAAACATTTTTTACTGGCCCTAGTTTCGTCCCTGTATTCTCTGTCTCAAGTCTCTGAGAATAAACCTGTGTGAGCTGCCCTCTCCTACGTACCCCTTTTCCCTTATCTCCTACATACCTTCCCATACCTTCATTCCTCCTCCAATCACCTTATAATCCCCAATACCCCCATTATCCTTCCTCACACCCGAAATTGCGTTTCATAGACCCACTCAGATTTACTTTACTTACTTTTTATAACATACACAAGATCTATAGGAAAATCATTTGAATATGTAAGAAGGCATTTTGTGATAGTTAAATAGACAGGATATAAGCAGGATTTTTTTTAAAGAAGCTACCAAGAAACATGAAAACTTCCCAAGTCAACAATAAAAATAGAATGAAAATTAAAATAACTCATTTCTACCTAATGGATCAAAGTGATGAAAGAAAACAACAATTGTTGGAAGACATTAAAATACCATAAGTAGAGATGACATATTCTTGATAAATCCATAATCTGTTCTCTGCTTCTTGAGATTACATTTCTTATGACTGATTCCACTGAATTTTGCTGACTTTTTTTTCTGAATTTCTCTCTCTCTCTCTCAGTTTTCTCTTAACTCTGGCAAGTTTACTTTTAGAAGGACTCTATTGTTGTGGACAATTTTTTTGCCAACCAACAGTAAGATGAATTTCCAATTCCATCAGAGAAATTACTTCACACTTTGTAAAGGGATAAAAGATCATAGACAAGTGGCTGCACTTTATCTGATAAGTTAACATTTCTTCTTTTTGTTACTTGACGCCTTCTGAGATTTTGGCTGGTCTAAGAGAAGAAAATTCATTGATCAAGGACTAAATTCCCACTTCTCCTATATATTATGGATTTTGGAAATTGTAAAGCACTATATAAATGTTAGCTATTTTGCCACTGTGCCACTCCTTTTATATCTACTTCCTTTTTATATACACACCTAATTTATACACACACCTACAAGCTTACATATTTCTAGGAATGGCAATTACAACTACAAAATGTTGGTGATATTTGAGAAGTAATATGTATTATGTATTATAATAAACAGCCTCCATGTATTATGACTTCCACTTTATTTTATGTATTATCTATACCTTATTTATTTGAATATATACTTAAGGTCTTGGTTTTGGGGGGGGGGCGGTTAGTTTAGGAACTCCTGTTTTCTCTCTTTATATTAGTTGATAATTTCTTTTTTTTTTCATTTTTTAAGTCATTACCTTTCATCTTAGAATCAATACTGTGTTTTTTTCCCTAAGACAGAAGAGATTTTCAGTAGGGATTAAATGACTTTCCAGGTGTCCCACAGCAAGGAAGTGTCAAAGATTAGATTTGAATCTAGGTCCTCCCATCTTAAAACCTTGTTCACTATCTACAGGACCCCCAACTAACTTTTTTTATACTTCCAATTATAGTAGCTTTTGTAGATTTATATGAGCAGCCTCCCCCCACCCCATCTTGTTCTCATTTCAACAAATTCAAAATCAAGTTAAATATGTTTTCACTGGTGGATAGACTTTGTTAGGTGAGCTCAGTTCCACAGAAAGTCTGTTGTTCTTTTTAAACAAAGAGGTCTTGTCTCTTTAAGCACAGTGGGCCAAAAATGAATTTATGATATCAAGTCTTTAAACACCCATTCTGGGTCAGGCATTGTGCTGGAATCTCAAGGAAAATCAAGATAGTCTTTAACTTCATATAACTTACATTCAGATAGAAGAAGACAAGACCTGAAAGAAGTAAGAAAGAAAAAAGTAGAAAAAAGGACTAAGATCATGGTTCTCATAGCAACATGGTTTGCTTCCATGTCCAAGAAGTGGCATGATGGTTTTGCACAAAATCAGATAAAGCTTACATATAAGAGCCCAGGTTCCTGAGACAGCATTAAAATTCTGGTGAGAAGAATGTAAATTGCACAGTCTAGAAAAGACCAGGAAAAGCCAAGTTGTGTTCTCAGACACCGTTTCCTTAAGTAAGTAGCTATTCACTTTGCAAGTATTCATTTTGCCTCTGATTCTACTACTTTCATTGAGCAATAGCCTTGAAAATGTCATCTATGCCCCACAGAAATGCACAAGTTTTGCCAAGTGTGATATACCCTAAGAAAGTATAGCTATTTTATCTTTCCCTTCAGGCAAAGGTAATTCTCTCCTAGAATATGACATGACACTCAGCCTATGTTCAAAGGCCTGAAAAGGGCCTTTAAAGTCTTTTGATGTGTTTTTTTTTACTTTTACTTTTTAATCCTTACAATGTTTTCTAGAGTTCTTTTGATGATGATTTTTTTTTTCTTTATAAGAATAACAAAATGTTGGTAGTAATCAAACCAGTTCTCATTCAATGACTCATCTCTTCCTCTGACTGCTACTAGATGAGCTTTCATGATGATGTGGCCACAGCCTTATTAATCATTTGAATCATAAATAATATTAGCTGTACTTAAAAAATTAAATCTAGTCTCAAATGAAGGACTAGATTTTGCTACTATTGAGGTCACACAAAAAATGGACCTTTGACTCTGAAAGGAATTCCTACCAAAGATATATGTACAAAGGTGTCCCGGTATCATTTAACAAAGTGTAGCATTTCTATAGTTGGAGTGTGGTTAATGACAATCATTCATATTTGGCAAGGAAGACTATGGCCATCTGATAGGAATATTTGCTTTTCACTGTATATTGTGGAAGATCTCTCTGTTTTCACTCCTTTTATTTTTTTAGCCTTTGTTATCAGAACATGAGGCTGTCCTTCCTGGACAGCTATCCCTCCACTTGTGCTTTTGACCACAGTTTTCTAGACCTCAGTTTCTGCATACATTAAAACAAAGTTGTAATCACATAGAAATGTAATCTCTTAAGTCCTTTTCAAAATGAGCCGCTGGCTCCTTGCCAATTCCTTATAAATATTCTTAGCTTTTGCCATCCTAAAAATATAAACAAAAACTCTTCCCTTTACTATGCCACCCTCCCCTAGGCCAACCATGTCAGTGAGCTTACCATTCAGCAATTTGGTGGAATAAAATGTACACAAATAAATATCATGGAAATTACAACATACCCTTGAGGTCAGGGATTATATATCTTTTTCATCATTGGTCTCCATGTTTATAACATTGTGCTGTGCATATAATAGGTGATTAATAATTATTTGCTGAATTAAATTAAATTGAATTAAAAGGCTTGTTTCACTCTACTCTTCTAATCATACAAATATGAAGCTACCATTGATACAAGATCATTGTAGGGGGATATATTGATTTATATTAAGCATTTATTTTTACAGACAGTATTACTTTATAATCATACCTCATGTGTTTCTTATCTTTTCAAGTGCAAAAAGGCTTTCAAGTCAATGATTCTATCATCTTCTTATATCCCACATTACTGAATACATAGCCAATGACTAATATATACTAGCTGATCTCTCTATTCATTGAAAGGTTTCAATTGGATCTTCTCTAGAAAAAGAAATGGAATAAATATTGGACCTGAAGGAATACCTCCTTCTCTAGTATCTCTGCTCAATAATAAAGCACTGCTATTTAAAAACTAGGCATCCTGATTATTGGAAGTGAAGAAGTCTAATTGCTTTCCTACTATTGTAAAGTTAACTAACACTCCTGATGTTTCCATTTGTCAGACATTTAAATTCAGGACACTACTGCAGTATCTTCTGTCTCCCACAGACTTTGGTAATTGGGTGTTGACTTTTCTCCTTAGGGCTAATTCAATGCTTATATTGTTAAGATATAGACTAGCTTCTGGTGAGAATGCTTCCTGGCTATAAGCCATTAGACACCATTTTCCCAGTTTCAGATAATGAATAAAGTCCTTCATTCATTGAGAGCTTGTCCTTGGGGTTGTTCTTGCCACATGAAGCCCACACATGATGCTGTTCTTCACTTAGCCATCCATTAAACCTGGCCACTTGTAAATTATACAGCCCTCATTTCCTCTTTGTGTATCACATCCAGACTTTTATACTGCTTTAGAAATTTTGGTAAAGATAGCTTTTGGATGTTACTGGATACTGATTTCTAAAAGAAGCAGTTGATGGGATATAAAGCACTTTGAAATTGGGTTAAACCCTCATTTCTGTCACATATCAGCTTTGCAACTATTGTAAAGTTGACTGAACTACATATGCTTATCTGTGGAGAGAAGAGTGAATTGGAAATTTCACATTGAGTTTGATGTGGGATTGGACACATTTTATGGAGATGTGGGCCTTAGCCCCTTACTTAGGGACATGAGTGATTCTACACCTCTTGATTGATTCCTCTATCCCCAAGACTGGGATAATATCAAAAATATTTGCTGATTGAGCCACAAAAAAACTTTCCTGAAGAGTCAGATATGAGTGAAATGACTAAACAATGACAAAAACAAAAGAAAACAAAACAAATTGACAAATGTATTTCTGAACTATATGAAATGTAATATACTTAGTGCTCCTTATATTTGTAATAATTAAATGTATATATTTATATATATATATATATATATAGTTAATAAGTGTCAGAAGCCAGATTTGAAGTCATAGAGATGAGTCTTCCTTTCTTCAGACCCTATACTCTATCTCCTGCATGAACTAGCTTACCCCATACATGTATTCATAAATATATGTGTATATGTATATATAAGCATAAATATGCAAGCATGTATTTTTATAATGATATCTTTGTTTTTATCTGTATGTCTGGGTTGATGTGTAAAGTTGAATTATATATTACTAATTTAAATAAGCAAAAAGCAATTTTTAACAAATTTGTTCATTGGGATCACTTTCAAGCTTTAGACATCAAATAAAATAATTTCTTGGGCTACCTGGTAAGATAACGACTTATTCTTAGGGGAGGACTTCAAATATAATATTAAGTAACTGTGAGGCATTTAATTCACGTAAATGTATCTCAGATAAAAGTTGGATTGGATGACTTTCTTAATAAGATTAAAAGTCAAGAGTCAGATAAAGATTAAGAAGTGAGTAGGAATAAACCAGATTTTGAATACTGAGTAGATGTTGAATGAATAGGGATATTCCAAGTGAGAACAACATTAGCAAAATTATGAGGTTGGAATGAGGGCATGTATTTGAAGACAAGGGAAGAAACTATCCTGACTAAAATATAGACATATTAAGGAAATAAATAAACAACTTCTCTGGCTACTACATTGTCTTAGCCTCCATCTCTTTTATCTTGTTGTTGTTTACAAAGCCGATGCTAAATTCTCTACCATGTCACATGTTTGGTTAACTATCTCTCATTCACCATTCCTCAAAAGTTCAATCAAAATGTTTTCACCTGTAGTTTGCTCCCTTGCATACCATCAGAGGAGCAATTGACAGGTTGGACATTATGATGATGAATCCTCTGTCTCTGTGCTTCTTTTCTTGCTTTACGTCCTCCCTTCCTTAATCTTTAAACCCTTTCACCCAAATTCCCTCATTCCCCACCTTCCCTTTCAAGTGGTCAACCCAGGTAAGAATATCTCGTAATTGCTAGTCAGCTACATTTGGCACCCAGTGGGATTTCAAACACCTGGAAGGAAGATTGCAGAGCAGGGTTGGGGAAGAGCAGATGGACTTGGACTAGTTATCGAGGTGAGGAGCTAGTTCATATTGGAATATGGGTCAAAAGCTTTCTTCTCATACTTGTTATATCCGTTTGTTAAAATCATTACCACAAAGGCAAGGGACTAGGTTATCAGAAGCTAAGCTACAGACATTAATTAAAGTTATATTAAAATGTTATCCTGACTTTCAGATGGAAAGGGTTCTCACTATTCAAGAATGGAACCTGTTATGATGATAATAACAGATAATTTGGAGAAGCAGATAAATGTGTCAAAGTCAAATAGAGCTTCAAGTCAAGAGCCACAGATTGACAGGTTTCAGTGAGGAAGGAGGGGTAAAACACTCCTGGATCTCAAACCCCTTCCCCCCTAAACGGTTGCTGGTTTCAGTTGGTAATGAAGACAGAAATGAGATTCTTCTAGTAAGTTTCTATTATGGCTGAAACCCCAAATGATGTCCCCTTTCTTTAATTTAGATTCCTCACAGGTCTGATAAATGAGTAAATAGAAACTAGCTATATAACTGTTGAGGACAGAGATGATCTTCTTAAAACTGGCTGAAGACAGGATTCAAACTAGATGTCCAGACTGGGTTGTGAGTATTTCCCCAAATAAATTCCCAGGCACAGATATTGAAGGTAAAGATTATATTAGGAAACAACAAGGTAAACTAGAGAGGTTAATGAGGGTTTTAGGATAATGAAAGGTGACCCTGAACTGTTAGATTGAAGCTGCCCTTCCCCCCCCCCACAGGAGGGGATGAGACACTTAACTAAAACTGGCTCTTTTGCTATTAATGAATATCTTTACTCTCTAATCATTAAATATTTGTTGTATTGAAGTTGATATAAACTACCCCTACTAAACAGGCTAATCCTTATGTAGTAACCATACTGGTTATGCCACTATGGTCTCTCAAGTGAACCCCCAAGTGTGAAGTAGTAAGCAGGGTGTCTGCTCACTTCAACCTCCACAAAGTAACTGCCAATTCCTCTCAACTGCCCCCTCACCCAAAGTTCTCCAGGGGGGTCCCCTGGAATTCTGGGTGAGGCTGTCCCTGTATCTTTGCAGGGATTCCATGCTTCCCAACTCCACATAACAGACCTCATAGTGCAGACTCTAAAACAAGGTCAGGAAAAGGGATAGAAAGTCTCCCCAACAACTTGTCACACTTGGAATCTCACACTTGGAATGGCCTTAATAATAGCACCCAATCAGAATTCCATATTTCAGGCTGCCCCCTTAATGTTGTACATTGGTTACAAGATATTCTTATGTGGGTTGACCACCTGAAAGAGAAGCTGGGGACTGAGGAAATTTTGGTGTAAGAGTATAAAGATTAAACTTAGCATACAGTCTATTGATTGCTCCTCTGATGTGTGTTATTTAAAATCACTTGGTATATTTGGAACTACATTTCCCATGGTCCAACAGGTTTCCTGGGTTTCCTGTTTTGGATTACATATTCAAGGTGAGGGATGGCTTTAAATAGGGGGGGAGCAACTTTGAACTTGCTCTCTTTTAGCTATCTGAGCCCGAAAGGTACAACAGGTAAAATGGCTGAGGCAGCAGTTTGAATACTTACAGGCGTGTGGTCTAATGATTTTATCTCTATCAGCATGGCTTTTATTAAAATACTATTCTCCCTTTTAATATCTGCCTTCATCATTTTCAAAAATAACAGATGACATGTGAGAGAGCGAACTACAGGTGAAAACATTTTAATTGAAGTTTCAAGGAATGGGTAATGGGAGATAATCAAACATGTGACATGGTAGAGAATTTAGTATCAGCTTGGCAAAAAAACAACAAGATAAAAGAGATGGAGGCTAAGATGATGTAGTAGCCAGCACCTAGCCCAGAGGTTCATTTGATCTTCAGAATGCAAGAATGGGGAGGGGTCAAAATACCACAAGATTTGAGCCCTAATTCAAAGCAACGATCTAGAAATCAATTATGTGAAATAATAGAAATATATCTGTAGGTCTGGTAAATGAGCACATTGCTCATAAGAGTCAGCTATTGAATGGATCTTTGATAATTTCATGATTTGTTTATACCTGGAACCCTACAACATCTTTCTGGGAGACAGGGTGGCTTTTGGGTTTTTAGTGAGTAGCCTTTGTGGGTTTAGTTTCCCCAATAGGCAAGTAGGACATCCTTGAGTTCAAACTATCCCTTTAGTATACCCTCTACTTTAAAAGCAACCAAATCTTCCCTGGCTGAGAGAAGCAGGTCCTCTCTCAGTCAAACCCATTCCTGTGAACTTTCCCCATCTTGAGTTTCTCCCTAGCGGCTTTCAGAAACCCCAAACCCCTCTCTCTTTCCTGACCAACCCTGAACATTAATAAATCCCTTTGTTACCTAATCAAACCCTCTGGAGAATCATTCTGTTGAAGAATTAGGCAAGGGTTTAAGGGGAAGGAATTATTCTCTTTAATTCCTGAGGGAAACTGGAGGCATCCATCTTGGGAGGAAGTAGTTGCCCAACACTTCCTCCTGAATCCCTTCAGTTTCACTGACAGGGAGGAGCCTTGGGATTCCTCCTTTGAGGACTTGAGAAACTGAAAAGAAAGCCCTCAAGTCAGATTTCAATCATTTCTGACTGGCCCTGTTCCTTGTGTCTGTAGAAGTACCTTTCCTCCCTGGAAGGGTTCAACCAGTATCCTTTGTCTCTAGGTTGGGTGTCTAGTCTGTGTTAGCTGCCTCTCCTGAACACCTCATCCTGTACCCTTACCATCCTAATACTGCCTTGTCCATTCCTCCCTAAACTCAGCCATCCCTTTCATTCCTCTCCTATTACCTCAATCACCTTTACCCCTCTGTCATTCAGCAAGGGAAGGAGAGCACCCCCCCCAATTTTAGTGTCCCCCTTTTATCCATCACAATACCTAGCTTACCATCTGTAAGTTAACTCTTAAAAAGTTTTTAGTGGCACTGAGAAATTAAATGACTTTCCCACAGTCATACATTAAACAACAATACATACAGAACTCTCAGGGATATGTTCCAACTATTTCATTTTCAATTGAGGAGATAAACTCAGAGAATTAAATGACTTGCTTGTATTATTTTTAATGAATATCTGTGGGAAAGTCATTTCTTAGTGGGAAATGTACACAGTTAATAAGTTTCAGAGGCAGGATTTGAACTTGCATGTTCCTGACACAGATTTAACTGATATCTCAGAATGCCAGATATCCCTGTTTCCACATCTGGCTTTCTACCCATATCATAGAGTTTTGCCATTGTTAGTTGTCTGAAAATAAGGAAAAGTTTAAGTATCTTTCTTCGATACAACATAGTCTTTTGGTAATATTTTTGTGGTTACTCTGTACATGAAGTCTACCTTATAACATCAGCTTTGAATAGCAAGTTCTATATTATATATTAGGTAAGTTAATTTTATCCAATTCTTATTCTGGCCTTTCCTCCAACATCATATGACATACTACTTTTTTTTCATTTTAGTTCCATAAGTCATCTAGAGACATCTTGAAACAGTAGGTAGAGAGCTTATCTAAAACTCAGAAAGTCCTGAATTCAAATTGTGGCCTTGGCCCAACCTGGTTATGTAACTCTGGGCAAGTCATTTAACCACCTGAATCTGTAGAAAACTGTAAAAATATAAATTGTAGTGAATGCTCCAACCTGTATTAGTAAATAGTATTTCCTATAGTAATGAAGTTACAGGCCTGTGTCTTATCCAAAACCCACTCTTTGGTCATTAGCTTAACTTTTTTTTTTATTTTAAACCCTTGTACTTCAGTGTATTGTCTCATAGGTAGAAGATTGGTAAGGGTGGGCAATGGGGGTCAAGTGACTTGCCCAGGGTCACACAGCTGGGAAGTGGCTGAGGCTGGGTTTGAACCTAGGACCTCCTGTCTCTAGGCCTGACTCTCACTCCACTGAGCTACCCAGCTGCCCCCAGCTTAACTTTTAATGAATTGCTTGAATTCCCTGTGTTTTATTTATTTCCATAGGTAAATGCAGTCTCTCCTATACATAGTGGTCATGGCATTATCAAACGAGAATATATAACTCAAAGCTTAGAAAACAAGTGTGCTATATACAATATAGGACTACTATCTGATCCTGTGCAATGGTTGATTCTTATAACTTGCCTCGTTCTTGCTTTGAGTTTTGTTCTGTTTCCTGACTTCAATCTCCTTCTTTAGACAAGTGACTCTTAACTATGGCATCGATTCCAGATTTGGTCTTCTTTTGTGAGTGTATAACATTGAGTTCTGATAGTAATGGCCATGTCAAATTCCTCTATATACTATACTCTTCACTTGGTTCCAGCTCAGTTTGCAATGACACGTGTTTATAGCTTCTTTCCCCATAGAGCCATAAACAATAGAAACATGACATTCCAAACCAAAATTCTTTGGCTTAATTGGTTTAAATGTGATTAGAAGACTGTAGGGGTTTCCAACTTCATGCAAAATGTGGTCCAGCTTTTCCATTACCTCAAATTCATTAAGGAAGTTGGATTCTCTAGTGAGATACTTAGAGCATAGGCACACAGTTCAGTCCCTAACTTGTCTCTCCTAGTCATCTATCCCTTAACCACCTTGGTAATTCTTATAATTCTGTGTATATATATGTGTCCCATGCTACAAATCAATTTGAGCTAATGTCATAAAAAAGAAAAAAAAGGTTCACCAAATTTACTAAAATTTCATTATCTACTTCCATTGACAACTGCATTATATGTACCTTAAGTTCACTTCAATTATTCTTACTTATTGGTAAGATATAACCAACCTGAATTTTGCAAGTAGATATGAATTTTACACATTTTATATTTTTTTCTAACAACCATGAATCAGTGAATGTTAACATATATGTATATTACATATAAATATATATATGTCTGTGTGCATATATATGTACAAGTTCTTAAAGTTAACATATGACTATCTTTTCCAACAAAACTACAAGCATGGTACTGGTTAATGTATTTGCTAATTGTCATTCCTGTATAGACCAGGATATGATAATTAGATTAAGTCTACACTGCCCATCTTTAGTTTTAATCACCAAAGGTAAGAATATCTCCATTTTGGGATGGTAAGTAACCCATGTATGCTGTGGGTTGACAAATCAGAATCAACTGACTGCCCCCCAGGCAGTCCTAAGAGAAGCATCTGTTGTGATTGGATGCCCAAACTAGGAAGGAGGAACAGGAAATGACGCATAAGTGAACCCTTTAAAAGAGAGATTTGAGTGAGACAAGAGTCTTCTGCTAGAGAAGGAGCTCTTCTGGTTCATAGAGGAGCACTGGCTGGGACCCTGAAACCTTGGTGAGATCGTTCTTAATATCTTCTTTGAATTCCATGTGGTGAGTTTAAAGACTGAATCTTTCTGAATTTCTCTTAAGGAAATTCCTTTTAATAAAGACTCTGTGCCTGAAGCTTTTGCTTCATTTGCCTCCAGCGCCCTCCCCCCACCCCCACTCTCAGATTGGGTTAATTAGATCTACCTGGATTAACTAGGGGATCATAGCAATTTACCTACTGTGTTAGATTCTTATTTCCTTATTTCTTCTACCTCTTCTTAATTGTAAATAAACTTCCATAAAAGTCAATTTTGACTTGAGATTATTCTTGAAGATTGATAATTGTTCAATCCTCTGGTGACCAGTCTTTAATGTATTCAAAACAAAACCCCTTTACTCATTACAAGGCTTAGTCCTTTGATGAAACATACTCTATTTTATCCATAATTCTAAACTTTGTGTGACCCTAGCCACATGATAACTTATCTTATTCTTGGTTTGTTCATATATAAAATGGAAGAATTAGACATTTTGATCTCTAAATTCCCATATCAGAATGTATAATTTGTATAGACAGTAGGAGTATGTCTTAATGGAAACTTAATGATCATTTTTCAAATAGGGAAGATGTTGTAAAAGGAGGTATGTACTTATCATGGTGCTTGGAACATGGTAGTAATTGAATAAATACTGGTTGCCTGACTCGACATGATTCTAATCAATAAGAAAAAAATTAGTTGTGAAGTAGGAATGATAGGAAACTTTAAAAAAAATTCCCAATCCTTTTAGAATTCATAATAGATTGAAAAAGTAAATAATCCTGGTTTTTTCAAATCCCAACTTAAATTTCATCTTTTATAGGAATCCTTTCTTAATTCCTCTTAATTCTATTTTATTTCTGCTCTTATTTATTTTCTATTTATCCTGTATATAGCTTTTTTCCTATTTGTTTGCTTGTTGTCTACATTATGATCTCCTTGAGGACAAGGAATACCTTTTACATCTTTTGGTATCCCTAGTATTTGGCATCCCTTGCACACAGTAGGTGATTAATAAATGTTTAAGGACTGACAATATAAAGTCCATTTTAGAGTTTTGTTGATGGAGTTTCTAAGAGGTTTGAGAAAGGATCATAAGGATCCCAGTGGTAAAATTCTACAGTAGAAGAAGCCCAGGGGAAACAGGAAGATCTCAAGATTGAAATCTGATTGCACAAAATAAATGAATTTTTATGAAGAGGAAATTTGTTAGGAGACTGAACTGAGTGTTCTGTTAATTCAATGATCAAATTAGATTTTTAAAGCATGTCAAGAAAAGGACAGGTAAGCCAGAATGTGTACAAAAGTTTGACATAGTTTTGTATTAATGGTGAAAGGAGCACAAAAACCTAGAATGAACTAACACTGCCATTGAATAATAATCTGAGAGATAAAAAAGGGCTTTTACAGCTCTGTTGGGATAAGTAAGAGGAAGAAAGGGAAATCATTACTTAGGATGAATGGAGTAGACAATTCAGAGCTACTTATTTTGGGGCTGTCTTCTCTCCCATGTAGAACAACATTTGGACTGAGGATTCTAGATGACAAAATTAAAATGCCAATTAAGTAAGACTATGGTGAGCACAATCTAATTGCTCTCAGTAGTATGAGATCAACAAGCCCAAAAGATTTCATCTTAATTTCGTGAGGGAATCGGCAAATATGATTGCTAAGGTACTATGTATAGTCTTTGAAAGATCATATAAAATGGGAGAAATACAGTAGGACTGGAGAAATAGAAATGCTACCCTCATTTCATTTAAAATGGAATTGTTGGACTAGAGTAGAATGAGCTTGCCTTGCTGTAACAATAGAAGAAATCTAATAATAGGAATGTTTAGAACCCATACACCTTTCATCTTAGAATCAGCACTTTGTATTAGTACTAAGGAAGAAGAGTGGCAATGGATAGGCAAGTGTGGTTAAGTGACTTGCCAAGGATTACACAGCTAGGAAGTGTCTGAGGTTAGATTTGAACCCAAGGAGCATCTAGCTCAAAGCTTGAGACTCTATCCACTGAGATACCTATCTATTTATCATTATAAACATTTTAATAGTAATGAATATCCTATGACTATATTAAAATTTTTATAAGCACAAGATGGAGGATGAATGATGACATGACTGTTTTCCTAAAAAAGGTATGGATACTTTAGTGGAATAAAAAGCTCAGTATGAATAGACAATGTGTTGTGAAGTCAAAATATCAGATAAAACATTATGGCACATTGAAAAAAGATAAAATATCAATACCAGGGATTGTAAAAGTCATGCTCTACAATTCCTTCATACCCTTGTCTGTGGTTTTCAGTTGTAGGAAAAATATTTTAAGAAGGACATGAAAAATTGAAATGTAATCTGATGAAGATGATAGGGATGACAAAAGGCCTCAAAATCATGCTAATATGAAGATTGTATGAAGAAACCAGGCATGTGAATCCCTGAAAGGAGAAGCCTTAGGGAAGGCTTAATAGCTGCAGAGTTAAAGGGATATGTCAAGGGAAAATTAGATTTTATTTTTTTCTTTTTGGTCTCAGAAGTACCTAGGAAAAGTGAAAGGAAGCTACATAGTCAAATTTAGTCTCATTATAAGAGAAAAACTTATAAAAATTGAATTTGGAAATGTAGAGGTATGGTTGGTCACTTGTAGGGGATGTTGGTAAAGTATAATAAGGGAATATGGTGTAGATGTTATAAGGGAATATAGCAATAGGGTGATTTGAGACCAAGGGCTGGAGGTAATAAGGAAATTAAGCCAGACGTAAAATTACAATAGTGGATAAAGTAGGCAAGGGACTAAAGGTAGAGTGATTAGGGGTTAAGGCACTGTGGATAGGGTTTTTGTGGATCCCTAAGGCAATAAAGTGGATAAGGAAGGTACTGGATTGAGATAGTAGGAGAGGTAAGGGAATGACTGGGTTTAGGGAATATAAACCAGAGGTATAAGGAGTTGTAAAGGATAGGATGAGATACTTTGGGCAAACAGCTACTACCTGGGAAATACAGACTGGGACACAGATTTGAAGACAGAGACACTAAAGGGATCAGACTGAGCCCTTCAGACAGGAAGGGCACTTTTACAGACAAAGGTTAGGGCCAGCCAAGAATGGCTTGAAACTGACTAGAGGGCTTCTAGTCAGTTTCTCAGGTTCACTAAGGAAGATTCTGAGGAAGTATTGTGATCTCACTTCCTTCAGAATGGACACCTTCAATCCCTCAGTACCCAGAGAGAATGTTATTTCCTTACTCCTTTGTCCCTCTCTTATCAATCAACTAATGAAGTACCCAAAGGCTTTGATTACATGACAAACAGGGTTTTTGAAGTTTAGGATTGATTGGAAGGGATAGAGGATACAAGGTAACTGTAACAGCCGTCTAGAGAAAGCTTCAGGTGGGGGAGGGAGACAGGAGTGTGAGACTGAAATAGGAACCTGCCTAAATCAGCCCGGAGGTTTTGTAGCCTATAGGGTTAGGAAAGTTGGATACAATAATTAAAGAGATAATTTGTAACAAGGGTAAGCCCTATTTGACTACAGGGAAACTATGTCTACCAAGTTTGAAAGCTAAACCCAAGGTCCACCCTCTTTTCAAAAACCCCAAGAGATTTAGGAAGGGAAAAATGATGATGGGACAAGGGAGGTTAGGGAGATTCAAAAGAAATAGATAAACTAACAAATTTTAAGAGAAAAGCTGCAGAATATAGGTCAGGTTTTCAATCCAAAGATAGAGCTCAGATTGACCCTCCTACTCTCCACAAGTCTCTGGGGTCAACTGCTACTCATCAAGATTCTAAAGCCTTCCTCAACTGTCAGAGACTCTGCAGTAAGGCTTTGCAGGGCTGACATGCACCCTATTTGCACTACAGAAGTGATTTTGTTCAGGTCCCTTCCAAAATTAATATTCTATGTTAGATTCTATCAGCTTTTGTTCTTCATGATCTTATTCCTTAAGGCTTTTTAAAATATCCTGAGGGAACTCAGTGCTCACTCACTGACCAACTAACTATCTGATATTGATAATATTCCAAATCTGTTTGAAAGATGAAATTTCCAGGAGATCTGACTCAGTAAAATGAGTGAAATGTGGTGCATTAATGAAACATCTCCAAAGCTTTACAATATACTAAAAAAGGAATCCAGACGAATGTATTCATTCATTGATTATTTGCCTTCTCACTGTTTACACCCAAATGATATTTCACTTTAATATAAGCCCTCTCAAAGTTAAACCTCTCACAGAATAAATGTGAGAGGCTGCTGCCTATTGAGAACTTTCCCTCTGATCACAGGAGGAAAATGCTTTTTTATCACCAACATGCATTTTGGACTTATCTGCAGTATCATTTCAGCTAAGAAAGCTTCTCTAGAACAAAATGACTTCATAATGACACAAAGGTGAAATGTAAATGCTCCATCATTTTAGTTCTCTGTACAACAAAATGCTAAAATCTTATTATACTTTTATTGGAGCATTCTTCTGTTTCTAGCCAGGTTGCAAATCCCTTCTTCTTCAAAACACAAGCACAGAAGATTTGTGGAGAAAGGATTAATAAAGCATATTCAAGTTCTCTGCTGTTACCAGGGGGCTCAATTATACTCCTGCTCTAAGCTTTCGGTAGGCCCTACCAGAGAAGTATAGCCAGTTTGATTTAGTCAAACACCCTTGTAGCAAAATCTCACTTAAACACTTCTTGGAATTGCTTGCTAGTCTTGCTGATCAAAGAAGGGAAGATGGCTTAGGGGACAGAAAAGGTGTGGCCTGAGTTCCTATGTACCCTTAAGCATCATTTCTCTGAGGTCATCAAAGCTGAAGTGAAAATGATAATTCCAATCCCTGGGGACTTACACTCTAGCAGAGAAAGAAAGAGATTGGATTCTGATGCTCCAATTTTGAAAAAAAAATTTCCTCACACTGCCCAGGTAAATCTTGCATTTTTATTCCACTCCTACCTCCAAAAATGACAGCTAAAGTTTGACTTCATGAGGTCCCATGTTTCTTTAGTTCTCTTGTTAAACTTACCTATATTTCTCTTAAACATTTTTCTGTCCCTCTGTAATATGATTATATAGCCCCTACAAGCAAGATGGGTTTTTATCATAGATTCTACTTAGAAACCCGGTTAGTGAGCAATTGAGTTCTGTCATTTATTGTTAGTAGTATTAATATGAATATCCAAATCTATTTAGATGAGGTCTGGTTATTGGGCAGATTCTTAAATATATATCTCTATTCCCTAGATTTCCTTTTTCTCCTCCATCCCCTAACTTTTTGTGTTACTCCTTCCTTTCCACTCCCTTTCTGGTATCTGATGTCCTCTTGTTCTCTGCATTTTTCTCTCTCTACCTACCAAACATTCAAAAGCTGCTCTCAGAAAGCACCTTATATCAGGCAATAATACATAATTGAATTTGATAAGAGTGCCTTTATATAACAATTCTGTTAAAAGTTTCCATGCCATGCCTATCCTGTTAGCCATGTAGGGCAAGTATTGCAAAACTACTTTATATTTTTTTAAACTTGCATTGCTATCTTTTTTATCATCTTTTCCAAATACAACTCTCCCCTCTTCCATACATAGTCATCCCTTATAACAGAGAAATAAAAACAAGCAGTTTAACAATACCTTCATATACCCATATACCCATATCACAAAGAAGAGAAGAAAGTGCATTTTGTTACCTCAGTTAGTCAGTCAATAAATAATTTATTAAATGTTTACTGTGTAACAGAGACCATGCTGAGTTCTGTGGATAAACAGAAAGGTAATAGACCACCTCTACCCTTAAATAGCTCATAACTAAATGGAGAAAACAATGTACAAAAAGAAGCTAAAAGAAGAAGAACTGGACATTGGGGGAAGATGAATTTTATATGAATGCATGTGGGTGGGAAATTAAGAGATAGGTGTCAGGAATATTTTTATTAAATGAAAGATTTGGGAGGAGCTTTCCACTGTCTAAAATCCCCCTTCTCCAATCAAAGGTAAGAGAGGCTCCAGAGACAGAGGTTCTGTTGAAGTGTGAGTTTCAGAAATGCATTTACATGTAATTTTGGAGAATGATGACATTCTGGAGAGTTTGATGAAATCAAGTAGTACAGCTATATAGGAAATGCTGCAAGAATCATTCAGCCTCTTTATTGTTCTTTTATTTCCAATGTTTTAAGTATTGTTTATATTGTTTTGCTAGTACTATTTACTTTACATCAGATCAAATGCCTCCCTATACTTCTCTAAATTATTCATATTCACTTGTAAATGGAAAGAATGACATACCCAAGGTTTAAAAGTGAATGCAACAAAATTAAAAAAGAAGAAATGTGGCTAATATGAAGATATATGAAAAGATATCCCTAAACTTTTTCATTTGTTGGGGTGAGAGATCCATAGGTATTGCATATTGCATGTGTTTTCATATTTTCAATGTACTGATCAGTTCTACTGTCTATTTTTCCCTTTCTAAAAATACTATTTATCATGAGTCCTCTCTCTAAGAGGGTGTGTGAAGGCAATACACTCTTAGTATCACCCATGGGACATTGTCCTCCCTGTGTCCCTGCATTCCTGGAACTACATCTCTTATGTCACCTAGGCTGGTCGCCTAGTTATGTCACCTAGTATGAGTCACATGACAGTGACTCTGATCTTGATCCAGACATGACTCTGAATTTGAAACAGATGTGTAAAGAAGGGATAAAAGATTTGAACCAGGAAGTGCTGACTCTCTGTCTCTGGGGACCTAGTAGGAAAAAAGCTGCTATTAGAGTTCAGGCTGAAGAGCACCCAAGTGGGAGCTAGATTAAGCTATTTTGTCCTTATATTTCTTTCTACCTGTTTCTCATCTTTTACCTATCCAAGTAATTCTAATAAACTTTATTAAATTATGAGGACTAGAGTCTTAATTTTACTATCACAAGAGAAAGAGCACAAAAATAGGACCCTAAAATTATATAAGGAAGAAAATATTTTTAAAACTTATTTTTTAAAACCTACACAAACTACACTCTATTTCTTTCTCTCATCTTGATACCTTATTGATCTAGATCAGTGGTTCCCAGACTTTTTTAGCCTACTGCCCCCTTTCCAGAAAAAAATATTACTTAGCACCCTGGAAATTAATTTTTTTAAATTTTAATAGCAATTAATAGGAAAGATAAATGCACCTGTGGCCATCACTGCCCTCCTGGATCACTGCAGCACCCACCAGGGAGCGGTAGCACCCACTTTGGGAATAACTGATTTAGATCAACTCTATAATTTTCCTCTCTCTTGGAAGTATTTTTTTAAATCATATATCCAAAAGTAACAAGAAACACAACTTCACTGACCTTGCCTGATCTATCTATACCTAATCTATTGAGGATCACATTCATCCAAGCCTTAGCTATAGATTACTCTCACCATCTATTGCTTTCCCTCCTATATAGGTGTTATTGAGTATAACTAGAGATAATTATCAAACTATTGACTGAGTCTATTGCAGATTTTTATATAATTTCAGATGGACCTACTTTGAAGCAACAACCCCTTATACTTCTAATTCATTATCCTAATAATCATTGTAGGTTTTCCAAAAATTTCATTTCTCCTAAGACCTTCAATGGTTCCTCCTCCTCCCTTTTTTTAGGTGAAAATTTTGTACTGTGGAAAAGAGTTGAGGCCATTCACTGAGATCTCTTTTTTACTTGATACCCTACATCCCAAGGCTTTTTGACAGTATTCCCTCCTTCTCTCCCTAAATCTCTGACTCTTCTCATTCTCCTTTGTATGATCTTCATCCAGGTGTTATCTTTTTCCTTTTAACCTGAAATACTTTCCCAAATGCTTCTCATTGTATTGAGAACTCCTTAAACTCTCTCTGTCTCTGTCTCTGTCTCTGTCTCTGTCTCTGTCTCTCTCTCTCTCTCTCTCTCTCTCTCTCTCGAAATGTACAGATAAACACAAATATACATGTATTCATATATATATGTATACATATATACGTATACATACATAAACTCTCATATACATGTACATCTATATATGTTTATGCATTATGATATATGACTGTATACTCACATATATACACCCCCGTGTATATGTGCATGCAATAAGAAACTTTAAAGGAAAAAATGATACAAATGTTGTCATGAGAGAAATGTGTAAATATGAGATTGAAAGACAAGGTGGACTGATCATATAGTAATGGCAATGAATAAAAATATGTAGAAAGCCAGAATGCTCCATTTGTATTCTTACAATGATAGAAGAAAAATAAGGAAGGTTTCCATTATGATGCATGGATACCCTATTGAGAAATTATGAGTGGATATAAGAAAGATGCATACAGAATGTGTAGTGTAATGTAGAGATGCAATCAGGGCATTTACCCTTGCAAAACGTAACTGTAGGACTTCTGGCAGTTGACCAGCCTTAGAACTCTGACAAAGTTCAGTTGGTCCCATAAGCTTGGGAAGAGTGGAGGGGTTAACTGGGCTCTGCTTTCAGGCTGAAACCTCGCCTTGAATCTGTGCTTTTGTCTTTGACATTTGGAGCTTAGCTAACTTCTCTGGACCTTCCCTGATCTTCCCTATATAATTCCCCTATTACCTTCCTGATTTTCCTGTGGGCTTTGGGAGAAGGGTGGATTTTTGGGTTAGCAATTAGACTTTAAGGATTTAGTTCCCTATAGACAAGTAGGGCTTACCCTTGAAACAAACTATTCTTTACTTCATTTTTTAGTACTCCCTAACCTCAAGAGCAGCCAAACTTCCCCAGCCTGAGAGAGAGCAGGCTCTCTCTCAGTCCAAGCCATTCCTGTGACCCTCCCCCACCTGGAGCTTCTCCCTAGCGGCTGTTAGGGAAACCTTGTACCCCTCTCTCCTTGATAATCAACCCTGAAACTTTAATAAACCCCGTTGTTACCTATTCAAACCCTTTGCTAAATCATTGGCTTGATGATAAGTGAGGGTTGAAGGAGGGAAGGAATTATTTCTGAGAGAAGCTGGAGGTGTCCATCTTGGGAGGAAGTAGTTGTCTCTACACTTCCTCCTGGAAACCCTTCAGTTTCATTGACAGGGAGGAGCCTTGGGACTTCTTCTTTGTGGACTTGAGAAACTGACTAGAAAGTCCTCTAGTCAGATTCAAACCACTTCTGCCTGCCCTAACCTTTGTGTCTGTAGAAATACCATTTTCCCTGGAAGAGTCCAGCTGTCCTCCCCCAGTAATCTCACTTTCTAGTCTGAGTGTCTCCCTATTGCAGCTGCCTCCTCAAATTACCTCACCATCTCTCCTTACCATTCATTACACTACCTATTTCCCAAAACTCAGCCATTCCCTTACATCTCTTCTTACCACCTCAATCCACTATTGCACCCTCCTTTCCCACCAAAAGACCTAAACCCCCATATTTACCTTTTCTTTATTACCTTTTTATTACAGTAGGCATGAATAACTTAATATCTTTTAGGGAATATCTGAAGAGATGAAATTTTAGATCCATTGGAATATTACAGTATGATCAATCAGTAAACATTTATTTAGTACCTCTTATCTGTCTAGAACTGTACTAAGCATTAAACAGAAAGGAAAAAGCTAGTCCTTGACCAAGAGGAGCTTACAATCTAATAGGTGAGACAATATATATGTTGTATAGTCTGTATATAAAACAATTAAAAGAGGGAAGGCACCAGAATTAAGAAGGATTGGGTATAATAGAAACAATGGACACCCATAATTTCATATAATTATATCTATCTCAAGGATTGGTTCTATTCTTTACTTTTTTTTTCTTGCTCTGAAGTACTTTCCAAAGGATCTTTTATTTGCCCTAAGATTTTTTTTTAAATTCCAGTTGATCCAGTGTCTTTATTTTCTTAACATTATTGTTATAGACCCATGCATGGCTTGTATTTGTCCTTGTTTATGTGTAGTTAAATCCATCCTTCTTTCAAGTTATTAATTTTTTTATTAGAGAGTTCCTCGTGTAGCTACATTGATTTGTTTACGTGTGCTCCTTTTCTTCCTTGGGGTAATCTGCAACTATGTATTAAGGCTTTTACTTTTGAAAACCTCCAATTCCTCTTGAACCACATTGTCTCTTTAGAGTCTATGATGATGTAATTTGGCCAATTGTTTCTCTGAACTTTTTGAAATGTGCTCCTGGAGTCTAAAGAATATGACTTAAGTATGACTACTGTTCCCTTCCTTTGCTATTTTGAAAACTCCAGACGTGGTTCTTTCAATCTCAAGATTTTTTCAACAACTTTTCTAACCAATTTTTATTTTTAATTGGAAGTAATTCCAAAGTTTCAGTTCCTTCCCTTATTTCCTTTCCCTTATGAGAGAAGAAATGTTTAGCAATGCTTATTCAATTTTTATCAGTTGCTCAGCTTTATAGAAAGATATTTCCAGGGATATCCACATATTTGAAATTTCTCATCACTACTCTCATAATGATTTGATTCAGGTCCTTATCATTTGTTTCTATTTTATAGCAGTTGGCCTTTAGTATGATGGATACATGTGTACTTCTTTTTCATTTTCTTTTTATCCTTATATATTTTCCAATATGTTTCTCATTGTTTTGAAACCTCTCTAGGAAAAATGCCTCTAATGAATCTGTTAATATCTTCATGGACTATATAATTAAAACATATTTGTTGAATTAAAAGCAATTTAATTGACTTCTTTCCTTATATCTGTGGATCAATAGACAATTTAATAACATTGACTTGTAGTGTTATTTTACCAGTCCTTCAATTAGATTTGTTGCTTTGATCAAGGTAGACCTTTCTGTATCTATATTATAGAAAATAAATTAAATCCTACCATTCCTCAGTGATATCTATGATAATATGTTTACATTCTTGTTAATTTTTCAACTTTACTTTAACTATGTACTCTTAATCTGGTATGTAGACATATGAAAGCTATAAAGATTATTTCCAACATCTTAGGTACTTTCTTTCATGAAACAATAGGCATCTTATATTTATTTTTATTATATATTTTTATAGGAACATATTTATCTTGATTGTTTATTTTTTTTTACTTCAGAACTCTCTTGGTTATCTGAATAACAAATAGTTTTTTCTTTTGTTTCTTTGGAACATTTAGGCAAATAATTAATAATAATAGTAATAGTAATAAATAAATAATACTAGTAATAAACTTTCAAGGTCCCTGGAGAAAAAAGGTATGTATATATTATATATAACCTATCATATATAATGTCTATATTAAACATATTACATACATATTAAGTGTATATCTACCTGCATAAATATGCACACAACTATATATTACATAAATACAAATATATACATGCACACATGGCAGCTAGACGATGCAATGGATACATTGCTAAGTCTGGAGTCAGGAGGACTTAAGTTCAAATCTGACCTCAGATACATACTAGTTGTAACTCTAAGCAAGTCACTTAATTGTATTTGCCTCATTTGCAAAATGAGGCAAATACAAAATATAATTTTCTCATTTATAAAACAAGCTGGAGGAATATCAAACTTCTCCAGTATCCTTACCAATTAAACCCCTTAAGGGGTTATGAAAAATTAAATATGATTGAAAAACAACTAAAGGAAAACTTCTATCTTTCTATATTTACCTATCTTATCTATCTACACATTAAGAAGAGTTCACCGGACCAAAATAAAAGCTAAGTATATGATAGGGGCTAATCTTAGTTGGAAAATATAAGCAGGTTTCACTGTTTACCTCCTAGTACAATTTCACCTCAGGGAATCTCTTTGCAAATCTGTTTAATGTACAGAGTTAAATGAAGAAACAGAGCCTGGTGGTGCCTGAAGTCTGCTAAATTTGGATATGTAAATGAATCCACAGGACTTGCTTGCCCTGTCTTAGCAGTCTGTACAATCTCTCTCTGGGTTTTCTCATTCATTGGCTAATTAAAAGGGTATCTGGGTTATGAGGTTATTCACCCCCACCCCAGGCTCTTGCTCTTTGAATGTTTGGTGAATGGTGGAAGGTTCAGTACATTAGAGAAGGTGTGATTGGTTCACTAGTAATTAAGGGATAAATATTTTGGGCAAATGGATCCAGGCTATTAGCAGCCTGTGGATGTGGAGATGGTTTCAATTATGAAATACATAGTTTTTACTAAGACCTGGCCATCTTATAGAAAGGAATGGATTGTGATTTTCCTCCATCTCTTGGGATTAAAATCTCCTAGGTAGCAAGTTGATAATGGTGATGATAAAGAGGGACGGAGTAAAAAGGAGGCACTTATAATTGGAAAAGAAAGGCCATGAGGGTTAATCTGATTTATTTGGAAGTGAATTACATGTTTCCCTCCCAAACTAACCTAAATTGTAACTAGTTTATGTTTTATTTTTGGTTTTTTCATTTTTTCATTTTTATTTTTTTTATTTCAAGTCCTTTGGGAAGTAAGTGATATACATATCTTAAAAATGATAACTAAAATTTTTAATAAAATATAATTCAAATTTTTCACTTCAGCTTTGAAAAATGATTTGCCTTGGTCATGTAAACTACAGCCAAATTTCTGTTTTCTAGCACTTAGAAGTCAATAGTTTCCTTAGGACAGACGTGGTCATGAAGATAATTATAGAAAGAAAGGATATAGTTTGGGTTTACAAGATACCTAAACACTTGGGAAATAAATGAAAATTGAGGCCATCAATCATCCATGTGTTTACAATCCCCACATTTATCTCTCTGTGGAATGGATAATGTATTATATAGCCTCAGCACATTAATGAAATAAAACAATTGTAGTACCACAACTTACAAAAACAAATGATATTTATGTAACACTTTTTATTAAAATAATATGCATTATGGAAATTATAGAGTTCCTTAAATTATGGAAATTGGAATAAAATTTTCTGATGTCCAGTAGATACTGGCTCCCTAACTAGGAGGTGCGGGAAGGAATGAAGTAAATGGTAAAGGATGGGGCAATGTAGGAAGAATATGACAAGCATATAGCTTGATTAGGATAATAAAATTATAAATAGGGAGTTTGAAGGGACCTCAGAAGCCATCTAGTCCAATTTCTATTTTAAATAAGAGGAAATATGAATATAGGAAGGGAAGTGACTTGCCCAAGGCCACAAAAGTAGAAAGTGAAAGGGCATAGACTCAAATTCATTTTCTGTGTCTTCAAGTTCAGATTTCAAATGCACTATATATGCCTTCTTATCATATGTTTATTTCATATGAAATTATATATGTACATGATATCTCCCAAGATATAACAAAATCCATGAGTATATAAGCTCTTTTTCCCCCTTTTATATATTAAACTGCACTAATTATAGTGACTGGTTATTAGTAGGTGCTTAATAAATGTTTATTGATGTATTCACTGATTGATATACATATATACAGTTATCACTTCCACATCAAAACTTTGCCCATCCATCTTTTGATATATTATAGATCAGTATAAGAAATTTAATGGGAAGTTCTTTGGGAATTTTGTGGAAATCACAGATGATACTAAAAGGACAGCAGACAACATAGAAAAAGTTAAGAAACCATATAGTACTACAAAAATAAAAGTTTTAAAAATCAGAATTCTCTGGTAAAAAGGAAAAGCCAAAAATTTACACTGATTTTCCAGGTCATGTGGACACCACACCTCTAATCCCAGTGATGTGGAAGCAACAACAGTATTTTATTTTGCTAACTTTATGGGTTTATAGAATTGTGAGTTGTTGTCATTTTTAGCAATTCACTGTCATGATCAATATACTTTTGACTCTATGGAGGAGCCAAGCATTAATCTCCTGAGAATTATCCTGAGAATTGATCATGTAAGATATTATATAGTTTAGTGGCTGACAAATCCATATTCAAATGTAATCATTCAATGAACAAATTTTTGCCTGAATAACTCTTAAATCTACCATTATTTGTCCAGCATTTCAGCTAAAAAATTTTACTTCACCATTAAAGAGATTAAAATCTGAATGAGAAGTTAAAATATAAATGCATAAATGCAAGAATGATTCAGAAATGATAGACAAGATGAATTCAGAAAAAGCTAAAAAGATCTACATGAAAAGATGTAGAGTGAAATAAACAGAACTGAGAGAACATTGTACTCAGTAACAGCAATAGTGTATGATAATCAACTGTGAAATATTTAGCTACTCTCAGCAATATGATGATCTTGGATGGTCCTGAAGGATTTATGACAAAGACTGCTGCTCTCCACCTCCAGAGAAAAGAACTGCTTGAGTTAGATGCAAATCAAAGCATATAATCTTCCACATTAGTTCATTTATGGTTTTTATATGAGTATTCTCTCACAAAAATGACCAATATGAAAGTATGTTATGTATGATTATATACATATATGTATATGTATATAATCCAAATCAAATTGCTTACCATCTCCAAGAAGGAGAAAAGAAGGAAGGGAGACAATTTGGAACTTATACTTTCAGAAAATATATATTGAAAATTGTTATTACATGTAATTAGGAAAATAAAATACCTTCAAATAAAAAAGCATGTACAATATTCTCATTTAAAAGAGAAATTACTACTACTACCATCAACATCAACAACTTCATCATTACATTTATACAAGCATAATTTAAAATCATAGTGAAGTTTTAAGCTATTAAATGTTGATTGCCATATAATTTTTGGAATATCATGTATAGCATTTAAAAAAAGTTTTGCAAAGAGGTTTATATATATTATTCCATTTGAAGCTTACAAAATTCTGTGAAGAAAGTGCTACTAAATCAAGTCATTTCATAGATGAAGTAAGTCTGACAGAGGTTAAGTGACTTGCCCATCAAGTAAGTAAGTATGCAAAATTTGAACTTAGTTCCAGGAGAACATACTCTACAATGAAAACTTAAAACATCCAGAAAGATTAGAAAGATAAGATAGTATGTGGCCTGAAAGAAATGCACATGAAAAGGGAAAAGAAAGACAGGAGGGCATTCTAAATTATTGAAAATAATATTTGTTAAAAATCAAAAGGCTACTTATAAAATTAAATTTTTTCTAACTTGGTGGAGGACATGGCCTCTTTGAGAAGGAGGCCCAGATAAGCACTTAAAGCCATGAATTAGAGGATGCAACTTTCACACACAAAGGGGAGGGAGAATGAGCCAAAGTCCACAAGAAGGAAACTAGAGGACCAACTTAAAAATAAAAGGGAATAGAGAAAGAATGTGAAAGAAGAAAATTCCAGAGCCTGAATTTTTATGGTATCTAGGGAAAAGAGTGTGATAAATTTATCATTAAACAGAGTTTTGAAGGCCAAAGTGAAAATCCTTTGAATGGTCACAGAATTTCCTTAGATAAGGCTGAGGGAGTAGAGAAGAAGACTTTAGTTGTGGGCAGTGGACACTGAAGGCATGGAATCTGTTAAAGTCAGGTATTCTAGACTAGAGGCCATACTCTGAGTAAATGAACTTGAGAAAGGCAAAGAAACGCCACTGCTTTGTCAAACTAATAATATTTAACCACTGTAGTAGCTTCTTTGGCTTTGAAGACAACATTAAAGAAAATACAAAGAAAGAAAAAAATGAAGTACTAATAAAGTGCTGGGGCTAATTTCCTGTATATATGCATAGAGGAGGCTTTCAAGATCTATGTAATAACTTATTCCTCTTTCTTATTATTGTCACTCTTTGTATGCTTCCCAATCATTCTTTGTACTTATTCTTTTGAAAGTTTGGAATTAAGGACTATATGCTGTTTTTAGGCAGAAAGGTGAGGAAATGTTTCAGTCCTCTAAAGAATAGTTTAATGTTGAGAAACGACAACTAGAATGTCAATTCTGGTAACAAGAGAGGCAAGTACTGAAGGTTGCTGGATAGAAGAAATGAATGAGGTCAGATGAGATAAACTAATGAGGGAATAACACCAACCTAGTGGTTCACAAGATTAAAGAATCAAGAAAGAGAAAGTGCTTAATCTTCAGATAATCAAGAGAATATTAAAGTCAAGAGTGAGTGAGGAGATCTAGATTCTAGTACTTGTTTAGCTACTATGTAAAGTTTGAGTACTTCTACTGTGAGCAGACCTTAGAGTGTATGGACCATTTTAAGTCCTATCAATCCCAAGGTAAACAGATAACACGAATTGCCTACTTGCTAGTATTTTCTAGTCATTATTCTTCCTTTGGGTTACTAAACTGGTTTTAGATCCTTCCCTTCATTACTCACTTAAGCAGAGTTACCCTGTTAACTGATCTAATCCAGAAAATCCAATTTAAATATTTATTAAAATATGTATCATAAGCCAGATATTGTTGGAACAATACTTATTATCAAGGATCATAGATTTTATTAAGGGACATATGGCATATGTATATGTATAGCGTAACTTGTGAGAAACACACTAGCAATGGGGGTAAAGAAAAGGTTTCATATTGATATTGCGGTTTGAGATGCAGAACCAAATATTCTAAAAGGAGGAGGTAAAGAAAAGTGTATTTTAGTCTTAAACTGCCCTGTGTAAAGCACAAAGACATAAGATGGAGTATCATGTATGTCCATTTAATAAAATAGAATAAGAGCAGACTTAGACAGAAAATTTGATGTCCAAATACAAAATTCAAGAGAAACATAAAAAGGAAAATTAGAAAGAGAAAAAATATAATGGCTTCAACAAGGACAAGTGTGCTGAAAAAAAAAGGAAATATACAGAGAAGAGCAAAAATTTATTTTTTAATTATTATTTTTATTTTTAGAAAAATTTTCCATGGTTATATGATTCATGATTTTACTTTCCACTTCACCCCCTCAAATTCACACCCCCACCATAGCTAACTCCCATTTCCACTGGTTTTAACATGTGCCATCAATCAAGACTTATTTACATATTATAGATAGTTGTATTGGTGTGGTCCTTTCAGGTCTACATCCCCAATCATGCACTCATTAACCCAAGTGTTGAAGCAGTTGTTTTTCTTCTATATTTCCTCTCCTGTAATTCTTCCTCTGAATGTGGGTAGTGTTCTTTTCCATAAATCCCTCAGAATTATCCTGGGTCATTGCATTGTTGCAAGTACAGATGTCCGTTACATCGATTTTATCACAGTATATCAGTCTCTGTGTACAAAAGTTCTTCTGGCTCTGCTCCTTTCACTCTGCATCAATTCCTGGATGTCTTTCCAGTTCACATGTAATTCCTCCAGTTTATTATTCCTTTGAGCACAATATTATTCCATCACCAACATATACCACAATTTGTTCAGCCATTCCCCAATTGAAGGGCATATCCTCACTTACCAGTTTTTTGCCACCACAAAGAGCACAGCTATAAATATTTTAGTACAAGTCTGTTTATCTATGATCTCTTTGGGGTACAAACCCAGCAATGGTATGGCTGGATCAAAGGACAGGTATTCTTTTATTGCTCTTTGGGCATAATTCCAAATTGCCATCTAGAATGGTTGGATCAGTTCACAACGCCACCAACAGTGCATTAATGTCCCAATTTTGCCACATCCCCTCCAACATTCATTACTCTCCCCTGCTAACATTTTAGCCAATCTGCTAGGTGTGAGGTGGTACCTCAGAGTTGTTTTCATTTGCATTTCTCTAATTATTAGAGATTTAGAACACTTTCTCAAGTGCTTATTGATACTTTTGATTTCTTTATCTGAAAATTGCCTATTCATGTCCCTTGCCTATTTATCAATTGGGGAATGGCTTGATTTTTTATACAATTGATTTAGTTCCTTGTACATTTGAGTAATTAGACCACTTTCAGAATTTTTTGTTATAAAGATTTTTTTCAGTTTGTTGTTTCCCTTCTGATTTTGGTTGCATTGATTTTGTTTGCACAAAACCTTTTTAATTTAATATAATCAAAATTATTTACTTTACATTTTGTAATTTTTTCTAACTCTTGCTTGGTTTTAAAATTTTTCCTTTCCCAGAGATCTGACAAGTATACTATATGTTCACTTAATTTACTTAAAGTTTCCTTCTTTATATTCAAGTCTTTCACCCATTCTGAATTTATCTTGGTGTAGGGTGTGAGATGTTGATCTAAACCTAATCTCTCCTATATTGATTTCCAAATTTCTCAGCAGTTTATGTCAAATAGTGGATTTTTGTGCAAAAGTTGAGGTCTTTGGGTTTATCATACACTGTTTTCCTGACGTCACTTACCCCAAATCTATTCCACTGATTCTCCCTTCAGTCTCTTAGCTAGTACCATATTGTTTTCATGACTGCTGCTTTATAGTATAGCTTAATATCTGGTACTGCTAGGCCCCCTTCCTTCACTTTTTTTCATTATTTCCCTTGATATTCTTCATCTTTTGTTATTCCTGATTAACTTTGTTATAGTTTTTCCTAATTCAGTAAAAAAGTTTTTTGGTAGTTTGATAGGCATGAAACTAATTAGTAAATTAATTTGGATAGAATGATCATTTTTATTATGTTAGCTCGTCCTACCCATGAGCAATCAATATTTTTCCAATTGTTTAGATCTAGTTTTAATTGTTTAGAAAGTGATTTGTAGTTATGTTTGCATAATTGCTGTGTTTGTTTTGGTAGATAGATTCCTAAGTATTTTTAATTTTCTAGGGTGATTTTAAATGGTGTTTCTCTTTCTGCCTCTTGCTATCATGATGTGTTGGAAATATATAAAAATGCTGATGATTTATGTGCATTTATTTTGTATCCTGCAACTTTGCTAAAGTTGTTGATTATTTCTACTAGATTTTTAGTTAATTCTTTATGATATTTTACGTAGACCATCATATCATCTGCAAAGAGTGATAGCTTATTTTCCTCATTGCCTATTTTAATACCTTCAATTTCTTTTTCTTCTCTAATTGGTACTGCTAGTGTTTCTAGTAGAATGTTAAATAATAGAGGTGATAATGGGCATCCTTGTTTCACACCTGATTTTATTGGGAAGGCTTCTAATTTATCCCCATTGCATATGATGCTTGTTGATGGTTTAAGATATATACTGTTTGTTATTTTCAGGAAAGGACCTTCTATTCCTTTACTTTCCAGTGTTTTCAGTAGGAATGGGTGTTGTATTTTGTGAAAGGCTTTTTCAGCATCTATGGAGATAATCATGTGGTTTTTGTTGGTTTGCTTGTTGATATGGTCAATTATGTGAATGGTTTTCCTAATGTTGAACCATTCTTGCATTCCTCGTATAAATCCCACCTGATCATGGTGGATGATCCTCTTGATCAGTTGTTGTAGTCTTTTCGTTAGTATTCTATTTAAGATTTTTTGCATCTATATTCATTAAGAAGACTGGTCTGTAATTTTTTTTCTCTGTTTTTGATCTACCTGGCTTTGGAATCAGTACCATATTTGTGTCATAAAATGAGTTTTGTAGGACTCCTTCTTTGCTTATTATATCAAATAATTTTCATAGTATTGGGATTAATTGTTTTTTGAATGTTTGATAGAATTCACTTGTGAATCCATCAGGCCCTGGAGATTTATTTTTAGGGAGATTTTGATGGCTTGTTCAATTTCTTTTTCTGATATGGGATTATTTAGGAATTCTATTTCTTCTGCTGTTAATCTAGGCAATTTATATATTTGTAAATATTCATCCATATCATCTAGATTGCTCTATTTATTGCCATATAATTAGGTAAAATAATTTTTAATGATTGCCTTTAATTTTGTCTTCATTAGAGGTGAGGTCTCCCTTTTCATCTCTGATACTGCTGATTTGGTTTTCTTCTTTTCTTTTTTTATTAGATTGACCAGTTCTTTGTCTATTTTATCTGATTTTTCAAAATACCAGCTTCTAGTCTTATTTATTAATTCAATAGTTCTTTTACTTTTGATTTTATTAATTTCTCCTTTGATTTTTAGTATTTCTAATTTAGTTTTCATCTGAGGATTTTTAATTCGTTCATGTTCTAGTTTTTTAAGTTGCATGCCCAACTCATTGACCTCTGCCCTCCCTAATTTGTTGATATATGCACTCAGTGATATAAATTTTCCCCTTAGCACTGCTTTGGATGCATCCCATAGGTTTTGTTAAGAAGTCTCATCATTGTCATTGTCTTCAATGAAATTATTAATTGTTTCTATGATTTATTTTTTCACTAACTTTTTTGTAGTATCATATTATTTAAATTCCAATTAGTTTTTGGTTTGCCTCTCTGTGTATTCTTACTAATAACCATTTTTATTACATTATTATCTGAGAAGGTTACATTTATGATTTCTGCTTTTTTGAATTTGCTTGCTATGTTTCTATGCCCTAGTGCGTGGTGTATCTTTGTGAATGTTCCATGTGCTGCTGAAAAGAAAGTGTAATCCTTTTTGTCCCTATTTATTTTTCTCCATATATCTATTAACTCTAATTTTTCTAGAGTTTCATTCACCTCTCTTATCTCTTGCTTATTTATTTTTTGGTTTGATTTATCTAGATCTGATAGGGGAAGGTTGAGTTCCCCCACTAGGATGGTTTTGCTATCTATTTCATCCTTGAGCTGCACTAGTTTCTCCTTTATAAATCTGGAAGCTATACCATTTGGTGTATACATATTGGGTACTGATATTTCTTCCTTGTTTATAATGCCTTTTATTTGGATGTAGTTATTTTTCCTATCTCTTTTAACCTTAACTATTTTTATTTTGGCTCTGTCAAAGATCATGATAGCAACCCCTGCCTACTTTTTCTCATTTTAAGCCCAATAGATTTTGCTCCATCCTCTCATTTTCACTCTATTTATGTCTGTCTCTCCCATGTGTGTTTCTTGTAGACAACATATGGTAGGATTTCTCTTTCTAATCCACTCTGCTATTTGCTTCCTTTTTATGGGTGAGTTCATCTCATTCACATTCAGAGTTATAATTTTCAACTGTGCACCCCCAGGCATTTTGATTCTCTTAGTCCTGTCCTTTCTTCTTTCACTGTTTCCTTCTATAATACCAGTGTTTTGTTTTTAATCAGTTCCTATAATCCCCTCCCTTGTTGTTCTTCCCTTTCTCCTCCCTCTTCTTATTCCTCTCTTATTGTTCTTTAAAGCTAAGCCACATTCCCCACCAAGCGCTCTTTCTCACTCCTATTGCTTCCCTCCCCACCAGTCTATTTGTTAACCTTCTATTTCTCTATAGGACATGAATCAATTCTCTGTCCCAATGGATCTGATTGTTCTTCTCTCTTTAAGTTGATTTAAATGCACTTAAGTATTGAATATTTCCTCTCTTCAACCTCTTTACCCTTATAATGTATTGTTATTTTTCCCTTTTGGCTCCATATGCTTCTTTATGGAATATAAAATTTTTCCTTTTTGTTTATTTTCCCATTTTTCTTATTACTACCTTCTTCCCCCCAGTTTTGTATATATTTAGATAAATATATACATATGTATGTATATAGCTTGACATTTCATCCTATACATTTTGTCCCTGTTCCCTCTATGTAAACTTCTTCTACTTATGCTGTTGGTAATAACAATTTTTAATATTTGCCAATATCTTATTTTCTTCTTGGGATACAAATTGATTGAACTTGTTGTGTCTCTTAAAGAAAATAATTTTTTCTCCTCCCCACATTATCTTAATTACCTTATGTTGATTCTCTTGAGTTCTGGGTTTGGGCAGCATACTCTCCGTTTAAGTCTGGTTTTTTCTTGATGAATGTTTGGAAGTCCTCAATTTTATTGAATGGCCATACTTTCCCCTGCAATAATATAGTTAATTTTGCTGGATAGTTGATTCTTGATTGTAAACACAGTTCTCTTGCTTTATGGAATATTGTGTTCCATGCCTTCTGGTCCTTCAATGTAGATGAAGCCAGATCCTGTGTTATCCTAACTGTGGTTCTCTGATATCTGAATGACTTGTTTTTAACACCTTGTAATATTTTATCCTTGATGTGTAGTTTTTAAATTTGATATAATATTCCTGGAAGTTGTCAGTTGTGGATTAAATATAGGAGATGATCTGTGGATTCTTTCAATTTCTACTTTTCCCTCTTGTTCAAGAATTTCAGGGCAATTTTCTCTAATAATTTCTTGTAAGATGCTATCTAAACTTTTTCTTTTATCATGATGTTATGGTCAACCAATAATTCTTAAGTTGTCTCTTCTAGCTCTGTTCTCCAGATATTTGGTTGAATCAACAAAGTGTTTCATATTCCCCTCAAATTTTTCATTTTTTAAAAATTTTATTTAATATATTCTTGCTTCCTTGTGAAGTCATTTGCTTTTAGTTGTTGAGTTCTGTTTTTTAAAGACTGAATTTCATGCCTGGACTTTTGGTCATCCTCCTTTTGGTCTGATTTTCTTTGTAGGTCATCTTTTGCCTTCTTTGCTTCATTTTCAAGCTGGTCAATTCTGGCTTTTAAGACTTTATTTTCTTGTTTTGATTCATGTATTTCCTTTTTCAAATTGTCTTCAGCCTCTCTTGCCTCTCTTGATTGCTTTTTGAGTTCCTGAAGTTCTTGAGTTAATTAAATTTTATGTTCTTGAGTTAATTGAATTTTGAGTTCTTCCAAAGCCTGTGTCCAGTTATCTGGAACTACTGCCTCTTCTTCTATTTCTTTTTCATTTGCTCTCTTTTCACTTCCTTGAAAGAAGCTGTCAATTGTCATTTCTTTTCTCTTTTTCTGTTGCTTACTCATATTTTTTCCTTCCTTGTTCTGCTAATTTGAGCATATATATTTAATGATCTTTGATGAAAGATCTTCCCTCATCTGGCAATGGAGGTTTGTAGTTACTTTCTCTGCCCTCTGAAGACTTCTTATCTATCCAATTGTTTGGATTAATTCTGTATTGATTGGATTAATCTTACTGCTTCACCTGCCCTGAGGCTAAAACCTTGAGAGGAAGAAAAAACAAACAAACAAAGAAACAAAAAATCTTGGGGGGACATAAAAGAGTATTTTTGCTTACCTGAGCTCTCCAGCAGTGGGGTCCCCCTGCACTTTCAGATGTCTTTGATCTGGTTTTCTTTCCTCTTAAAGCCCTGTGTTCTCTGTCTTGGTATGAGCAAGCCAAGCTGTCTGCTCTCTGGGGTTTGGCTTTCTCTAAGCCACCATTATAATGGCATTTTTTCTGTGTTTCTCTGGTTTTCTCCTCTATTCACCTCTCCAGTGCCTGTGTTTAACTCCCTGACTCCGGTGCCTGCAAGGAAGGCCCTTTCTCTGGTTTGGTGCATCCATATGCCCTGAGATTTCCCAGGCCTCTAGAGACACTGCACAGCACGTGGGGGAGGCATCCTAGGATTCCCCTTCTATGCCCTCAGACCTGACAGTTCAAGAATTGAAGCCTTTTTCTTGACATACCTCCTTAGTTGTGCTGCAGTAGGGTTCCCCCTGCTCTGTACCATTATTAGATTTGTTCCTCTTTCTTCTCGAAGCCCATTGTTTTCTATCTCGGTGTGTAAGGGTGCAAAGGTTTTAAGATTCACTCAGTCTAAGCCTCCATCTTCCCAGAAATCCCCCCCTAACTGAGGAGCAAGAGTTTAGCTATAAATTACTTCATTTTGTACTATATGGCACCTTAATGGGCATTATCATTTAATAGTGATTGATCCATATATTATTGAATATATGATACAGGAAATCACATCATAATATCACAGGATTTAGATTGAAGAGTGTTCTGATAAATTATCTGACTCCTTTCTGTCACTTTATATTATAAAAGCTGGTAATTAAATCAGCCCAGTTGTAGTTTAGTGAACATGCAACATAGACTGAACAATAGTTTTTTTTTCTCACCACCTGAGTAATTCAAGAGGTGCAACTTAACTTCTCTCTTTTTAAATATTGTCAATTGTGAAATGGTCATGCTTTGCCATTTTACTCTATATGGTAATACTAAGTAATAGACTTGAAAAAGTTGTGAAAAGCCAGAAGTCCAATATATTAATAAAGCTTCGTTGTCATCCTTAGTTAATCAATAAACATTTATTATTTTGTACTATTTGCCAAACACTATGTTAAGTGCTGGGGATAAAAAAGAGGTAAAAGAGAATCCTCCTGGAAGAAATCATAATGTAATATGGGAGACAATATGCAGGAAGTTATACAAAGAAGCTAAAGATAAATAAGCAATAATAAAGGGAAGGCACTGGAATTAAGAGGAATTATAGAAGGTGAGACTTTAATCAGTACTTAGAGGAAACAAAGGAATCTAGGAGGCAGAAATAATGAAGGAAATCAACATTCTAAACATGAGGGAGCCAGTAAAATTCCTCAAAATATAGAGGTTGTAGGATCATCATTATAACTATCAATATCATCACTCTTACTTTATCTTTTTCAATAGGTTTCAAATAGAAATGGTTTTGGGAGCAGATGGCGGCAGAGTAAGGAGCAGCTGCTCGATCTCTCCTGACCGAACCACACAGGACCCCTCAAGGGGAAATAAAAACGAGTCCAGAGGAACGAAGGAACCCCACAACAGGGCGCAGCATTGAAGGTACGCAGAATCGGGGCATTTCCACACTTTAAAGGGGTGAAACAGTTCACACTAAAACACGAGAGGAAGAAGCCCCTCCCCCACCCCCCACACCTCACAAGCGGGTAAACAGGACTGGGGCAACGAGAAAATCACTGGCAGCCCCTGAGCCCGTACCTGTGCGCTGCAAGAGGAGGGACCCCAGGTGGCTGGGACTCTCCCTGAGCGCCCACGTGGGTGAAGGCACCGCCTCCGGCCAGGACAAAGGCCCCTAAAACTGGGCCTTTCCCAAGCTCTGAAGGCATCGCCTCAGGGGCAAATAAAGATCTCCAGCCCACAGACTTTCACTACCTTCTGCTGGGGGTGAAAGCAGGGCCCTAAGAGCATCAGCACAGGCAAAGGCAGTGCCCTAGGCTTGAATAACGATCTCCAGCCCAGGCTTGGACCTCCAGTGAGGACCCCGTGCAGACCTGAGCGCAGCTGTGGAAGCAGCCCCAAAGACTACTGAAGGAACCTCGGGCAGAAGGGCAGACTGGGAACTACCAGGAGGCCTGACCCCGAAGGACAAGGAGACCGGACCCCCCCCCCCAAGCTTGCAAGGCCCAGGCAGACCCAGAGTGCAAAGACAAAG
>NC_058130.1:409675456-409716669 GCF_016433145.1 Gracilinanus agilis
GGAGAGAGAGAGAGAGAGAGAGAGAGAGAGAGAGAGAGAGAGAGAGAGAGAGAGAGAGAGAGAGAGAGAGAGAAGGGGCCAAACTTTCCCTTTCATACTTTCCCTGACACCTCCCCCAAAGGAAGTGGGAGGTGGTATCAGGGGAAGTTGTAGCAGAGAGTCTTCCAGGGCTTACAATAATTTCAAATGACAAGATATAATTATAGTTTATATATAGATAAAGATGGAGAAATGCAGCTTATTTTTGTTGCTTTTGACAGAAAAAATAATCTTTCAACTCTAAACATTTTTAAAAATTACAATATATTATTAATACACAAAATTAATTGTGCAGCAGTAAAAGGATACCTAGTACTTTGCCAGGAAATAACTTGATTTACAAAATACTCAATAAAATGGAATTTTAAAATGTAGATTAAAAATCAGTTGGAAGCTAAATTATCTAATAAAAAATGAACAGGTAAAAAAATTATGGAAGCAATAATTTCATTAAAGAAAATAATAATGAAACAACATGTAAATTTTTTGTAAGCAATCATATTTGCTTGCAAACAATATTAAGGAAAAATTATAAATCTAAATTCATAAATCAATAAAAATGAGAAAAACATTAATACACTGGTCATAATATTAAACAATAGAAAAAGAAAAAATACTGAATTAAAATATTTACTCATTTAATTAAAATGAAATTAAATATTCAATTAAAAACCAAAATAGAAATCCACAAAATCAAAGGAGAGATGAATAAATTGACAATAAAAATTGAATAAATAAAACAAGAGCTTTTTTAAAAAATAAAAAACTCTTACCTTCCAACTTAAAATAAATACTGTGTATTGGTTCCAAGGCAGAAGAGTGGTATGGACTGGGCAATGGGGGTTTAGTGAGTTGCCCACAATCACATAGCTAGGAAGTGTCTGAGCCCAGATTTGAACCTAGGAGCTCCCATCACTAGGCCTGGCTCTCAATCCACTGAGTCACCTCGCTGCTCCCAACTAGACCTTTAATAAAATAGAAAAAACTTTTGCTTAATATATTTTTTAAAAGAATAAAGACAAATTACCAGCCTCTAAAATGAAATAGATGAAGATACCACCAATGAAGTTGAAATAAAATCAATCATTAAGAACTATTTTGCCCAATTACATGAAAATTAAACTGACAGTCTCAGAGAAATGGATGAATATTTTCAGAAATACAAATGGGTCAGATTAACAGAGGAGGAAATAATCCTATCTTAGAAAAAGAATTTAAACAAAACAAATATATCTTCAAGTACTGAATTTATACCAAAATAATTAATTCAAATGCTATATAAACTATTTGAAAAAACAGTTAAATGAATTCTACAAAACTATGACAGAAATATAGTTTTACTCTAACCAGGGAGAGCAAAAAACAGGGGAAAAATTGACCAATTTCTCTAACATATATTGATAACATTTTCTAAATAAAATCCTGACATGTAAATTATAACCATATATTACAAAAGATCATATTCAATAATCATATTGGGTTTATGCCAGGAATGCAGATCTGATTTAGTATCATGAAATTTATAAGCATAATTGTCCATTTCAAATACTAGATTGACAAAAATCATCTTATTATCTCAAAAGGTTCAGAAAAAATTCTAGGACAATAAAACACCCATTCCTATTAAAAATATTAGAAAGAATAGTAATGAGTGAAGTTTTCAGTAAAATAATAGTAGTATATAACTAGAATCAACTGCAAACATTAACCATTAAATAGATAAATTGGAAGTATTCCCAATATTAGTAGTAAAATAAAGATGTTCATGATCACTACTATGATTCAGTCTATTCTATAAATGCTATAAGACAAGAAAGATGGATTCAATGAATAAGAATAGGAAACAAGAAAACAAAGTTACCAGTCTTTTCAAATGATATTATAGCATACTTAAAAGAACCATTCTGGAAAATAGTTTGGACTATGCTCACCTATAAAACTGTGTTATTAATTTTGAACCAGCAATAACACTACTAGGTCTTTACCCAAAAATGATTAAAGAAAAAGGGGGAAAAATCTTATATGGTCAAAAATACTCATAGCAATGCTTTTTTTATGGTGTCAAAGAATTAGAAACTGAGTCTATGGTCATCATTTGTAGAATAACTGAACAAGAGTGGTATATGATTATGATGGAATTCTATTATTATATAAGAAATGAAAAGCTAGATGGTTTCAGAAAAAAAAAACCTGGAAGGCTTATATCAACTGATACAGAGTATAGTGTGTAAAGCCAAGAGTTTTCTGTACACAGTCACAGAAATAATATAAAAATGATCAAATGTAAAAGATTGAGCTGCTCTAATCTTCATAATGATCAAAAGAATTCTCAAGTACTCATGGTGAAAAATTCCCGAGAACTGATGAGCTCTGACACAAATTGAAATATACGCATACATTTGTATGAATGTATATGTATATATTTTCTTTCTTTTTTTTTTTTTGCTTTTTTGCAACATGGCTAAAATGGAAATATGCTTTGTTTGCCTTCTCAATGGGTGATAAAGGGGCTTGAGAGAGAGTAACAATCTGGAATTCAATTTTTTAAATGACAAATAAACTAAAAATAACTTTTTTAAAAAATTGTGGAGAAGTTTGCTTCATTTTCAATTTCAATTTAATTGTTATTCTAGGAAATAGACCTCACTACTTACTTGCCATATGACTTTGTTCATGTTCTTCTGGATCTCAGTTTCTTCATCTATAAAATACTAGGCCAGCAGTAGATGATCTTTAGGGCACATGCCATCATTATAGTTCTATGTTTTTCTTAACAATTTGGCCAAGAAAGAAGAATTGCACTATTATTCTGCCAAAATCTAAATGATTGACCATCACTAAATCAGTTAGCCTCCCTGAGTCTTACTTGATTTACCTGAAAAATACATAAAAAAATTGCTTGATAGGGTCATTATGAGGCTCAAGTGAAATGATATATTTTTCAAAAGGTTTGGATTTTTTTGTGCAAAAGTTTTTCTGAAATATTCTACTCCTCAAAAACCTTAGAAGTCATTTATTCTTATTTGGAGTCATATTGGAAGGAAAGGACTTCAAAATGTATAATGCATCACGAGTGCTCCTGAAATGGTATCTTTACATTATACCTTATTTGAAAATAATCACAAAATAGAATGTTCTTGTTTCATGAGATCATAAAAATTATCTTTTTTCACTTGACTAATTTTACACATGAGGAAATAAAATCTCAGAAGGAAAAGTGACTAATTCAATATCATTTGTCTAATTAATGGTAAAAACACAATTTAAGCCTAAATTATTTCTGTTTCTAAATTTAATATTCCACTTCAATTGAAATGTGGTTCTGATATAATGTATCATCATGGAGAAATGATGTTGCCTCAAACAATAGGAAAGACTACATTGTTAAAGAACATGATAATCTGGGAAGGAAGAAAAGATATCAATTAGGAGACATTGGTAAAGACTGCAGTAGAATTTCAGCTGAGTTTAGGAGGAAGTTAGGAATTTATAGAAATAAAAGTCAGGATATGAAAGATATATGGAAAGACATAAGAATATGAAAATAAAGAAGATTCATTAAAGGATATGGGGAAGGAATCCAATTTGGTTATAATATGGGAAGAGTAAGAAATAAATCTGAAAAGGAAAAGTAGGTTTATGCCAGATTATGAAGGACCTTCACTGTCATTCTAAAGAGTTTGCATTTGATCTCAGATGCACTTGGGAACCATGGAATTATATGAAGCAGAAAAGTGATATGGTTAAAACAATCATATTGACAACTGATACAGGATGAAATGGAAAGTTGAGAAATTAGTAGCAGTATGATTAATTTAATCAAGTGTTTATTACAATAATTTAGGTGAGAAGTGATGAACGATTGAAAGAAAAAATAGCTGTATGCAGGGAGAAATTATAGCAGACACAAAAGATTTTGTGGAAATAAAATCTAAGTGACTGTAACCAAATGACTATGGATAAATGTGAGAGGATTATGATGAAGATGGACAAGTTAAGGGTGATTCTGAAAGTATAAACTTAAATACTAAAGGAATATTGGCTCCCCTAATAGAAATAATAAAGCATTGAGAAGTTATAGTTTCTATTTTTAATATTTTATTTATTATTTCCATTTTAGATTTATAGATGCTGAAATGATTTTAAGACTAGTAGAATACAAAAAAATTCTGGAAAAAATAGTGAAAATTTTTTTTTAAACTCTTACCTTCTGTCTTGGAGTCAATGCTGTGTATTGACTCCAAGGCAGAAGAATGGTAAGGGTAGGCAATGGGGGTCAAGTGATTTGCCCAGGGTCACACAGCTGAGAAGTGTCTGAGGTCACATTTGAACCTAGAACCTCCCATCTCTAGGCCTGGCTCTCAATCCACTGAGCTACCCAGTTGCCTCCAGAAATAGTGAAATTTTGATGAGGCATAGGTCTCATTTTTAATATTTTTTTCATCTGGTCAATTTTGGATTCGTTGAATTTGAGATAATTATAGGACACCTGAGAGATAGCTGGAAGTCAAAGTTAAAAAAATGAAAAAATACCTCAGAAAGGCAGAGCAATTCAATGGAAATGTAGCTGATTTGGGGGGTCAGTAGATCTGCGTTCAAATCTTGTTACTTAATACCTGTATGACATCAGATAATTTACTTAATCTTTTCTTGCCTTAGTTTCATCTCTAAAATGAAGATTTGAACCACCTGGCTTCTAAGATCCCTTACTCTTCTGGGTCTGTGATTCTGTGGTGCTGTGACAAATAAAATTCAAGAATAAGCATTAACAAGATGTCTATGGAATTTGTTTTTCTATTGTACATTTATTCTTGACTTTATAATAGAGTATCATTGCAATGACAGTAGCATAGGCTAGGAGTCTACTCTAATCAAGTCAACTCCTCTGTGTGTCACTTTTCTCATTTGTCAAAGATGAGTGAGGGAGACCTAGATATTACCTCCTTATTTATCACTAAATAATTAGAATGAAATGAGAAAATCCAACTATAAATGCCTAATAATCATATTCTATTTTTAGTTGTTCAGCTATTTTCAGTTGTGTTCAATTTTTGTGACATTTTGGGGTTTTTTTTTTGTCAAAGATATTGGAGTGTTTTGCCACTTCCTCCTTCATGTCATTTTACAGAAGAGGAACTGAGGCAAATAAGGTTAAGTGACTTGTTTAGGGTTGTACAGCTAGTCAGTAACTAATACCAGATTTTAACTCAGGAAGACAAACCTTCCTACTTCCAGAATCTCTTCACTATAACACGTAGTTGCCTATTTGTTATTAGAAAGCTATTTCATTTGGTTGCTGGCAGAATATGAAGACGTGATCCTTACCTCTGAAACTTAATGATCTATTTGAGGAGAAAATATAAAGCACACATACAGATAGTGAATGACATTAGGTCATATCTAGTAAGTGGCAAATTTGTGTGTGCATGGTGCAGTAAAATAAATGTGAGAGGCCTTATTAAAAAATCCTAAGTTCAATGGACATATAAATTACTGTTATAAAAAACATTTGTTCTTTTACCTCCTGGAACTATAAAGAAGTCTTCAAGTAAGTTTCAGTATAAACCATCCTCAAGTTTCTGGATAATCCTTATATTCATCTTGCAAGGAAAGAGATAATTAAATTTGACCTTAAAGACTATCAGATGTAATTGGGATTCCCTTGTTTTTTTTTTCTAAAAACAAACCAAAGAAACAAACAATTGAAAGGAACAGGATAAAACATGATGGGGATTTCAAAGTCAAAACAAGTGTGCTTGATAGGAAATATCTTTCCTTTCCTGACTTTGCTTAAGAGGGGCACCTAGATGTTTTAACTATAACCCAGCCAGATCTTTACATTTGTATATAAAACTGGTGATAGTTCATAGTTGCCTTTTTTTTTCCTAAGGGAAAAATCAGTCACCCATGAGGTTTTTTTCTTCTTTTTTCTCTCACCCCCTCTTTCTTTAATAATGGATACTTTCAGATACCTCCTAAGGTCCCATTCCCCCTGTCATGTTTAAAGGGTTTATTGTTTCCAGAAAATCTGTTGCTGTTCCCTCTGGAGACTGAGCTGATCCAAGGTAATATTAATTCTGTGCTGCTCTCTTGTCGGAACTCGACTTCAAATGGAATAAATGAGATGAAAGCTGAAAGAGAGGTTATGCAGCCTGTCATCCGCCATTGTGTCTGAGGCATCAACTGAGCTCAGAACAAATTAGGTGTCAGTCTGGTAAATCGCAGTCAGGAAGGCAAATCAGTTTATAGAAGACTTATTTGGTTTCCTGGAAGGCTCCAGCATTCATAAAAGAGTTAATCTTTCTTTTCTTTTCAGTAATTTTTAAAATCTGAGATTTAGCTGCCCACTTCTATTCTTCCTTTCTCCCCACCCCCACTTACCCATTTACTCACCCCACATCACCCCTATGGAGATAAAGTGGTAGTGCTCTTGAATGACTAATAGCATTTTTCAGAACAATTCACATGGAATGATTCATTATTTCAGTCTAATTTTTGAAAATGATGAGAGATCTAGAGAAGTCGAGGAGCACTGGGGGAAGACAAAAATGTTGTGGGTTAAGAGGAGATATAAACTTCCAATAATCTGTTTTGCAGGAATGAAAATCAGGGAAAGGTAACTAGAAATCCCTACATATCATAGAATTTGTTTTAATTTTAGAATCTCCACTGTTCTCATTTTCTCTTCATAAAGAAATATGCAAAATCATAGAGGACTTCTCCTTTTACCTCTGAAACTAGAATTTGGAGATTAAGAAGCGTTGGGCTTCTAGAAGAGAGGCAAGAAACAAAATAGGAAAGAATGGATTCTGGAGTCTTAATAATTTTGTTTTTTAACCCCAAAGAGAAACTTGATGTGGCTACACTCATAGTATTCCTAGAAAAGCAGAACCTGTGAGTCCAGACTTCTGGCCCTGAGTCTGCCTTAGTTTTATCATCCCAGTCAAATATTTAACTTTTCTGTGTCTCTTTTCCTCATCTGTTAAACAGGAAATCTTCATCCCTCCTTATACCCAAAGGATTGCTGTGATTATGTATTTCAATGAGTTTTTACTACTACCCAGAATTTACCAAACAATCTTTTTAGGTTTTGGAGATATAAAGACAAATATGGAAAAAGATAGTCCCTATCCTCAGAGGAGGCATTTTAATGGGAGGTGACATTTTATTGATAAATTTAAGTATAAAGGAAAACTATTTTAAGAAAGTTAAAGTTCTCCCAGACTAAAATGGCCACAGAGTAGACCCAAAGAGTTTCCTCTCCTCACCATCTACCGATATAAAGTGTATCAAAAGTACAAAAACCAAAATCATATGAGTGAAGGGCATAATCTATAGGGCACAGCCTTGGAGGTAGGCATGGTTTGGGCATTTCTATGCTATAAGGGGGTAAAATTACTTCTACCAAAGTGCAAGCTGATCACCTCTCTCCCACTCCACCTATGACATGAGAGCCAGAGCTGGGAGAGAGCACAAGGCAACTATAAGGTTCTTAGGGGACTGACTGAGGACAACACATACTTAGACCAGAAAGCAGCAAGATTTGGGACCCCAGGAGGCTGAGGAACTCAGAGATTGGGTGCAGAGATAGGGCAGAGAGGGGCTGCACACAGCAGATGCAGCAGAGACTGAAAAATAGCTCAGGCAAAAACTGCTCTGTAGCTCAATACACAGAGTCTGCCCCACTCATTTAGACTTCTGACTGGGAAGAAAAGAAAGCACAAGCTCAAAAATGACTACCAACACCCAGGGATTACAATCTGCAACTACAAAAAAAACAAGAAAAGAACCTTGACCCTCAATAATTTCAATGGAGAAAAACCCCAGACTACAGAGGAGACAGCATAGGACAACAAACAAGTAAACACATCCAAACTTACCAAGAAAGTTAGAAATTTCCAAAGTTAAAAAAAAATAGAAAGAATAACACAGGTATCCCTCCCACATTGTGAAAATTATGGTTTTGATATATCATGGCCTGGCTTAAGAAACAAAATGGGAATTTGGCAGGGTGGGGGGAGTATTGAAGAACCTATAGACAACACTTGAAAGACAGTGGACAACACAGAAAATTTTTAGAAACTCAGAAATGCATAAAATATCTATCTATCTCTATATATACATATAGTATTGTATAATTTCAACATATTTTATCTTTTAATACCATAAATATATATAATTTCTTTTTAAAAGTTGAAATAAATAAAGTTTATGAAAAGAATATGAAAATCAGCAGAAGACTCACAAAGGCTAGAAAAATAGAGATATCTTAAAAAGTTTAATAACTCATAAATGCCTAACATGTATGTTGTTCCATATAATATTACCTTATAGTATGCATTTTACTGTTTAATAACAGAAATGAAAAAGAAAAAAATCATATCTTTTCTCCAGGATGAAGGGAAGGTCCAAAATTTTTACACAATTTTTCATATCAAACCCAGTAACCCCCTTGATATGGAAGAAATAATTGTAATAGTAACTTAAACATAGTTCTAGAGTTTTAAAAAGTTCTTTTTATCCAATAGTCCTGTAAACTGGGAAGATCAGGAATTAATATACTCATTGTGCAGAGGAGGAAGTATTAAAAAAATTCCACCAGTTTTTCCACTAAAACCCAGGCTATGTCTACTTCATACTCATTCTAAATAAAAATTGCTGATTTTTTTTTGTCCCAAAAGTTCGTTTGAAGTCTATCTGGAAAGAGATGAACAACTAGGAGGAAAAAAAAACTGTGGCTGTATGGGTATCTCAATAAACTGTCAATATTTAGGCCATAAATAAAGAGATCTAGGAGCAATAAAGCTAAGTTGCTTCAAAGAAAACACAGACCAAAAGGTTAAGAAGATGAAAATGGTAGGTTGAAGGGAGAGGGGATGAGAGATGGCAGGGTTTAATATGAAAATAAGAAAGAGTAATAAAGATGAGAGGAGGAAAATGAAATAACCAAAAAATAGCATTTATTTTATCTCAATTTGAGATAGTGCAGTAAAACAAAAATTACTTAAATATTTTCAGCTAGAAGGTCTGATTTCAAGGGACCATCCCATTACTTTTTCTCTCTGACTTTGAGTCATTTACTTGGCTTTGTAAAATAAGGCAACCATAATCATTGCAATATATACTTCACAGAGTTGTTTTTGAACAATTACTTGGGAAGTGCTAAATAAATATGAACTATTATTTATCCAAGTCCATGGAGAGTAATAATAGTCTACAATGGTCAGAGCAAACAGCTTGAAATCAAAACCTGATTTCACATGTGGCCCTAGATACTCACTAGCTCTATAATTATGGATAACACTTAACTTCGGATTCAATTGTTTTACCTTTAAAATAAGGATAATAATAGCATCTTACTCTCAGGATTATTGTGAGGATCAAATGAAATAATAATTGTAAAGCATCTTGATAGTGCCTGGCCTATGGTGGGTATTTAATAACTGTTTCCTTCCTTCCTTCCTTCCTTCCTTCCTTCCTTCCTTCCTTCCTTCCTTCCTTCCCTTCTTTTCTTCCTCCCTCCCTCTCTCTTTGGAATGTGTTACTAAAGACCAATGATCACAAAGTGTGAACATGACTTTAAAAAGAATAATCCTGGGGGAAGCTGGGTAGCTCAGTGGAATGAGAGCCACTCCTAGAGATTGGAGGTAGTAGGTTTAAATCTGGACTCAGACACTTCCCAGCTGTGTGACCCTGGGCAAGTCACTTGACCCACATTGGCTAACCCTTAACACTCTTCTGCCTTGGAACCAATACACAGTATTGATTCCAAGACGAAAGGTAAGGGTTAAAAACAAACAAACAAACAAACAAAAAACAAGTCCTATCAACAAAATGAGCTTTGGGGATTATGACCTGCTCAAGAAAATCTCGTTTCCTTTTTGACATAGTTTCTCCTTATAACTGAAAGTTTTGTAAAGATTTTGTTTGCCCCAAACACATATTGCTAGAAATATGTGCCAGTCCAGAAAATTTATAGGACAATACTAAACTAGAATTCAGACTTTACTGAAGATAAATCATTAAAAAATAATTTAAAATGTTATGTCAGTTGGATAGAGTATAATATGATGCATGTAGGCTTTCAAACAAAGGAAATGTAGCCATTGAAATACAGATAAGTAATTCTGAGGCCTTAATATTGACATATTAAACCACATATAACACAATCTATGTTCTATTAAGCTTTTTTGTTGTTTTTAAAAATTTTCCAATTACTGTATATTTTAATCTCCTTAACAATGGTGGGTCCCATGTTGAAATACTTTGTATTCATCTTTTATTTATCAATGTGTTCACTGACTTGAAAGTTTAAAAAACTGCTAGATTCACAAAAATGTAGAATTGAAAGGAATCTTCAGTTAATCCACTATCTGAATAAGAATTACCTTCATAAAATAACTGATTATCCAATCCTTGCTTAAAGACTTCAATTGAGGAGGACTCACAGAATTTTTTCTTTTTTTTCTTTTTTTAATATTTCTTTTTTTAGAAAAGTTAACATGGTTACATGATTCATGCTCTTACTTTCCCATGCAACCCTCAACACCCCCTCATGGCCTCTGCACATTTCTACTGGCTTTAACATGTGTCATTGATCAAGACCCATTTCCCAATTGTTGATAGTTGCTTTGGTGTGATAGTTTTGAGTCTACATCCCCAAACAAGTCTGCCTGAACCCATGTGTTCAAGCAGTTACTTTTCTTCTGTGTTTCTAGTCCTGCAGTTCTTCCTCTGAATGTGTGTAGCATTCTTTTCCATAAATCCCTCAGAATTGTCCTGGGTCACTGCATTACTGCCAATACAGTAGTCCACCACATTCTATTTTACCACAGTGTATTGGTCTCTTTGTACAATGTTCTTCTGGCTCTGCTTCTTTCACTCTACATCAATTCTTGGAGGTCTTTCCAGTTCAAATGGAATTCCTCCAGTTTATTATTCTTTTGAGCACAATAGGATTCCATCACCAGCATATACCACAATTTGTTCATCCATTCACCAATTGAAGGGCATGCCCTCATTTTCCAGGTTTTTGGCACCACAAAAAGTGTGGCTATAAATATTTTCGTACAAGTCTGTTTATCTATGATCTCTGTGGGGTACAAACTCAACAATGGTATGGCTGGATCAAAGGGCAGGCATCTTTTATAGCCCTTTGAGCATAGTTCCAAATTGCCATTCAGAGTGGTTGGATCAGTTCACAATTCTACCAGCAAAGAATTAATGTCCCAATTTTGTCACATCCACTCCAACATTCATTACTCTCCTCTACTATCATTTTAGCCAATCTGCTAGTTGTGAGGTGGTACCTCAGAGTTGTTTTGATTTGTATTTCTCTAATTATTAGAGATTTAGAAAACTTTCTCATGTGCTTATTTATACTTTTGATTTCTTTATCTGAAAATTCCCTATTCATGTCCCTTGCCCATTTATCAATTGGGGAATGGCTTGATTTTTTATACAATGGATTTAACTCCTTGTATATTTGAGTAATGACCCCTGTCAGAGATTTTTCTTATAAAGATTTTTCCCAATTTGTTATTTCCCTTCTGATTTTGGCTGCATTGTTTTTGTTTGTACAAAAGCTTTTTATTTTAATATAATCAAAATCATTTATTTTTACATTTTGTAATTTTCTCTAACTCTTGCTTGGTTTTAAAATCTTTCCTTTCCCAGAAATCTGACAAGTATATAGTATTATGTGTTCACTTAACTTGTTTATACTTTCCCTCTTTGTATTCAAGTCATTCACCCATTCAGAATTTATCTTGGTGTAGGGTGTGAGATGTTGATCTAAGCCTAATCTCTCCCACATTGTTTTCCAATTTCCAAGCAGTTTTTGCCAAATAGGGGATTTTTGTTCCAAGAGTTGGGCTCTTTGGGTTTATCATACACTGTCTTGCTGATGTCACTTATCCCAAGTCTATTCCCCTGATCTTCCCTTCTGTCTCTTAGCCAGTACCATACCATTTTGATGGCCGCTGCTTTATAGTATAGTTTAATATCTGGTACTGCTAGGCCACCTTCCTTCACATTTTTTTTCATTATTTCTCTTGATATTCCTGATCTTTTCTTATTACATATGAACTTTGTTATAGTTTTTTCTAATTCAGTAAAAAAGTTTTTTGGTAGTTTGATAGGTATGGTGCTAAATAGGTAAATTAATGTGGGTAGAATGGTCATTTTTATTATGTTAGCTTGTCCTACCCATGAGCAATCAATGTTTTTCCAATTGTTTAGATCTAGTTTTAATTGTTGGGAAAGTGTTTTGTAGTTGTGTTCGTATAATTCCTATGTTTGTTTTCGTAGATAGATTCCTAAGTGTTGTATATTGTCTAAGGTGATTTTAAATGGTCTTTCTTTTCTACCTCTTGCTACTGTGATGTGTTGGAAATATATAGAATTGCAGGTGATTTGTGTGCATTTATTTTGTATCCTGCAACTTTGCTAAAGTTGTTGATTATTTCTACAAGCTTCTTAGTTGATTCTTTAGGATTTTTTAAGTAAAACATCATGTCATCTGCAAAGAGTGATAGCTTAGCATCCTCATTACCTATTTTGATACCTTCAATTTCTTTTTATTCTCTAATTGCTACTGCTAGTGTTTCTAGTACAATGTTGAATAATAGAGGTGATAGTGGGCATCCTTGTTTCAGTCCTGATCTTATTGGGAAGGCTTCTAATTTATTTCCATTGTGTATGATGCTTGTTGATGGTTTTCGGTATATACTCTTTTTTATTTATAGTAAGGGTCCTTCTATTCCTATACTTTCCAGTGTTTTCAATAGGAATGGGTACTGTATTTTGTCAAAGGCTTTTTCAGCATCTATTGAGATAATCATGTGATTTTTGTTTGTTAGACTGTTGATATGGTCAATTATGTGGATGGTTTTCCTAATGTTGAACCATCCTTGCATTCCTGGTATAAATGCCACCTGATCATGATGGATAACCCTCTTGATAACTTGCTGGAGTCTCTTCGCTGGTATTCTATTTAAGATTTTTGCATCTATATTCATTAGGGAGATTGGTTTGTAGTTCTCTTTCTCTGTGTTTGATCTACTTGGATTTGGAATCAGTACCATATTTGTGTCATAAAAGGAATTTGGTAGGACTCCTCCTTTGCTCATTATATCAGATAATTTGTATTGTATTGGGATTAGTTGCTCTTTGAATGTTTGATAGAATTCACTTGTGAATCCATCAGGCCTTGGGGATTTTTTCTTAGGGAGTTCTTTGATGGCTTGTTTAATTTCTTTTTCTGATATGGGATTATTTAGGTACTCTATTTCTTCTGCTGTTAATCTAGGCCATTTATATTTTTGTAAATATTCATCCATATCACCTAGATTTCTATATTTATTGCCATATAATTTGGCAAAATATTTTTAATGATTGCTTTAATTTCCCCTTCATTAGAGGTGAGGTCTCCCTTTTAATCTATGATACTGTAAATTTTGTTTTCTTCTTTCCTTTTTTTTATTAGGTTGACCAGTACTTTGTCTATTTTATCTTTTTTTTCAAAATACCAGCTTCTAGTCTTATTCATTAATTCAATAGTTCTTTTCCTTTTGATTTTATTAATATCTCCCTTAATTTTTAGTATTTCTAATTTAGTTTTCATCTGGGAATTTTAATATGCTCACTTTCTAGTTTTTTAAGTTGCATGCCCAATTCATTAATTTCTGCCCTCCCTAATTTGTTAATATATGCACTCAAGGATATAAATTTCCCCCTGAGTACTTCCTTAGCTGCATCCCACAGAGTTTGGTAGGATATCTTATCATTGTCATTCTCTTCAATGAAATTGTTGCTTGTTTCTATGATTTCTTCTTTAACTAACTGGTTTTGGAGAATCACATTATTTAATTTCCAATCACTTTTTGATTTGCCTATCCAGGTGCCCTTACTAATTATTATTTTTATTGCATTATGATCTGAGAAGTTTGTATTTATCATTTCTGCTCTTTTACATTTGTTTGCAATGTTTCTATACCCTATTACATGGTCAATCTTTGTGGATGTACCATGTGCAGCTGAAAAGATGGTGTATTCCTTTTTGTCCCTATTAATTTTTCTCCACATATCTATTAAGTATAACTTTTCAAGGAATTCATTCACCTTTCTTATCACTTGCTTATATTTTTTTGGTTTGATTTATCTAGCTCTGAAAGAGGAATATTTAGATCTCCCAGTAGTATGGTTTTACTCTCTATTTCCTTCTTGAACTCTGCCAGTTTCTCCTTTAGGAATTAGGATGCTATGCCATTTGGGGCATACATATTGAGTACTGTTATTTCCTCATTGTCTATACTGCCTTTTATCAGGATATAATTACCTTCTCTGTCTTTTTTAATCATATATATTTTTACTTTGACTTTGTCAGAAATCATAATCACCACTCCTGCCTTCTTTTTCTCATTGGAAGCCGAAAAGATCTTTAAACTTGTATATTCTGCCCACCTCATATGTCTTTCTTGTAGACAACATATGGTAGAGTTTTGGTTTCTAACCCACTCTGCTATTTGCTTCCTTTTTATGCACGAGTTCATCCCATTCACATTCAGAGTTATAATTATCAGTTGTGTATTTGCCAACATTTTATTTTCCTCTCCTAGTTCTACCACTTCTTCTTACACTATTTCCTTTCAAACCAGTGGTTTACTTTAAGCCAGTAACCTTTGTCCCTTCCCTTGATGTACTTCCCTTTCTACCCCCTCCTTATTATTCCCCTCTTTTTATTTTTAAGGCCTAATGAATTCCCTCCCCCTTCTTCTCCCCTCCCTTTTTTGACCTCCTCACTCCCCTGATCTCCTTTGTTTATCCTTTCTGACTTTCTCACTAGGGTTAGATAGAGTTTTATATCCCAATGGATATAGCTACTCTTCCCTCTCAGGGTTAATTCCACTGAGAGTAAGGTTTAAATATTACCTCTTAATGCTCTCTTCCTGTCCTTCTTGTAATAGTATTCAATCCCTCTCCTTCCCATGCCCACTTTGTGTGTAATAGAATATCCTATTTTTCTTATTCATTCAAGTTTCTCTTGATTTTTGTGGTTGGATATGGAACTTTCCATTTAGTCCTTGTCTTTTCTTTGCAAATTCTCAGAAATATTCTATCTTGTTGAATGCCCAAACTTTTCTCAGGGAGCATATAATCAGTTTTGATGAGTAGGTGATCCTTAGTTGTAGACCCAGTTTTCTTGCCTTTCTGAATATCATATTACAAGCCTTGCGGTCTTTTAGTGTGGAAACTGCCACATCCTGTATGATTTTGATTGGTGCTCCTTCATATCTGAATTGTCTCTCTCTGGCTACTTGTAAAATTTTTTTCTTTTACTTGGAAGCTCTTGAATTTGGCTATTATATTCCTGGGGGTTGACTTTTCTGGGTCTAGTGTAGAGGGTGATCTATGGATCCTTTCAATGTCTGTATTGCCCTCTTGTTGTAGAACTTCAGGGCAGGTTTGCTGAATTATTTCTTTTAGTATGGAGTCCAAATTTCTATTAATTTCTGCTTTTTCAGGAAGACCAAAGGTTCTCAAATTGTCTCTTCTAGACCTGTTTTCTTGATCAGTAAATTCCTCATTGAGATATTTCATGTTTCTTTCTATTTCATCAGTCTTTTGACTTTGTTTTATTTGTTCTTTCTGTCTTGAGAGATTATTGGCTTCTAATTGCCCAATTCTTGTTTTTAGAGACTGGTTTTCTGCTATAATATTTTGATTTTCCTTTTTGATTTGATCTATCCTGCTTTCCAGCTGTTTGTTTTTGGTCTCCAATTTGCTTATCAATTGTTTTGATTTGGGGGCATCTTTTCTGAATTGTCCAATTCTAGCTTTTAGAGACTGGTTTTCCTTTTCCAATTGTGAAAATCTGCCTTTTAAACTGTTATTTTCTTGCCAGATCTCTTCTATGTTTTTCTTCATCTCAGATTTGAACTCTTCAAGAGCTTGTGACCAGTTTTCATTGTTTTAGGAAGGTTTGGATATAATTATTTGTTTGTTCCCTTCTGCTGTTTGCTTTGTTGTCTGGATTATCTCTGTGTAAAAGTTGTCGAGTGATAAAAATTTCTTCTTGCTGATCTTTCTCTTCTGGGGTTCCTGAGTCTGGCTTACCATTGTTAACCCAGCACCCTCTCAGATTTGTCCTCATGCCCAGGGTCTGTCTGTACTCTTTAGGCTCCTGATGTCTCAGGTCTAGTTGCTCTCATGGTCAAGCCACCTGTTGGTCCCCTTGCTTGTTCCTCTGCCAGAAGCTCCTTTACCAATCTCAGGGCACTGCTTCCACAGTTGTGCACCCCTCTGCACTGGGTCACCACTCAAGATCTGCCTGCTCTCATGATCTGCGTGCAAGCCTGAGCTCATTGTCTGTGTTCAAAGTCCACGTGTTCTTTAGCCTCTTAGGGTTGTAAGTCTTGCTGCTCTCAGGAGCTGGCCCTGATGACCTCAGGTGGCTGCCAAGGACTTGGGTGCCCCAAATTCACTCTGACTCTTTTGCACTGACTTTGGCCTTTAGGTGGTGTGTGTGTGTGTGTGTGTGTGTGTGTGTGTATGTGTGTGTATGTGGGTTGCTCAACTTGCATTTTAGTGAGAGCTGTTTCACCTCTTTATAGCATGGAAATGCCCCAATTCCACGTACCTTCAATGCTGTGCCCTGTTGTGGGGTCCCTTTGTTTGTCTGGATTTGTTTTTATGTCTTCTTGAGGTGTCCTATATGTGTGAGTTAGGAGAGCTCAAGCAGTTTCTTTTTACTCTGCCCCCATCTTGACCCAGAAAACAACCCACAGAATTTTAAGAGACCAGTACATTTTTGGGTAAATATTCTATGAAGGTACAGCAACAACAAAATTTTTGGAATGTTCACCATTCATTTGTTATGAATCAGTCTTATTATAATTATTATCTTATGATCTATTCTGTGCTTTGGGACCAATTGGAACTGTAAATACCATTCCATAAAATTCATGGAGAAAATCATCATGTCACCCCTAAGTGAAGTCTTCTCATGGCTAAACACATACTTTTTTCCCTTATCATTTTTCATATAGCAAGACGTAGTTGCCTTTACCCATCCTGGTTGCTCATCTCTGGGTACTTTCCATCTAATCAATGTTCTTTCTAAAATATCCCAAATAGCATTGAACATAACACACCATATGTTGGAGGAATAGGGAAGATTTGAGTGGACCATTACCTCCCTATTCCTTTATACTAGGCCTCTCTTAATGTGGATGAGCTTTTTTAGATTTCCAATTGATATTAATAACAATAGGATTAAATGCCCTAAAAAGCCTAGATTTTTTCCAGACAAAATATTTTTTTAAATCCTAACTTTCTTATCTTTTATTTGGCAAATTACAATTATATAAATATAATTCAGCACTACTGTCTAGCCACATCTTTCCATCTTGTCTCTAATAAGTGCAAAAAATATTTTGTTAATTTTCTTGCTAAAATAAATATAGACTCTAATCTATATCATTTCCCTGATAAACCAGTTTTAGTAACTCCACCAAAAAAAGAAAATTATTTTTGTTTGAAATGGCCTACATGTACAAGTTACACTTAATCATTAATCAGTTATCCCTTTTCTAGAGGCTCCTAAACATCAGTTTAGCAACCTATTTTAGAAATTTGTCAGGACTAGAAATTAAACTTATTGTCCTTTACTGTGCAGGCCTTCAAAAATTTCCATCTTTTGAAAATCATGGCTTTTGCCTTTTGCCAGTTACTTTATTTTTGAGATCACTGATGTCATATCTCTATATTTTCCCCTTGCTCTGGGATGTATTTCATTCATATTTATTGACTTGAAAGCATCAAAAGTTTCAAATAAAACTTTTATAATATAACTATTTTTCCTGATTTTGATTTTCCTCTTTGCCACAAAAGTTTTATTGTTGCCTTTTGAATTTTCCCTTATCATTTCTACCTAACTTTCCTTACCTATATATACAAACTGAAATTGTTGCAAATAAAACATTTAAACAAAACAGATTTGTACACAATAATGACAGTAGCTACCAAATTTCACTTCTGCAGTCCTCATCTCTCTACTGAGAGAAGGAAGATTTGTTAAACCAGTGCTACATTAAACTATACATTCTCATTTATAAAGAAAACAATAGCAAATTAATATCAGCAATGTATTAGAAGGAAATGGTTAAAGTCGGAAAAAGGACTATATGAACCAGTATATTTATAGTTGTAGCAAAGAAATTTTTTTAAATGCATCTCCATAATTGGAAAATGACCCAACAAATTATTGTATGTGAATGTAATAGAATATCATTATACCCCCCAAACTGAGGATTTGATAGATTCAGAGACATGGAGAAATTTGAATCAAGTGATGTAAAATGAAGTGTGTAAAACTAGAAAAATAATTTATACAATGACCATAATAATATTTAAGAGGCTATACTTCTGAAAGACTTCCTTATCAGAGCTAAGAAAATGTTTGTTATAGATAATAATATTCTTCTATTTATTTTAGTCATGACATATTATTATTTTGGCTAAATTTTCTTTACTGTGTATTACTTCAAATAGTTCTTCCCAGATGCTTATGAATATCTCATAGAAATTATTTTGATGGAGAATTAACATCCTAATACTCAGAGTCAGTATTAATCATGATTACATTGGTGAATTTGAACTTATTTCCCTATTCATTAGGGGTATATTCCTGTACATTGATACCATTATTTGATAGGCACCAGAGTTCTGGTAGTAGAAGTGAACCTACAAAACCTCATTCTGCTTTCATCCAAGTCTTCCCAGTAATGATTTGATTAAGTAATTCCTTGTGAAGAACAGGCCAGCCATTTTCACCAAAAGGGCACCTAAGCTAGCCTATTTGAAATAGGAAGGTACCTTGCAAGAGTGACAAGAGGCAATATATGCCAGGATAAGTTGTATTACCACTGCAACTTCAACCCTGATGTCCCCCCAGACATTAATGAATGATGAGTCTCAGGAACCTGAATTTAAGTATTTGAGGTAGCAGTGATGCCCCTCAAAACAACCAGACCCTTTTTTCAGCCCAATGTCCTCAGTCATAATTTAGGGTGGGAAATCATTGTGAAGGTTTCATTCTTCCTCATCACTATCATGAATAACTGTTGATTTCTAATAGGAAGATAAGTATAGAAGCCCTGGAAAGAGAATACCATACCCTAGCCTCTCAACCACCATTCTGAATTTTAGCCTAGCCCTCCTTGATATCATTACGTGAAACAACTGTTGTGTAGAAGGGGCCAGCAATCACTATCAATTATCAATCAAATGGAAATTGCCATACCCAGGACAGGCAAACCAGCATAGCTGAAGCAAAAGGAACAATGAGAAGGGAAAAATAAACATATATGGCAGGAAAGTCAAACCTTAACATCACCTGAATCAGTGTGATGTTATGATCAGAAGTATCCCTTCTCATATTCTGATTGGGACAGCTCAAGACTCCTGGCTCAAAAACCTTAGAAATAGCAATACCTCGAGGCCAGCGTCTTCTTCAGACATCATCCTGGGAAACAACCTTTGTGAAGATACACTCTGCCATTTACTCTAGTAGGTGCTACTCTCACAGCTACTGAAGATCTAGAAAGGAAAATGAAATATCATTCCACCAAAATTCATGACACTTTCAAATGGTTTGACATTAAAAACTGAAATTATTTTTTTCCAGGGGAAATGATATTAGAGAAAAAACATTAAAACCTGCTTTGCTGATGCAACTTACAGACCAGGTGACTTTTTGAACTTAACTTATAATTGAAACTTCCCCTATGCATCATTACTTACTTTAGAATATGAGATCCTTAAGAGTAGGGACTATTTTATATTTATGTTTGCATTGCCCATGCTAAATACAGTGCCTTGCACATAGTAAGCACTTTTAAAATCTATTCATTCGTGTAATATCTAATTCCTAACTGATTTTAGAAGCTGAAAGTGCTAACAGTAATTGCTTTGTTAAGACTCAGAATAATATGCTTTAGACTGAGAAACAAGATCTCTTCATCCAACCATTAAAAAGACAGAGAGAATAAAGAAACAGGAAACTTTTCTTCACATTTCAGTCCTTCCTACCTTTTTTTGTATTTTCATTTTCTATTTAGAAGATTGGACTGCACACATGCAGAACAGACCTTTGTTTTTTAGGGAGTATGTGGGGGAGCAAAGTGTCATATCCAAAGGAATCAGTTTCAATTGTCTTCAACGAAGAAAATATGCATACTTCTTATGCTTATATACACATTTATGAGCATCATTCAGAAGATAAAAGACCAGAATTTCTGAGAGTCAGTTTTCCTTATTCAAGAGACAGCAAGAGTCAAAGCTGATATATTAATTGCAGAACTAAACATGTAGTTTTCCACATGGACTGAGAAAGCAGATAATGGATGATGTTCAAGAATCCCTACACCTTTTGAGTATGTGTGTATGGGAAGGAAGTATCTATTCATTAGGCAATAAGATTCTGGAATCTAGACTTCTTCCCAGATAAGAGATTTCTTGGCCAATACTTGATCTGAATGTTGTCTAATAAGAAATAAAAATAATTAATTCCCAAGTTTAAGAGTTCAGATATTTAGATCTTAAATTTTAAAAGGGAATTCTTCACATGGTTCCTAATTTGCATTCTCACTTAGAAAAATATTTTGGGATAGTTATCAAAATAACATTAAAAAAATAATTTCACAGACCTCCTGAAATCTATCTGTGGAGCTATAGTCCTCAGATTAATAACTCCTGTTGGCCTGGTTCAAAGTGGTCTATTTGTGGTTTAACCTGGCCTGACTTTGACACCTTGTATTTCCTGCCCTTTTAGTCACTTGTGGTTGCCCTGATCTAGGCCAATATTTTCAATTTCTAAACAGATTTGTCATGGAGACCAAAAGCCTGAGGGCAAGTCAGTCCTATGAAACTACCCCACGCCCTCAAAAGAATATCTTCACTTGAGAGAGCTAAGCTTTATTTTAACTACCTAATTATTCTGTTCATTCTTTAGTCTTAAGAAACTGATCCTTTCCTCTCATCCCAAAACCCACTTTCTTTTTCTATAGCCTGCTATGGCAAAAGAATTTTTTCTTTTTTCTTTTCTTTTCCTTCTTTTTTTTCTTCTTTTGGCTAGTACTGGTCGTTAGAGTAAAATGCCTACCTGAACCATCAATAATTGGACCCACTTCAGTTTTCAGAGAGGTAAACTTGAAGGTGAGAATTGAGCCAATTGAAGAACTGAGAAGTAGTCTGGAGCTTCTTGCATTAGCATCTTTTACACTTCAGTGTTTATTATGATAGCTTTCTAGTGATCAAAAGAGCTAATACTGAAATGTTTTTTCTGACTGTCAGACACAAACATAATATAAATGCCACCTAAATATGTGCACACAACCAAAAATCCATTGGAACATCATTCAGCATTGGGAGCTGGCATGGTGCCTGCATTGTTATTCTTGTTCCATTATGATGAAAAAAAAACAGGCAAGAGAGAGACAGAAAACAAAGGGGAGGAGACAAGTATACAAATGGTTGGCTATAAGACTTTTCTTTCCATTTCTACCTAGAAGAATAAAAGGAATCAGAGCCATGCATAGATTATTAATACATGTGACTCAATGTGATTTTTTTTGAAGATACAGATGCTCTTTCTTTGGACTTACCCAATACTCTGGGTCAAAGGGCATAATTCAAAGATGCTTTCTATGCTACTCTAAACTGAATAGCAGAATCTTGGGGATCAAAAGTAATAAAGAGGGGGCAACAAGGTGGCTCAGTGGATTGAGAGCCATGTCTAAAGACATAGGTCCTGTGCTCAAATCTGACCTCAGACACTTCCTAGATGTGTGACCCAGGGTAAGTCACTTAATGTCCACTGCCTTGCTTACTGCTCTTCTATTTGGAATCCAGTATACAGTATTGATTCAAAGATGGAAAATAAAGTTTTGTTTTGTTCTTTCTAATAAGACATGGATCTCCTTCCCAGAACACATCCCATGTGTCATTCTCTAGGTTGTTTCTCATAGTATATTTCAATCAAAGTAAAAAATATATGGAACAGATCAGAAATTCTAAACAATAAAAGCTCCAGAAAAGAGTGAACTCATATACCTGCCTGAACATGTGGGAACAAATTATCAAAAAATCAAATCTAAGTTGGAAAGGGTCTCTGAAGTCACAAGGTAATATTGATTAATAAGCATTTATTGGCTGCCTAATATGCCAATAACAGCAAATAAATTGTGAGAGAAGTTTCATTGTTTTAGGAACTTTTTCTTTTCTTTTTTTTAACATTTATTCATATTTATTTTTTTAAAGTTAACATGGTTACATAATTCATGCTCTTACTTTCCCCTTCACTCCTCTGAATTCCCCCCTCCCCTCAATGGTATATGTGTATTTCCACTGGTTTTAACCAGTCATTGTCATTGATCAAGACCTATTTCCAAATAGTTGATAGTTGCATTGGTGTGGTAGTTTCAAGTCTACATCCCCAATCATGTCCGCCTTATCCCATATGTTCAAGCAGTTGCTTTTCTTCTGTGTTTCCACTCCTGCAGTTCTTCCTCTGAATGTGGGTAGCATTCTTTACCATAAGTTCCTTAGAATTGTCCTGGGTCATTGCATTGCTGCTAGTACAGAAGTCCATTATTTTACCACAGTGTATTGTTCTCTGTGTACAACGTTCTTCTGGCTCTGCTCCTTTCATCAGTTTGTGGGGATTTTTCCAGTTCACATGGAATTCCTCCAGGTTATTATTCCTTTGAGCACAATAGTATTCCATTACCAGCATATACCACAATTTGTTCAGCCATGCCCCAATTGAAGGGCATACCCTCCTTTTCCAGTTTTTTTGCCACTACAAAAAGAATAGCTATAAATATTTTTGTACAAGTCTGTTTATCTATGATCTCTTTGGGGTACAAACCCAACAATGGTATGGATGAATCAAAGGGCAGGCATTCTTTTATAGCCCTTTGAGCATAATTCCAAATTGCTATCCAGAATGGTTGGATCAGTTCAAAACTCCACCAACAATGCATTAATGTCCCAGTTTTGCCACATCCCCTCCAGCATTCATTACTCTCCCCTTCTTTCATTTTAGCCAACCTGCTGGGAGTTAGGTGATACCTCAGAGTTGTTATGATTTGCATTTGTCTAATTATTAGAGATTTAGAAGACTTTCTCATGTACTTATTGATACTTTTGATTTCTTCATCTGAAAATTGCCTATTCATGTCTCTTGCCCATTTATCAATTGGGGAATGTTCAAATCTGAGATGATGAGAAAGATGGAAGAGATTTGGTGAGAGAAGTGGTAAATAGCTCAAAAGGAAATTAACAGGTTGGAAAACAGAAACTCCAAATTGGAGAAAGTTGCCCCAAAATCAAATGAAATGGTAAGCAAATTGGAAATCAAAATCTGGCAAGAAAATAAGTTTAAAAGGCAGAATTTTGCAATTGGAAAGTGAGGCTCAGAAATCAGATGAACTGATAAGCAAATTGAACTCCAGAAATGACCAGATTGAAAAGGAAAACCAGTCCCTAAAGACTAGAATTCAGCAATTAGAAGCTAATGATCTCTCAAAACAGCAAAAATAAATAAAACAAAGTCAAAAGACTGATAAAATAGAAGGAAACATGAAATATCTCAATGAGAAAGTGACAGACCAAGAAAACAGGTCTAGAAGAGAGAATCTGAGAACCTTTGGTCTTCCTGAAAAAGCAGAAATTAATAAAAATTTGGACTCTATACTGAAAGAAATTATTCAGCAAACCTGCCCTGAAGTTCTACAAGAGGGCAATATAGACTTTGAAAGGATCCATAGTTCACCCTTTACACTAGACCCAGAAAAGACAACCCCCAGGAATATAATAGCCAAATTCAAGAGCTTCCAAGTAAAAGAAAAAATTTACTAGAAGCCAGAAAGAGACAATTTAGATATCAAGGAGCACCAATCAGGATCACACAGGATGTGGCAGCCTCCACACTAAAAGACTGCAAGGCTTGAAATATGATATTCAGAAAGGCAAGAGAACTGGGTCTACAACCAAGGATCACCTACCCATCAAAACTAACCATATACTTCCAAGGGAAAGTTTGGGCATTCAACAAGATAGAAGATTTCCGAGTATTTGCACAGAAGAGACCAGAACTAAATAGAAAGTTCGCTATCCAACCACAAAAAACAAGAGAAGCATGAAAACATAAATAAGAAACAGAGGGGAAAAAAAGAAAACTTGTATTTTTTAAATTTGCCTCTTTAATGGCTTCAATATGATCTAATTATTGGTATTCCTATATGGAGAAAAGGTATGTATAATTCTCTGTAAGGAACTCTATTCGCTATTACAATATTCACCATTATAGTAATTAGAAGAATTATTCATAGGGAGAGGTTGGAATACTAAATGGTTTAAGATGATATAAGGGTGGGAAAGAGGGAGGTGAATAGTAGAGGACACCAAGAGAAATTTGAATGAATAAGAAAAATAAGATATTCTATTACACACAAAGAGGACATGGGAAGGGGAAGGGATGAATACTGTTATAAGAAGGAGAGGAAGAGAGCATTTAGAGGTAATAGTTAAACCTTACTCTCAGTGGAATTAACCCTGAGAGGGAAGAGTAGCTTTATCCATTGTGATATAAAACTCTATCCAACTGTGCTGAGAAAGTCAGAAGGGAAAAACCAAGGGGAGCAGGGAAATGGGGAAGTCATAAAAGGGAGGGGAGAAGAAGGGGAGGGAATTCATTAGGCCTTAAAAATAAATAGAGGGGAATAATAAGGGAGGGGGTAGAAAGAGTAGCAAATCAAGGGAGGGGGCAAGGGTTACCTGCATAAAGCAAACCACTGGTTTAAAAGGAAATAGTGTAAGAAGAAGGGGTAGAACTAGGAGAGGATACCAAAATGTTGACAAATACACAACTGATAATTATAACTCTGAATGTGAATGGGATGAACTCGCGCATAAAATGGAAGCAAATAGCAGAGTGGATTAGAAACCAAAATCCTACCATATGTTGTCTACAAGAAACACATATGAGGTGGGTGGACATACACAGGTTTAAAGTCAAGGGTTTGAGGAAAATGCTTTTGGCATCAAATGAGAAAAAGAAGGCAGGAGTGCCAATTATGATTTCAGATAAAGCCAAAGTAAAAATAGATATGATTAAAAAAGACAGGGAAGGTCATTACATCCTGATAAAAGGCAGTATAGACAATGAGGAAATAACATTGTGCAATATGTATGTATCAAATGGCATAGCAACCAGATTCATAAAGGAGAAACTGGCAGATCTCAAGAAGGAAATAGATAGTTAAACCATACTAATGGGAGATCTAAATATCCCTCTTTAAGATCTAGATAAATCAAACCAAAAAATAAATAAGAAAGAAGAGAGATAAATGAAGTCCTAGGAGAATTAGATTTAATAGATCTGTGGATAAAAATAAATAGGAACAAAAAGGAATACACCTTCTTTTCAGCTGCACATGGTACATTTACAAAGATTGACCATGTAATAGGGCATAGAAACATTGCAAACAAAGGCAAAAGAGCAGAAATAATAAATGTAACCTTCTCAGACCATAATGCAATAAAAATAATAATTAGTGAGGGCACCTAGACAGGCAAATCAAAAACTAATTGGAAATTAAATAATATGATTCTCCAAAACCAGCTAGTCAAAGAAGAAATCATAGAAACAATCAACAATTTCATTGAAGAAAATGACAATAATGAGACATCCTACCAAACTCTGTGGGATGCAGCTAAGGAAGTACTCAGGGGGAAATTTATATCCTTGATTTCATATATTAACAAATTAGGGAAGGCAGAGATTAATGAATTGGGCATGCAACTTAAAAAATTAGAAAGTAAGCAAATTAAATATCCCCAGATGAAAACTAAGTTAGAAATACTAAAAATCAAGGGAGAAATTAATAAAATCAAAAGTTAAAGAACTATTGATATAATAATTAAGACGAGAAGCTGATATTTTGAAATAAAAGATAAAATAGACAAAGTATTGGTCAATCTAATAAAAAAAAGGAAAGAAGAAAACCAAATTGATAGTATCAAAGATGAAAAGTGAGACCTCACCTCTAAAGAAGGGGAAATTAAGGCAATCATTAAAACCTATTTTGCCCAATTATATGGCAATAAATATAGCAATCTAGGAACTTTTTCACATCAAAGTCATTTAAGTCATCTGGGCCTTGATTGATTCTTCTGTAAAATGAGGTTGGAAATATATGTAGCACTAGAGGTCCTCTCAGTTCTAGTTTAGCATTAAATCAATGAAACTGTAAATCTATAAACCAGAAGATTTTAGTTTCAGAAGGGAAGTTAGAGAATATTTAGTACAATTTCCTTATTTCATAGTTAAACAAATTGAGAGTAGAAATGAATTACCCCAAATCAGAAAGTTCACTGGCAGCTGCATTGCTGGACCTCATATCAACTGAGTTTTAAAGTAGGAATCCATTCCCCAAACTATGTCTGCTGTCACTGTTAGATATTGTAAGGTTGGGATTTGTGCAAGGGGGATGGGACAAAATAAGCCAAAAGAAGGCAGTTGGTGACAGTTACTGACAGTTGAGAGGAGCACAGAATTCTGGGAATTGCTTGGAGAAAAGAGGAGAGAGATGTCTTTGGGCAGAGGACTGGGAGGAGAGAGGAGGACATCCCAGCTCAGATTCAATCCTGAGGGCTTCCTGAGGATCTTTCTTTGGAAATTGAAATCCTGATTCCCTGATCAAAGCCATTCTGTCGCATTTCACCAATTAAGACTTCAACCATAGAGTTAGATAGGTTTTTGGACTCCATTTTGGGAGCAATCTCTTACTCTCCTTTTCCCATTACCCAACCTTGCTGAGAGAACCTTTTTCAGTCAAACCTTACAATTATAGAAAAGGATACAAATAGAGAAACAGAAGGAGAAGGGGCAAGGGGAGAAGCTTAGGTGTGGGAACCACATGGGTTACCACCCAAGTGACAGACCCCATAGAAACAGATAAGAGGCACCCCAAAATCCCTCTGCCCTTCACCCCTTTCCCCAATCCCTGAATTGCAAATAATAAAAGCCATTCATCAGTCAGATAGCGTTCCAGAGTGCCTTAGAGACAACAAGGAAGAGGGGAACCAAAGCTTGGTCTGGCTGCCTCTATTTTGAAGCTGGACCACCCACTGTGAAATTAACTGATCGGTGGGAGATTTGTGTGAACCCTGTCCTTATTCAGAATCAGATTGGGGTACCACATACCACATCTTAGATGGAAGGCTCACCCCCCAACTTCTGCGGGGTGGCATGACCATCTGGGTCACCCAGTTTTGGGGTGACAGCCCCTTAAAGTCTCCAAGTATATATTTATCCCCAGGGGACACCTGTAAGAGAGACTCACCACATAGACTCTCACTCTCTCTCCCCTTCTATTAAACATTGGTTACAGGCTCTCTTTATTATTACAATTTTGGCAGAGCCAGCTTAAGTAAAGTGCATAAATAATTCCTGTGGTGGGGGGAAGCCTCTCTTTGAACCAGATGGCAGCCATTTTTCTCCTGTTATTATTGTCCCCATTTTATAAGGGAGAAGCAGAGACACTTCAGAGTGTCTTGTTTGATTATGGAAACTGACAAATTAGAACTTACCTGAAATATAGTGTGCTTTACTAATGAACAGTCCTGAAGCAGTTTTAGACAAGAAATTGTCAAAGGGATAAGGGATGTTTAGTTGAAAGATCAAAATATTTAAGGGGGGCAATGAGATAATTCTTCAAATAAAGATGTACATATGGAAAAAAATGGACCCAATTGCTATCTGTAGAAGGCAGAATTTATGCAGTTCTTTTCTAATATAGGGAAAAATTTTCTAATGGTTATAGCTATATAAAATCTTACTGCCTCTTGAGGAATAATTTCCCCTTAACCAAAAATTATTCTAAAAAAAGGTTAAAGGACAAGTTTTAAGAGTTGTTTTAGAATCAGTTCCTATATCAGGAAGTTGTACTTGGTACAAAATTCATTTCTAACACTAAGATCCTTTGACTTTATGATAGAAGTGGGTTGAGGCCTTCTGTGGTTCATTACCCACACAAAACCACTATTCACAGGATGGCCTCCACTTCATCTCAATGCATTTCCTTTTTTCTAGCTGGCCAGAGGACACATGTGTAGTATATATAACACTGGGTCCAAAGTCAAAATGATCTAAGCTCAAATCCTTAAACAATAACTAGATAGACAAGTCAGTTAACCACTATACTTATCAGTTGGCTCAACTGAAAAATAAGGGGTTTAGACCCAACGAACATTAAGCTCCCTTCAACTTCTAGATGAATATTCCAACAATTCTACTAATTAAAATAGTGCTGAAAACAAAGTACCTAGAAAAGGTCTTTCCATTTTCGATTGGGTAACATTTTCCCATAGATCAGTACACAATGTGGAAGTGAAAAGGACTCCTCTGAAGAAAACATGGGTGGCCAAGGAATATAGGTGTAGGGCAAACAGAATACCAAGTTCATAAAGAGGTGTAAAAGTAAATGTAAATGAATTGATTATTGATTATAACTCATTTGATACTCTACTTGTTGTACTTACAAAGTATTTTCAGTTTATATAATTGAAATGAAGCTCATAAGTGAACTTCTCATCAGGACCAGGTGCAAGGACACTAAGGAGACTCTTGTTATAAAAAAAAAATAAACTATTTATTGAGAATGTAAGGGTAAAAGAAAGATTTCTAACTTTAAGGGATTCTAACTCCACCAAAATAAAGCTCCCTGGTTCTACATAGAACCACTTCTCCTATTTCCACAGGCTACACTGATCCTTCCTGATCTGACTAATCTAAATTTTCCCTATTCTACAATAAAACTAATATTAATCCTTATACAAAGTATATAATTTTTAATTTTGTCTCTAAGTTATAAAAATAACAAAGGCTAGCTGGCTGAGGCTCAGCAAGGACCAACTTAGGACTCTGAGCCTTAGCAGACTCAGGTTTTCCTTTGGTTTTCTCAGAGATAAAAAGAATTTATGAAACAGCTATAAACAGTCACTAGTGTTTCTCAAGTTGGAAAGGAAAACCACTTAGCTCCTTCATGTTTTCCCTCCTTTCCTTCTACCTCAGAAAGTGAGGAGAGAGAAAAGAAATCACTTTCTCCCAGAACTCTGAGAGAGAGTGTAACTGCTCCCCCTCAGAGTAACTGCCACACCCTCTGACCAAATATCACAGAAAAAAACATTACCCCTCCCCCACACACTGTCAATATTTGAAACTGACACTCTGTCTCAGATCTTTTTAAACACTAATTCTTTCTCAAGCCAGTGTCTCTACTTCTTATCTCTAAACTAATATAACCAGACTTAATTTCTAAGATCATCCTTATAGAGGCCTGAGTGGAGTAGGCACTGTTGGTTGTCCTTCCTTCTGTATATTATCCCAGCTGCCTTGTTCCAGAACACTCACAACACTTACAAAATAAGGAGTTGCCAGTCTGGTCAGATAGCCATTTGTCAGCCCTTTCCATTTATACTATGACTAATTCATTATTTTTTTCTGCTCCTCCTTTGACATTGCCCATTAGGAAATGAGCTATATGAAATCAGGGGGGTATCTTCCTTTTTTGTTTGTATCTCTAGTATATACCATTAAAGCACAGTGTTGGCACATTGTATACCCTTAATAAATACTCTTCCATTCACTCATTCAGTAATTCATTCAATCATTCTGTATTCATATCTATATCTATATATGTCTCTAGATATATTTTTGAGCAACTTAGCAAAATAAAGTTCTCATTTATTTTTGGACATGCATACATCTAACATGCCAATTAAAAAAAATGAAACCCCTCCTCACCCAAAGATTAACTTTATAGACAAAGGAAAAAAAGAAGAAATACTTTTTATCTATGACCTTTTTAACCTTCTCATATGAATCAACTATTTATTGTAGATATATAATATATGCAGACTATTATTTATAGTATTCATATATGTATATAAATATTGTATTCATACATATAATATTGTATTCATATAATTATATGTAAATGGTTATTTATCAGAAACCTGCTTATCCATGTGAAATACACAGAACAGACACATACATATAGGAACTTTTAACTAGGCATATGCCTGGCTAGAGAAACTCTGAATGGACAATGTAAGACTGCTGACATTTTTCCTGGTATCCTAGATCTCTTTGCTGGGCATGGTATTAGCTCTATTTGACATCTTTGTTATTATGCTCAGCAATCTGCTCTCTTATCATCTGCTGACCTTCAACTCTTTAAGGCTACATACCATCTTCCCTTACTCATAATGGTGCAGTAACTAGAAATACTTAGAGTGAGAAGGTTCATGAGTTTTGTGAATTGCTTTTCCAGTATACAGATGAGCCTATGAACCACTTTGCTTATCCAGGAATGAAGCTAATAAAAGTCACCAGAATGCATTCAGTCTTTCACATTGTTATAATGTCTTGATATGGTATTAACTTAAGATCTATAATTCCAGTCAAGTATCTCTCTTAAGGAGAGTAATCCCTTGTATCGCTACAAACTTGATTATGAATTACTATATCTTTAAATATATATTTTTGTTACTCTTCTTGAAGAGACCTTACTAGAGGTTAGAGCAACTAGATGAGTCAAACTGTTAAGATCCTCCTAATAAACATGTAAATGAAATTAAGAGTCAAGAACAAAGGTCAGATTAAGAAAGAAATGGGATTACTATCTACTTTTTGGTTTATATACCTATTTTTACTATGTATATTTGACATTACCAAAATTTCCCTGGTCTCTATAATTATTTGTCCTTGCTTTAGAAGAGAGCAATTGACCCCAGTGATGTCTTGGCTTAAGCAGGAATTGAAGTTAAGTGAGGAAAAATAGCACAAAGTCATCAGTCTCACTCTCTTTTCCACAGTTATTGATTCTAGTAGCAAGTCAAAATTCAGGAAACTTAGTGGCATCCCAGGATGCTGTGGATGACTGTGATATCTTTGATTTCTAACCAAGTTCTAAGAGCTCCATAGTGACTTTTTCTGCAACTTTTATGGCTACTGGAACAAATTATCCACATCTACCTCATTCTGTCAAGTGAAGTCTTCACATGCTTGGGGAAGACATCACCCATAATTCATGAAGATGTTTGAAACCTGTCAGTTACTATCTAACCAGTTTAACTCTCCCTGTAGTGAATTTCAAATAAATACTTGTTGATTGAGACTGATTCGCATCAACTCAAACCTTTTTTATTAAACTTTCCCTAATAATTCTGGTCAATCTAGATATCTTCCCTTTCTGGTAATCCATAGTATGTGTGCATGTGTGTATGTATATGTATATGTAGAAAATAAATGTATACATATAGTTTCTATTGAATGTTAGAATTAAACTATATGTATGTATGTGTATATGTTTATATACATGTATATTATATATCACAAATATATTTTGTTTAATACCTTTTGGAAGCAGCTAAGTGATATAGTAGATAGAGTTCTAGGCTTGAAGTAGGGAAGATTTGAGTTCAAAGCATGGTTCAGTCACTTTTTAACTGTATGATCATGAGCAAGTCATTTTAACTCTCTATTTGTGGAATAGTCAGAATTAAAGTTCCTATTTCTTAAGGTTGTTATAAGAATTAAAGGAGATAATATAATTAAGGGACTCTGCAAACTTTAAAACACTATATAAATGTAAGCTGTATTTTATACAAGCTATGTTAATAGCAATTATCTATGGCAAGTCATTTTAATCTCTCTACCCTAGATCTCAGCTTTCCCCTCTATAAAATGAAATGTCTGGATTGTATGAACTTTCATTTCATGTGTAGTTCTATTTTAGTCTAAATTTTTCATACACACACACACACACACACATATATATACATATATATATGTATATGTATACATATATATGTATTTATATTCCTGTCTCCCAACTAGATTTTTATCATTTTAAGGGCAAGAACTGTCTTTTGTCTTGTTCTATTTCCCCTGTGGAGTTAGCACCATGCCTAGGCAAATAATAGATTTTTTAGCATATTCTGATTTGACCTGGTCTGAAATTATGACAAAGATAAATTTTGATTTTAGTGACCTTGGTTTCAATCTTGGGTATGTATGGGAAGAGGCAACATTCATCTCTGATATTGTATTTGAAAGAAAAAAAAATAATAAATCAATAAATTCACCCAGCAACATTTTAGTGGTAAGGGGAAAAACTTATTTTAAAAGCCTTTCTGTGGGAGGAGTTGATATCCAAGTAACACCTCTCAATTTTGAGGTTGCAAAGAGTGATAATGAAGAAGGCAAACCTGCCATCACTATTTATGCATTCTGGAAACTCCAACAACACTACTCAGGAGAGCCAGCCAGAAGGGCATCATTCTGAACAAAGGTCAGTGGAGGTCAATTCTTGTCTGACTGCTGTTTCTGAAGAATTCAGTGCTATCTTTCCCTTAAAAGGTGGAACAGGCCAAGTCAACTTAGTTGAGATTCAGGGTAAGAGCTTCCATTGATTGGCAGATGAACGAAGCCTTGGCACATAGCTCAGTAACCCTTGGATTCCACATTTGCTATCCACGTCACTGTCAGCCCCAGCTGCCAGCTTGGAAAGCACGAAGAGTGTAATTGTGTTGGCATTTCTCCAGCACCCTGAGGAGTCATCACTTGTGATACTCTCCCTACTTTTCTGCCAGGCAAACAGAAAGGTTAATAATGTAGTGCTTGATTGCTCTGCTGGGTAAGGGTGGGCTTGCTAAGAGGGAGAAGAAGGTAACTCATGAGTCTATACCCTGTCTACAATATGCAAGGAGATATGAAGGGGAGAAATCATGGCATGGAAAGGAATCAGGAGAGTTTGTTGGAAAGAGTACTAGTGTGGGTATTAAGAGATTTGGCTTCCAAACTTAGCTTGCTCATTAACTTGCTGAGTGATCTTCAATGGAAGCAATCTCTTCAGCTCCATATCCTCATCTCTTAAATAAGAGAATTGTCCTTTTCATTTCTAAAATTCTATGACTGTGAATTGACTCTTGATTTGGCTCCCTAATCAGCCAGACTACGAGCCTAAGCTATTGTAATTGCCTACCTGATCCCTCTTAGAGCTAGAAGTTAACAAATCAAGCTCCTACTATGTGTTATACAGTGAGGATACAAAGATTGCAGCACACACACACACACACACACACACACACACACACACACACACACACACACACCAGTCCCTGCTTTCAATGAGTTCCCAATCTAACCTTAGAAACAACATCCATCTATTTCTTAGCAAATTATATAAAGGATAAATTAGAGATATCCAAACAGATGGACAACATTGGCAATAAAGAAAATCAAGAAAGACTTCTTATAGAAGGTTGTATTTCAACTAACCCTGGAAGAAATCCAGGGAAGCCTAGAGGCAGAGGTGAGGAACTACTTCAAAATGATGTATATTAATTGTAGTTCCAGGCCCTTTTTCTCTTCCTGTCTTCAGAGGCAGAATAAAATGGCATCTTATATTAGTACCTCAAGAGTTTAGTATTGATTTAGTATTCTTGCTAGTCCCATTAAGGACCTGGGTACCTCAATTCCCAGCAACCAGATTTCTCTTATTCCAGGTAGGCAAAGTCCTTGACTAATATCCTGTACCCTAAATTCTCACAGTCAGTATAATTTTTTCCCCAGATTATCATTATCCCAATGAATCTGTACCTGGTACCTACCATTAGGGTCTTCTTAATTTTCAAATATTTATACCTTTTCCATTCTTTCTTTATAAGCTACGATTAGATATTTTTTTTTGTCAGTGATCCCTGCAGCTATTCCTCACAATAGGGATCACAGATTTGAAGTTCAATTTAGGTTTTGGCTAAAACTTTTCTTTTTTAATATTCGCTCAAAACGTATACATAAACACAATCAATGCAGTTCTTGATTTCAGGCTTCTTTGGGAATATATAGCCGTGTCTCCATATATAGAGTAACCAACTTCTGGACTTATTTTTCTATTTCCATATCTATTCTTTGCTCTATGGTGAATATTTTTGTTTGTTTGTTTGTTTGTTTGTTTTTAAACCCTTACTTTTCTTCCATCTTAGAACCTATACTGTGTTTTGGTTCCAAGGCAGAAGAACAATATGAGCTAGGCAATGGGAGTTAAATGACTTATCCAGTGTCACAGAGCTGGAAGTATTTGAGTTCAAATTTGAATTCAGGTTCTCTTCTTTCTATGTCTGGCTCTCAATCCACTGAACACCTTCCTTCCCCATAATGAAGGTTTATCAAGCAATCAAAAAGTATATATTGAATGTCCTCTACATGATATGAATTGTGCTAAGTGCTGAGGATGCAAAGTTTAAAAATAATACTTTTCACAAGAAGCTTACAATATAGTGAGATAATAATGTGTGATATATTGTTAAGGGTTCACGAGTTTCTAATGACTTTTTTTATCATAATTAATTCTTCATCAGGAATTCATATATTATATTGGATGTTTAGTGATTTAATGAATGGAGCACTTTCCAAGTCTAGTTAAACACAACACCAAAAATAGTTCCTATACTAGAAAGCATATAATATAATGAGAACAGACCATATTTTTAGGTTAGTGGTAACCTAGTAGCATTCTTTGTTTTAGAAAGCTAGAGGAATGGATAGTGAGTTGGGTCATAATCTCTCAGTAGCAGTAATGACTTAATCATGGGTTCAGAACTTGAAGAAAGTAGAAAATTACATACATTGGTTACATTTTCTTTGTTGAAGCTAGCAAGATGAATATGAAGTAGGGAGTAATATCAATAATTATTTATTAATTATTAGCTATCCTTCCACTCAAATAAGTGCAAAAAACAGTCCCTACCCTCAATGAGGTTATAATTTAAAGGGAGCAGGAGGAACATGCAAACAAATACACAACACACAAGATATACAGGGAAAAAAAAGATAATATCATAGGAAGGCACTAATATTTAGGAGGATTAGGAAAGACATCTTAGAAAAGAAGAGAGAATTTTAGCTGAGATTTAAAAGAAGAGAGGGAAGCCCTGAGGTAGAGATAATAAGGAAGAGATAATGTTCATTGAGGGAAGGGACAATTTCATTTTGCCTCTTTTTTGTCCCTAATTCTAACATCCATTAGGTAGTCAATAATATTTGTTGAAAACAAGAACTCTGTTTAATTACAGGAACCAAGAATATGGAATATTTTATATCTATGTTTATATCTAGATTTTATATCTAGATTTAGTACTGTGTAGTAGTAGTTTCTGCCTTTGAGGAGTTTATAATTTGATAAGGGAGAAGAGATTTGTCTACATGAAATCATTTTTAATGAATAGCTTCTTTGTCCTAGTTTCTAGTCCTCATTATTGGGCAATGAAAAATATTGGGGAACAGGAAAAATGCCAGATCTGGAACCAGATGACCTGGGTTCACATCCCAGCTTTACTAATTCTTACCATTTCATCCTTGGACAAATTCATTTTCCCTCTAGACCTTTGACTACTCTGTTAAAATAGAGTTGGGCCTGTTGGTCCCTAATTTTCTTTCTAGCTCTCATTGTGTAATTCTATGAATCTTTTCTGGTCTAGGACCTATTCTCTTTCAGTTCTTTGTAAATTCAAACACAGAATTTCAGGATACATTTGCTGGTGGGTGGGGGCAGTGAGGAAATCTTCCAAGTAATCAGAATGTGAATAGAATTGAGGGCTTTTTAGACCTACTCTTTTATCTGTTTTATTCATCAAGCAGCAATCCCTCTAACAGCCAAGAGTATAATTGAGAGGTTTGGGGCAGGGAGAATTGATTTTGATAAACGTTTTATTCTTTTATGAGTAATTCTCCTAAGTGGGCTTCAGTGAATTACCTTTGTTATGCAGCTGTTGCCAGGGAGAGAGTCATAATAACCAGGGTCTCAGCCAAGGAATTTCTCTACTAACTGCAGGGAGGGAAAGTGTCCTTTCTCAGAGAATCAGTCCTCTACCTCAGCAACCAGGGATAATGAAACACACATCTGCATCTGCTTTTCTGCAAAATTAAGCATTCCAGCAAGGCCTGAACTAGATACATGAAATAAAACTGGGACTGTAAACTCTATGCCAGACTCTTGGCAAAACTGTGAAGGAGGCAAACGTTATTTTAAGGGTCCTCAGCCTGTCTTTTAACTCACCTTAGTGCCACTCCTTTCTCCTGTGCCCACAACCTTTCAAATCTCTCCATCCCTTCTAATCAAAACCTATTCTTAGAGCTTTCATTCACACATTCCTAAAAACTATAGTTCATAGATTTTGGAAAGACCCTCAGAGGTTACCTTCTATAACTTGTTTATCTTAAGGATGAAAATAAATGAGCTGATTTGGTTTGTGGTGATTGATGTTGGAGTATAAACCTTCCATGGGGAAAGTAAGTGTCCTGATAAAGTAAAGAGAATCTTGGTGTAGAGAACAGAAGCCAATTTGGTGGCATTCTCCTTTGGCAGAAGAGTATACATTCAAAACAAATGCTTTCAAACACCGCCCTCCACCCCATAGTTCAATTCACATCCCAAAGTTCAATTCTGGATCTTCTTTTTTCTTTATTTTTAAACCCTTGCCTTCTATCTTAGAGTCAATACTATGTATTGGCTCCAAGGCAGAAGAGTGGTAAGGGCAAGGCAAAGGGGATTAACTAACTTGGCTTGTCAATGTAGAAATCATTGATTTTCTTCTCTTCCCCTTTTATCCCAAAAATTATTGTAATTTCTCTTTAAAAACTGCAATATTTTATATATCCTTAATTAAAAATATTTTGAGATTTAAGTTGATTATGTTTAAATTATCCCTTTGGGAGATACTAGTCTCCCAAAAGGATCACAGTGGGGAATGGATAATTAGAAATATCTTGAACCCTTAAAACTACATTACCCAAAATTCCTTTCTGTATTACCTAGAATGCTTTTCCCTTTGTCCATGTTTGTATGGTCACATTTGTATAAGTTCTGAAGTCTTGCTTCTCTCTCTCTCTTCTTCACAGAGGCAGCTGAAGTTAGTTTAGCAATTTTTAACTCTAGTTTTTTACGTTAGTTTATTGCTAATAAAAGTTTATAAAATGTAACATGTAGCTTTTGCATATTAATGTTAATCTTTACACCTGTTAGCCTTTTTTTAGCTCTTTTAAAATCTAATTTCCCCTCTCAGTTCTTTGTGTATTCACACAAGAAATAAGGTCCTTGACATTAATTCTCTTTTCCTCCTCTTTGGATTCATATTTTTTGTCTATTCAGAATTTTAGAAGTGAGATTTGCCCTTATTTCATGGCCTAAGAGCTCTTGAAAAATAACAGCACATGGGACCCTACTTAGACTTTCTGTGGACTTTTTTGAAATTTGATTTCCTAAAAGTATAAATTTTTGACTATGTCTGATTGATTATTCTGTGCTCTTCAATAAAAAAAATTTCAAGATGAAGAAGTTGTCTCCTCCCAGGTTCATATGCTTTATACCTCACCAATCAATTCTTTGTTGACAAGATTCAGAACCAGTAGACAAGTTCCTCTTATTGGTTCCTCTTCATTTTTAAAGGAAATTATAAACCACAATGGAGTATGATACTCCTTTTAATTTTTAATCACTTTCTTATTTCTTTTATTCTCTATGATATTAATGTTTAGAATTCCTATAGCTCACTTCTACTGGATGCTTTGTCATTAATTATTACCTTTTTTTCAATGTGACATTGAACTGAAATCTTAGTTTTCATTGAAATCTAATCAACACAGTTATGTCTTTCATACTCTTTTACTTCCTACACATTTCAATATCATATATATTGATCTCTGGTGGCCATCACTTTCTTTTCCCTTTCATGTGAATATTTTATTATTTCCCCATGTCTCTAATTTGACAGGTGACTTTTTGTCATAACGCTTCTCACCTACTTTAATGCTGCAGCCATTTGTGCCATCCTTGATTTCCTACTAACCTTTTATGTGTTTTTTCTTCATTAGAATGATAAGCTCCTTAAAGACAAGGTTGGTCTTGCTTACTTGTTTGTTTGTTTGTTTGTTTTTTTAACCCTTACCTTCGATCTTAGAATCAATACTGTATTTTGGTTCCAAGGCAGAAGAGTGGTAAGGGTTAGGCAATGGAAATCAAATGACTTGCCCAGGATCACAGAGCTAGGAAGTGTCTGAGACCAGATTTGAATGCAGGACCTCCCATCTCTGGGTTTGGCTCTCAATCCACTGAGCTACCCAGATGTTGCCTGTATTGCTTAAATTTACTTGAATATCTAGTACTTAGTACTTTTGCATAGTCAGGTCTAAACTAACATTTTACTATCAATCAATCTATCTGTCTGTATCTATTTATCTAATTATAAACACTATATATTCCTTTATACATAAGAATTTGGGTAAATATGAGATATATTGAGTTAAGAAACAGATCATGGAAAAATAATCTACTTTCTTTTTTTTCTATTTATTTTTTTTTAGAAAAATTTTTTCCATGGTTACATGATTCATGTTCTTACTCTTTCCTCCCAAAACCCCCCACTGTAGCTGATGCACATTTCCACTGGTTTCTTCATGTGTCATTAATTGAGACCTATTTCCATATTATTGATAGTTGTACTAGGGTGGTTGTTTAGAGTTTACTTCCCAAATCATGTTTGCATCAACCCATGTGTTAAAGCAGTTGTTTTTCTTCAGTGTTTCCACACATGTAGTTCTTTCTCTGGATGTGGGTAGCGTTCTTTTCAATAAATCCCTCAGAATTGTCCTGGGTCGTTGCATTGCTGCTAGTACAGAAGTCCATTACATTCGATTTTACCACAGTATATCCATCTCTGTGTACAGTGTTCTTCTGTTCTCTTCTTTCACTCTGAATCAATTCTTGGAAGTCTTTCCAGTTCACATGGAATTCCTCCAGTTTATTATTCCTTTGAGTACAGTAGTATTCCATCACCAGCATATACCACAATTTATTCAGCCATTCCCCAATTGAAGGAAATACCCTTGTTTTGTTTTTTGCTACCAGAAAAAGCATGGCTATATATACTTTTGTACAGGTCTTTTTATCTATGATCTCTTTGGGATACAAACCCAGCAAAGGTATGGCTGGATCAAAGGGCAGATAATCTTTTAAAGCTCTTGAGGTATAGTTCCAAATTTCCATGTAGAAGCTAGTAAAATAGGCAATGAGAAGACTAAGCTATTACTCTTTAAAGATGATATGATGGTCTATTTGAAAAATCCTAGAGTGAAAAAATTAAAATAATATGAATCAACTAAAAAACTAGAAGAAATAATCAAAAACTTTAGCAAAGTTGCAGGATACAAAATAAATGCACACAAGGTTCCGGGTTAAGATGATGGCAGAGTAAGAAGCAGCTCTTAACCTCTCCTGACCGAAACACACAAAACTCCTCAAGGGGACATAAAAACAAGTCCAGATGAACGGAGGAACCCCCACAACAGGGCACAGCGTGGAAGGTACGTGGAATCAAGGCATTTCCATGCTATAAAGGGGTGAAATAGCCCTCATGAAATTGCGGGCTGAGCAACCACCCCACCCCCAACCCCTCCACACACAACATCTATAGCTCTGAAGCTAGCTAAAAAGAAATAGAGCAAGTTTGGGGCACCCATCGAGTCATTGGCAGCTCCAGGGCCTGTTCCTGAGAGCAGCAAGACTTAGGACCCCATTAAGCCAAAATACGCAGGTGAAATCTGAGCGTGGGAGCAGGACGCTGGGCACAGAGCACAGGCTGAGAGTGCAGGCACTGTGTAGGCGTGGGTGGAGGCAGACACAGCCAGGAACTAAAGCCTAAGTGTGGAACCAGTGTGGACGGGTATACGACTGTGGAAGCAGCGCCCTGAGACTTGTAAAGGAACCTCTGGCAGAGGATCAAGCAAGCGGGTCCACCAGGGGGCTTGACCTTGGAAAAAACCAGAACTCAGACCTCAGGAGCCAATAGATCACGGACAGACACTGAGCGCGAGGATAAATCTGAGAAGCTGCTGGGCTAATGATGGCTACTCAGCCTCAGGAAGTTCAGAAGAGAAAGAATAACAACAAGAAAAAGAAGTCTTTAACACTTGACAGCTTTTACACAGAGAAAATCCAGACAACCGAGCAAACAGAGGAGGAGAACAAACAAGCATCCGGACCCTCCTCAAATAAGGAAAACTCCTCACAAGCTATGGAAGAGTTCAAAACTGAGATTTTGAGGAAAATGGAAGAGATCTGGCAAGAAAATAACTGTTTAAAAGGTAGAATCATGCAATTGGAAAGTGAGGCTCAGAAATTGTACACCAGAAATGACCAGATTGAAAAGGAATACCAGAAGATTATGGCCCGAAAACCAGAAGATTATGGCCGAAAACCGAAAGATTATAGCCGAAAATCAATCCCTAAAGGCTAGAATTGAGCAAGTAGAAACTAATGATCTCTCAAGACAACAAGAACAAATAAAACAAAGCCAAAAGACTGAAAAAATAGAAGGAAACATGAAATATCTCAATGAGAGAGTGACAGACCAAGAAAACCGGTCTAGAAGAGACAATTTGAGAATAATCGGTATTCCAGAAAAACCAGAAATTAATAGAAACCTGGACTCCATACTAACAGAAATAATTCAGCAAAATTGCCCTGAAGTCCTACAACAAGAGGGCAATATAGACATTGAAAGGATTGATAGAACACCTGCAGTATTCGATCAAGAAAGGAAAACACCAAGAAATATCATTGCAAAATTCAAGAGTTTCCAAGCAAAAGAAAAAATCTTACAAGAAGCCAGAAAGAAACAATTCAAATATCAAGGAGCACCAATCAGGATCACACAGGATCTGGCAGCCTCAACGCTAAAAGACCGCAAGGCGTGGAATACAATATTCAAAAAGGCAAGAGAGCTGGGCCTGCAACCACGGATCAACTACCCATCAAAATTGACTATATATTTCCAGGGGAAAGTATGGGCATTCAACAAAATTGAAGAATTCCAGGTATTTGCACAGAAAAGACCAGGGCTAAATGGAAAGTTTGATATCCAACCACAAAAATCGAGAGAAACCTGAAAAGGTAAATAAGATACAGAGGGGAAAGAAAGAAAACTTATAATTTTTAAATTTGCCTTTTTAAGGGCCTCAGTGAGATCTAATTATCTGTATTCCT
>NC_058130.1:409721666-409754552 GCF_016433145.1 Gracilinanus agilis
TATCACCTCACACCTAGCAGATTGGCTAAAATGAAAGAAGGGGAGAGTAATGAATGTTGGAGGGGATGTGGCAAAATTGGGACATTGATGCATTGCTGGTAGAGTTGTGAAATAATCTGGCAATTCTGGCTGGCAATTTGGAACTATGCCCAAAGGGCTATAAAAGACTGCCTGCCCTTTGATCCAGCCATACCATTGCTGGGTTTGTACCCCAAAGAGATCATAGATAAACAGACTTGTACGAAAATATTCATAGCTGTGCTTTTTGTGGTGGCAACAAATTGGAAAAGGAGGGTATGTCCTTCAATTGGGGAATGGCTGAACAAACTGTGGTATATGCGGGTGATGGAATACTATAGTGCTAAAAGGAATAATAAACTGGAGAAGTTCCAGGCGAACTGGAGAGACCTCCGGGAACAGATGCAGAGCGAAAGGAGCAGAGCCAAAAGAACTCTATACACAGAGACTGATATACTGTGGTAAAATTGAATGTAATGGACCTCTGTACCAGCAGCAATACAATGAACCAGGACAATTCTGAGGGATTTATGGTAAAGAAAGCTACCCACATTCAGAGGAAGGACTGCAGGAGAGGAAACATATAAGAAAAACGACTGCTTGAACGCATGGGTCGGGGCGGACATGATTGAGGGTGTGGACTCGAAACTACCACACCAATGCAATTACCAACAATTTGGAAATTAGTCTTGATCAAGGACACATGACAAAACTAGTGGAAATGTGCATCGGCCATGGGTGGGCGGGGGTCCGGGGGGGGTTGAAGGGGAAAGGTGGAGCATGAATCATGTAACCATGTTAAAAATGAATATTAATAAATGTTAAAAAAATAATTGCACACAAATCATCAGCATCTCTATCTATTTCCAACATATTGCAGCAACAAGAGTTAGAAAGAGAAACACCATTTAAAATCACAGTGACCAGTAATGGGCAAACTTTTTAAAGAGGGGGGCAAAGGAAAGGAAATGCTCATCAGTCAGTCTGTTTCTAAAGCAACTCTTTCGAAGTTTCATTGTATTATATCCTACTCATAGTATTCGTCAGATTAGGAATAATGTCTCACAGCCAGATAGAACATTTCAGTGCTCAACATCTGGCCATGGGCTGAAGTTAGCCCATCAATTCCCTTTTGTGTTCCTAAAGGTTAGGTACTGTCTTTTGCCTCTTTTTGTATTTTAAGTGCTTAGCATAGTTCCTGGCACAAGTATGTGATCACTGATTGAAAAAATCTGAATTTTTAAAATTAAATTTCAATATAAATGTGAACATAATCTTGTCTCACATTAGGCTATGTCAGAAACAAAAAGTAAAGATAACAAGGAATTTTATTTACAAAATAAAATCCACATAATTCATCAGCAATCTTTCACCAACAAAAGAAGAGACAATAAGAGACAAATCCATTTCAAAATTTTAATGGAATCTCCTTGCATATCTACTTATTTTTTAAAAAATTAATGAAAACAGATAAAAAAAATTAACAAATATGTAAATGACAGGCATTTCAAATTAAATATCAGAACTACAATTCAAAAAGATCACAGTAAGCTAAAATAGTGGACACAATTGACAGACAAACATCAATTGTTCATGGGCAGGCTGAGCTAACATAATAAAAATGGCAATTCTACCTAATTAAATTCATTTATTTAGTGTCATACCAATCAATCTACCAAAAATTATTTTACAGAACTGGAAAAAATGACAAAATTCAACTGGAAGAACAAAAGATCAAGACTATGAAAGGAATTAATAAAAAAAAGAAGTGAAGGCCTGTGGTCTAACAATATGAGATCTCAATCCTATAAAGCAATTATTAACAAAACCATTCGGTATTGTCTAGGAAAGGATCAATGGAATAGTTTAGGAGTAAAAAACCATAGCAATATATAGTGCTTGATAAACCCAAATATCACAACTTTTGGCATAAAAATTCACCATTAGATAAAAATGTTTGGAAAACAGAAAAATGCTTTGGCAGAAACTACATATAGTTCAATATCTCACACCTTATACCAAGATAAGGTAAAAATAGGTATATGATTTAGACATAAAGAGTGATTCCATAAGTAAATTAGAGGACTATAATATAGTTTACCTATTGGATCTATGGAGAAGGGAAGAATTTGTGATCAAATAAGAGATAGAGATTGGAAGATATAAAATGAATAATTTTGAATATATTAAATTAAAAAGTTTTGGTAGAAGCAAAATCAATGTAACCAATATCAGAAGGGAAATATGAAATTGCAAAAAATATTTGTAACAAATTTCTCTGATAAAGTCCTCATTTCTCAAATTTATAGAGAACTAAGTTAAATTCACAAGAATATGTCTTTTACCAATTGACAAATTTTCAAAAGATACAAATAAGTTTTCAGATAAAGAAATCAAAGCTATCAATAATCATGTGAAAAAAATTTTCCAAATCACACAAGATTAAAGAAATGTGAACTAAAACTCTGAGATATTACCTCACACTAATCAGATTGGCAAATATAAAGGAAAGTGACCAAATTTGGAGGGGACGTGGCAAAAATGAGAAAATATGCATTATTGGTGGATATGAACTTTTCCAAAAATCCTAGAAGGCAATTTATAATTATGCCCAAAGGGCTATAAAATAGTTTATACTCTCTGATTCAGTAATACCTCTACTAGATCTGTATCCAAAAGTGATGAAAAAAAAAGGTAGGGGGAAGACCTACTTATATAAAAACATGTATAGTGGTGGCAAAGAATTGGAAATTAAGGAGTTGTCCATCAACTGGGGAATGGCTGAATTAATTGTGGTATATAATGGTGAAGGAATACTATTGTGTTTTAAGAAATAAAGAACAAGATGATTTCAAATAGAGTTAGAAAGCCTATATGAATTGATACAGAGAGAAATAATCAGAACCAGGAGCACATTGTACAGAGTAACAACAATATTGTAGAATGATCAACTGTGAAAGACTTAGTGCCAAATTAAAATACTTGAAATATTCAATGTTCAGGGGTGGGCTTAGAAAATATTATTGAAATTGAAATCCTACTAAAATGATCTACTAACTTAATTCCATCCTATGGAATTGCCAAAATTATTTTATTAAAAAAATAAGATTTAATTTAATTGTAAGAACAAAAGGTTGAGGTTATCAAAGGAATTAATGAAAAAAAAAGGTAAAAGAACAAGGTCTTGTTATACCAGATTTTAAACTGGTTCTTAACAAAATAAAGCAATAATTATCAAAACTGGGGGCAGCTGGGTAGCTCAGTGGAGTGAGAGTCAGGCCTAGAGACAGGAGGTCCTAGGTTCAAACCCGGCCTCAGCCACTTCCCAGCTGTGTGACCCTGGGCAAGTCACTTGACCCCCATTGCCCACCCTTACCACTCTTCCACCTATGAGACAATAAACTGAAAGTACCAGGGTTTAAAAAAAATTTTAAAAAAATTAATTATCAAAACTATCTGGTACTAGGTAAAATAATAGAAATGTATATCAGTAGAACAGAAGAGACAGACAACAAACAGTAATAAAACATTACAGTAACCTTTTGCTTGACAAAAGTAAAGATCCAAGTTTTTGAATAATAATTCAGTATTTGCTGAAAATTTTGGGAAAACTGGAAAGCAGTCTAGCAGAAACTAGATATTGATCATTTTATCATTTACCGAGATAAGATCAAAATAGACATATGATCTAGAATTAAGGAAATTTCAGGAGCAAATTAAAAGAGCAGGGAAAATACTACACATCAGATTTATGCATAAGAGAAAAATTTGTAAATAAACAGGCAATAAAAAGTATTGTAAGATATAAAATGGGTGATATTGATGACATTAAATTTAAGTTTTGTTCAAATAAAACTAATTTAGCAAATGTTATGAGCAATCTAGAAAATTTAGAGAGAGGGAATTATAGATAATTTTTTGGATAGAAGTCTCACATCTCAAATATATGGGAACTTTGTCAGATTAATAAGATTCTGAGCCATTACACAATTGATAAATTGTCAAAAGACATGAACCCTTTTTGGATGAGGTAATAGATATAGCCATATGAAAAAATGGTCTCAATAAGTATTGATTAGAGAAGAGATGGTACAAGGGACTCATAGAATAACTAAAGGAAATATTGGAAAATGAATAAAAATAATATACTAAGCATTTAATAGCCCCAGAGGATTTAAACACAAGAACAAGAGGATATTATCTTTCTTAAGTAAACGTTATATATTTTTCCAGTTAGTAAGCACTTATTTTCTCTCCTCTCCAGTGAATAACAAAAAAAATTTACAATGAAAAGATGTAGAAAGAAAAATTAAATTCTAGCAACAAATATGTGCATTGAAGAGGGGTAAATTTTCTCACTGTCTGTATCCAAAAATATGTATCACATTCTGTTTTATAAGTCCATCCTCTCTTTGACTATAGATGAGTGGCAATTTTCTTTTTTCTTCTGGACTCATGGTTTTTTATTGCTTTGGTCAGAGTTCAACATCTTAAATTTTTTTTTTTTGCCTTCATAATATTGCTATTTTATAAATTGTTTTTCTAGTTCTACTCTCTACACTTTGAATTTGTCCATAGAGATGTTTCAAAGTTCCTCTGAAGCTGTCCACTTATTAATTTCCTAAGGTTTAATAATATTTTACCAATCTCATATAACAAAATATTTTAACCACTTCTCAATTAGGGGAACCCCCTTTCATTCTCCAAACAGAGAAACACATATATTCACACTTACATGTATATCTGTATGAATTTGTGTGTATATATTTACCAATACAAGAAGAACTTTTATAAATATTTGTGTGTGTAGATCTTTTTATTTCCTTTTCCTTTGATCACTATTATGCTTACTAGAATTAACAGATGAGTCAAAGAGTATTCACAGTTTAGTGACATTTGGGATATTATTTTAAATTTCTTTCCAAAGGAGCTTATATTCTAATGATAGACATTAACAAATAAAAGGGAATTTTATAAGAAGTAACAGTGGGCAGAATGTGGGAAAAAGTTTTTTTAAATCTTATGTAACTTTATATATTAATAACTTTTAATTTTGAAAATTCTTATGGAATGTATGGACCTTATCTAAACTTTCTCTTTGGACCTTACCCACATATTATTTAATGTTTGGACTTAAGTTGTTGATATATATCTCAAGTAAAGCATGTGTGTTGTCTGGAAACTGTCTATATGTGGTGATTATCAACTTGTGGCCTTGTTTGAACATTATTCAATGTGAAATTTACAAAAAAATTGAGGGAAGTGGACATGAAAAAACCCAAATGTCCTTTGATACAAGGGAAATTGAGTAAATCTATGTGGTTTCAGGTTTTAAACTCAGGTGGGAGTGACTCAGATAGACTCAAATCAGATATGAAAGGAAGCTGTTGAGAATTCTGGGATTCTGATCAAATGCAGTCAGGGCTCCACATTAAGTTTAGGACTAAGAACTTCAGGTGTCCGTTGTATAAGGGAACTGTATTTGGTCCTATCCCAGGGAATGACACCAGTAGGTGAGAGGTAGCCTAATATCCTGGTAAAATGCTCCTACTGATTACCAGAAAGCTTAGTGGACAGTACCAAAATGAGGTAAAATTTTGCTCATTCTCCAGTAGATTTTTCTTGTTCTTTCTCCTTTTCCTGTATTTCTAACCTCAAAGGTTCTGTGATTATTAGAAAGTAAGAGGAAGACTACCATTTCAGGAATTCTCTTGTAAATACAAAGTTATAATTACCTTCAAATTTTTTAAGAGAAACCTCCAGCTGAGCCATCAAGACTGTTATAAATAGTCACAGAAAGGCATCTTAGAAGGATGGGAAAAATCAATGAAATTTCATACTAAAACAATTCTCACATTGGATAATTTTGATGATAAATTATCCTTCCCAATAGACAGGGAATACCTTTTGATGATAATATCATTGGGAGATAATATTTTAAAATAGACAGAATAAAAGCAAAAGTCTCTGTCTCTTCTGACTTCTTTCTCTGTCTTCTCAACCTTGGCCAGGTTGAGGTTGTAGAGATAAATATAGTCAAGAAAGAAATATTTTTTCCCAAGTTTTCAGAAAATACAGTATTATAAACTAATTAATAATAAAAAAGGATAACACACTTGTTATTGAAATATAATTTCTTTACTATAAATTTCCAAGTTATATTTTGGATATTTTTATGAATGCTGAAATATTTCAGTCAATGTTTTTCATCATGATTTCAATCCCTAAATCTGAGTTTACATGCAAAAAGCATATAAGACCTCCCCCTCTCCTGTCCCCTTATCATCTTTTCCATGGGAGGGTAAAAAAAACAAAACATTGTTTTCCTAGAAGACAATTTTACCTTTAGAGATTGCTAATCAAAGCAAATGGAAAAATCATCTGTAGTTGGCAACTTTTAAGCCTTATCAGGAGAAAATTTGATCTTAGGAAGATGATTTGCCTTACCACTGTATTTTCTTGTGTGAACAATTCAATAAAGCCTGATTGTGTAGATAAATTAGAAGTAGATTCACCTAAATGAAATTGAAACAGACTATTAAAATTATAGAAAATTATAGAAGTTTTGTAATGAATGTGTACAATATAAGAAAATTCATACAGGTCAGATTCTGTAGAGATTTAGACTGGAATCTGATTGTGAAATAAAGATAAGATGAACTAAAGAAAAGTTATTAAAGAGGTATCAAATCAGACTGTGAAAGAATATGGTACTTTTAAATTGATAGGGATTTTGATCAAAATATACTAGAAGAGAAAAGAAAAAAATTACGTAATTCAAGACAAAAGGAGAATGGGTGGAAATTTATAGAAACATGGAGTCCATTTATGATAAAAGTAGGAATAGAGATTTTGAAATTGAAAATTTGAAGTTGGGGAAAGTTAAGTGTGAGGAAATTTTTTAATCTCATTGAGATAAAGATATTAGAAAATTTCAACACCTTTAAATTTGTGGAAACCAGTTGGATAAATATTCATTAGTAACTTAAAATAGTCAATATTTTATTAGGTTAGAACACTTACCAAATGGAATCTGTAAAATCAAATTAATAGCATGGAATTATTTGAGGAAAGCAGGGCATTAGATATGTAGATTCCAATCTTTCAAATTCCCTGGCCCCTAAAAAATGGGGATCTGAGAATGTTAGATTGCAACCATAAATTTTGGAAATGAGATAACTTAAAGCAGTAGAATCAATAATTTGAAAATTGAGCAGCAAAATGCTCTTCGGGATGTTGAAATTTTGAATGAAACCATTGTGTTTACATATCCAGATTTGATTTGCTTTTGTCCTAAAATGTAATCATGTGTTACTTATTTAGTAATTTTTTTCAGGGATGCCCAACTGTTTGGGAACCCTTTTGGGGTCTCCTTGACAAAGAAACTCGAGTATAATTCCATTTCCTATCCCAGCTCATTTTATAAATGAAAAAATTGGAGACAGAGTTAAGTGACTTGCCTAGGGTTACATAACTAGTGTCTTGACTAGATTTGAACTTAGGCCAGCCTAATTCTAGGCCCCATCTATTCACTATTCTACCTAGCTTCTCCTTGAAATTATAATTTACTTATAATTAAATATTCATGTGGCTTTATTTAAAGTGATATGTTTTCCTATTAGCATAATTGTGATATTTGAATCTATAGGCATATCAAATATTAATGTAAAACAAACTTGACATTTGCCATTAAGGCAATATGCTTAGAACCTGCATGGATAAGAATTGAGAGTAGAGTTCCTTAAAAATTACTTTTTAATAATTTCTATACCATTACAACTTAGAATCAATACTATATATTATTGTCCAAGGCAGAAGAGCAATGAAGGCTAGGCAATGGAGGTTAGGTGACTCGTCCACATCCACATGGTTAGGAAATATCTGAAGCCAGATTTGAACACAGGATCTAATGTCTCTTGGCCTGCCTCTCAATCCATTGAGCCACCTAGATTCCCCCATGTTGATTTCTGAATGCAGTCAGTATAAGATGCCCAATTTATGGGTTGATGAAGTGACTTTTTGAGGAAGATGATTAGGAAGGCATGCAACTAAACTGATATTATTTAACTGACAATAAATTTTGTGTTATATTTTAAAATCAATTATATTTTTTCAGTTTTTAAAAGGATTCTATTTATTATTATATTCTGAGTTTGGGGAAATCATATGAGAAATGCTATTAATTTGAAAAATGATACCTAGAGTGACACAATTATAACTTTACAAAAATGAATTTCTCCTTTAATCTTGATGCTGTTGGATTATGGATTGACCTGTTAAGGAATGCCATTATAATATTTGAAAATTATTAAGTACTAAATTGGTTGTAATTTTGATTTAAATTGGATAATAATGAAGAGTTACTTTTTTTGAAAAAGTAGAATAGACTGTAAATTGTTCTTATCTGGGAAATTCTTTGGGACTTCCTATTTGGACAAGTCCATAAATTTTTATCAGTCTTATTGATAGCATGTTTTTAAGTTCTAAAATAATGAAGTGGTTTACTGAGACACTTAAATCTTTTCTTTCATCACAAATTCTCAGATCCAAAGGGAGGGGACCAATTTATTTTTAAATAATTTTTTATCTAATAGATTGTTCTGCTATTGGTTATGGAAATTATGGAAATGCACATGGAATATTAGGCATTGAATTGTCGAGCCTAATTAATTTCATTGTTGAGCCTAATTAATATCAACAAATCTTAGATTACAAGATTTATTTTTTCTTAGAGATTAGTGGTTTTGCATAAAATGTCATACATTTTCTATTTGAAAAACTCCAGAACATAATCATCCTTACTTTTTTTCATCCTTAATTTCTAAAGACTTATTTCTTACTGGGATGTTCTTAATCTAGAAACAATGGATAAAATAAAGCCTTGAATTAATTTATTATGAACTGTTGCTATAACAACATAAAATAAAGCAGAACCTTTACTTAGTCCTAAATTGGGTTTAGTGATACTGGCTATTGGAAGTAAAAATCTTTTGAATATATAATTTGGTATTATTCTGATTTTTGATTCCAGGTATAATTATCTGAATTGTCATTGCCAGTTATCACCTGTTCAAAGGAAATAGCATGTGATCTGGGAATTGCTACAAGTATCTATTTGTTCTGGGAAGAAGAAAAAGAATGATAATCTTGTGTAGGTGATGGTACCCTTTTCCTGACCCTGTTTTCTCCCTTTCCTAATAAAAAATGTTCCCATCTGGTTAATTCTGAGTCTACTTATAATATCCTGTGGATAATGTAGAAAATTGCTACATTATTGGCTGTTAAAAATAAATATTAATTATTACTTTTATTTAGAATCAAACAGTTAAGCTAACTTTACCTTATGCTTATGTCAGGTCAGTCAGGAGGAAATTTTTTTAATTTTTTTACATGTTTACACAATTTTAGTAATTATTTTCTGATATTTTAAGATTCATGTTAACTTCTCTTCCAAGACAGTAGGTAATATAATAGAGGTTGTGCATATCTTATCATACAATAATTATATTGTACACATTCATCATTTTGTAAAAGAAGACACATATCACTTATAGTAGAGAAAAATTCATGAGGGTCATAATGTAAAGAATGGTCTGCTTTAATCTCCATTCAGACAGTCAGTTTCTTCTATGATGGTAGATAGCCTTTTTCATTGGGAGACCCCTGGCTCCTTGCACTGCTGATAATAAGTAAATAATTTTCAGTTAATTATCATGAATTATTGCTATTATTGTGTTTGGCATTCTCCCAGTTCTACTTATTTCACTTCACATAACTTCATTGTTTTAAATTTTTTTCATAATCATCCTTTTGTTATTTCTTTTGGCAAAATGATAGTATTCCATTGCTATCATATAACATAATTTGTTCAGTCATTCTCTAGTTGATGAAATCCCTTCATTTTCCATTTTTTTGCCACCACAAAAACGCCCACTGTAAATATTTTTGTACAAGTAGGTCCTTTCCCCCTGTCTTTGATCTCTTTGGGATACAGACATGGTACTGGTATTGCTAAATTAAAGGTTATGTACAGTTTTATAGCCCTTTGGGCATGGTTCCAGATTGCTTTTCGAAATGATCATATCATTTCACAGCTCCATCAATAGGGTATTAGTGTTCCAATGTGCGAGTTCTGATATGGCTATAATTATGTGTTCTGTCATGAAAAATTTCTATAAATGATATATATACACACACACACACACACACACACACACACACACACACACATATATATATATATATACATATACACACACTTATACAGTTATCTCTTCTACATCACAGTGGTTAGAAATGTAATGTCTATGATCAGGAAAATTTGCATAAAAATTTTGACCCTCCCTTAGTAACAGAGTAGAAGCATGAATTATTTTCTTTTTATTTTATTGAGTGTTTATAGTAACTTATTGTAAAGTTTTGGTTAAGTATTCATTTCTGAATTTCTAAACTTTTTTTCTGTTATCTGCTAGTCTTTGTGTATTATCTTCAGTTTCTGCAAAATTCTACATAATTCCTGTTTAATTTCTCAAGCCAATCCACGATATATTGAAATTGTGAAAGTTGTGATGTGCAAAGGTTAATATACATGTCAACTTCCTACCCTAACAAATATAACATCCATGATCTTAAGTGGGGTAAAACTGCCTCACGGAATTCCACAGGACCCCCCAGAACTCCAAGAGAGGGGGCAGTTGAGGCAATTAAGAATGTGAATATAAAAGCCAGGACTCCCAGCTTGCAAGGACACTCTTTTGGGGGGTTTCATGGGTGATTGAGAAGGAGGGTAGGATTGCTCCTTTTGTTAGCTCATCTCTGACCTCAGGGAGCAGGAAGTTACTTCGCTGCTTACTCCATACAGGCTATGTGCACTGAGAAAATAGCTCACTTGCAGTATCTCAACTAATTTTTAATTTAAATAGAACTTCAATCAAGATTACCTTCACCATTTTAAACTTGATAACATTAGATTAAGAGAAAAGTTAATTTATGAGAGAGATAGAAATTAAGTTAGCCAAAACACATTCCCTAGAAGGGAATTTTGAGATTTGAGATTTTTAAGTTTGAGAGCCTATGTGAAGTTATACTTGATTTATACCAACCAATAGCATACATTACCTAAGCAAAATCTTCATCCAGGCAAGCACTGGAACAGTTGTTATCCAGAGAGCAAGTCTGCTGTATTAGAAGGCATCCTGAATCTTTATCTTTCTTAGAATTTAGGGGAATAATCCTTTTACATTTTTTTTTTATTTTTATGCTAAGTTTCAGAGTCTTGCATTCTTTTTTTTTTAAAACCCTTACCTTCTGGTATTGGCTCCAAGGGAGAAGAGTGGTAAGGGTAGGCAATGGGGGGGTCAAGTGACTTGCCCAGGGTCACACAGCTAGAAAGTGTCTGAGGCCAGATTTGAACCTAGGACCTCTGGTCTCTAGGTCTGGCTCTCAATCCACTGAGCTATCCAGCTGCCCCAATAGAGGCATAATCTTTTAACAGTTGAAGGTGCTAAACTCAGTGGGATTATTGCCTATCTATCTACCAATTTAGCCTTGGATTAGCCAAGCCTAAACAGCCTCCATTTCTTGATCTAAAGGGGATTTAGTTAAAACTGTTACTCCTTCTGCTACAACTGCATCAGGAGGGGGAAGAGAAAGAATTCTATTGACTCTCACCCCTCCCCCTTGCTAGGATAGCCAGCTGGATCCTTTGCACTGACTTCCTTACCAATCATTACCAAACTGAATCAATCTTACACAAACACGAATTTTAGGTCTTTGGGCTTGAAATTATCCATTCTCTCATTAATGAATATATTATACGTATAGCATCAGGTCTGCAAAAGATCACCTGTTTTTCTAGATGACATAAAGATGGTGAAATGACTAAGCTATGATAAATTCTAGAAAACAGATTAAGGATTTCAAAATCAAATGAAGGATTTTACATATAAAATTATGTTAGTATTTGTAAAGACATTTCAAAATCATGTTAGTTTCATGTTTGAAATCTCTCTGCCTGATAATATTAAACCGCAGTAGGGCTTATTTTACAATTCAGATCCTCATATATTCACATAAAAATTATTCTGTCTATCCATATAATCCATCAGGCACAAACTCAAGGTAAATATAGAAAGGTAAGTTCTATGGAAATACTGTAATTGTCTGAACTTTCAGGAGAATTATACATTCCCAATTGGGTGTTCTTCTTATAGAAATGTTAATAATAAGGTTTACTTCATGATGTTTGAACAGTTTTTTAAACACATGAATTAGTTAATGTAATACTAGAATTGAGATTTTGTATTGTGTTAGTAAATATTTTAAGTCTTCTCAATATCAGGTTTAGTGGCATTGTATAGGGAACTTCTGCAGATAATTTGGTACCAGAAAACTGGATCTGACAGAAGAGTACCCCTCTGGCTCTGCCTTTGGAATGATTTCTATTTCAAAATTTTCAAGGGGTAATATTTCCAAGTCTACCTGAGAGAGCTAAAACTCCAAATGAAATATCCTGTTTGAATGAAAATTTATAGCAGGCTACCAGGAAAAAAGGGATTTATATTATTTAATATTTCTTATTTGTTTGTTTATTTTATAGCATATACATAATAAATAACATTATCTAATAATCCTTATCATTATATTGTGCTTACTTTAGTTTTTCCTAATTTTTATATTTACCTTCAGAGGTGCATACTGAAATTCCTTTTATTTATTGTTCAAGAATCAAAGCCTTTGCTTCTGCAACTTTTAATTTAATGAAAGCCCATCTTGTATTAATAATAATCTCACATGACCAAAAATTAACAATGAATAACATTGTTTAATCAGCTACTTAACTTGGTTTATCTATACAGTCTCCTTAACTAGATTTCTTTTTTTTTTTGAGAATGTATGAGAATATGACTTTGTTTAACTAAAAATTTTCAACTTTTATAAAATTGAAGGAAGCATGAAATTATGATTTTGCTTTTTGTTAATTTTTGTTTTGAATGTGTGTGTCTCTGTGGGATACTTGTGGACATGTATGTTTTCTCTGTTGTTGTTTTCAATACATGGAAATCTATCTGCATCATATAGTGTACTTATTTTATATTTTGTTTTGTTTCGTGGTGCAATTCTAAACTCCGTGAATTATAGCTTTTGCTGCACACTCAGTTTGATTTCTCTATCCATGAGAAGTTGGAAGAATTTTGCAACCAATCTCACCTCCATCCCTCCTTAATGGAATTCACTTAAAGTTCTAGATCAGTGGTTCCCAGACTTTTTTGACCTACCACCCCCTTTCCAGAAAAAATATTACTTAGCCCCCTGGAAATTAATTTTAAAAAAATTTAATAGCAACTAATAGGAAAAATAAATGCACCTGTGACCATCACTGCTCCCCCCTGGATTGCTGCAGCACCCACCAAATAGTGCCCACTTTGGGAATCACTATTCTAGATGAATACTGAGGTCATTGCCACTGAATCACATTATTCTAATGAACTTTTGAATGAATTTGGGTTGTGTAAATTGAGGCAGCAACAAAAAATTCTACTGGGTTATACATATATTATCACTCAAAACCTATTTCCATATTATTCATTTTTGTAATAAAGTGATTTTAAAACCAAAGCCCCTAATCATATACATATAGAACTACTTGATCAATCAAATGTTTTCCTTCTATGTTTCTACTCCCACAGTTCTTTCTCCAGATGTGGATAGTGTTCTTTCTCATAAATTCCTCTGCATTGTACTGTATCATTGCATTGCTGCTAATAGAAAATCTATTATGTTAGATTGTGCCATAGTGTATCAGTCTCTATAAACAATGTTCTTCTGGCTCTGCTCCTTTCACTCTGTATCAGTTACTGGAGGTCTTTCTAGTTCACATAGAAAACTTCTAGTTCATCATCCCTTTCAGTACAATAGTATTCCATCACGATCATATAGAAAAATTTGTTCAACCCTTCCCCAATCAATGGACAGTCCCTCATTGTCCAATTTTTTACCACCACAAAAAGCCCAGCTATAAATATTTTTGTACACACATTTTCTAATGAAATTTTTTAAAACTTTAACCTATATTTCTATTTCTGTAATTGTGCTTCTTCTAGGATAAGTGTTGGGCTTTATAAGAGCCAAAAAGGAGAACTGTGGGAGAAAAAAAAACTATTATAATTTTAATAAATTTTTACAAATTATAATTTTTACAAATTTATACTTTTAACTTTATTATTTATTTTGCTCACCTTTATTGGACTGTTTGGAACTCACCCAAACCTTGTATTTGGACCTTATCTGAACATTATTGAATATTTGGACTTATCTACCATTATAAATTATCTTGATAGTTAGGCCCAGATCCCCTACTATGTGGGTGATACAGATATCTAAGACTGGTCCTGTTTACCTGGGAACCCAGAGTTATTTGGAGGAACTATCCTTGAAATCTTGATCTAAATAGTGTGGCTGAGATAATCATTGGAAGTCTGCTATAACAGCCCTACAATAGATGATTGGGCTCATGTTCTACCAGCCAACAGCTCATTCCACACCACCTTTCATGCTTTCTGGGATGCCTAATCAAATATGTTTGTGTTTTTTTGTCAAAACATGTCTGGTCTCACACACATTGTTTCTGGTCCCCAATTTTTTATCTCTTTTAGTTAAGTCATTTTGGAACTATTATCATTTAGCCTTCACAAGGCATTTGCTGGTATTGATTCTAATGCTAAAGAATGTGTTAAAGCTCCACCAAAAATATACCCAAAAGTCTTTGTTCACCTTTATACTTGGAAAGGTATAACCCCTCCCCACCATTCTTAGGAATTTTTTACCCATAAAATGCTTGGTTTCCTTCCTCATTTGGCCCCTTTCAGACCTTTTTCCTTCCTTCTCTTTGCTAGGATTATATATGTAGCCACAGTCTAGCTAAACTTTGAACTCCTTGGCAATAGGATAATTTGCTCCACATGTGCATGTATGTCCTTGCTTAATAAAGATTATCTTGAATTTAAAGGCATAACATATATCAGTTATTCCTCCCCTCACTGGAAGAGACACTATGGTTCTCATAGGGTTTGTGATTTGCATAGTGTTTCTCAGGCAACTTTCTTTTTGGGAACAAAGAGCCTGGGGTATTGTGGGAGTATATGCTTGTCACAGGGCCCTAGGTTATTTGCTTTTCCTTGGAGGAAGAGATAACCTAAGTTCTATAGAGTTGCTGCCTCAATTTACACAACCCAAATTCTTTATCTGGAAACTGTTTTTGGGAATGGTTGAATCCTTCTTTCCTTGTTTGAACTCTAAATAACATAAAACTTAGAGGTTTGAGGGAAAGAGTTACCCCTTTTCCAGTTGACCTATCTACTAAAAAATTTAATAAATTTCATTTTAATTTTTAAAAATCTTACATTTGTTTTCAGCCAACTAGAATTTGGAATATCCACAAAGTTACATGGAGTCCTGAAGCTCAATTGTCAGATGTAAGGGTCTTAAGGGAAAGACACAGGTTTCAATGGGAGGGAGATAAAGAAAATATCTTGTCTGCAAGAAGAATGGCTCAGAAATTTCCAAGGAAAATGGTCTGTTACATGGAAAAGATATTAAACTTATTTGGCTTTTCCCTAGAGAACAAATTTTATATATGAACAAATGGGTAGAAGCTTCAGACTGTAATATTTCAGTTATATGTATATATATATATACACATATATATATATATATATATAACACATAGACAACTAACTTCAAGTTGATGCAACTTCCTTAGCAATTCACTCCCCTTTATAGACATGGCTTTTCCTTTCTAGAAAATTCATTTTTCTCTCCATTTCAGGAAATGTGACTTTCATTTAAAACCACACACAAAACAAAGCTGTCTACAGGGAAGAAGGAAAGGGAATTGAAAGTAATAGATAAGGAACACATAAGATTGCACTTCTAGCTACTTTGATTAACAACAGGAAAGGGTACAAGAAGCTTCCCTAAGGTTTGAAAATGGTCAAAAAGTCAGTCCTGATTCTCTGGCAAGCTCTCACAGATCGGGGCTGTGAATCATAGACTCTGTTACTTTTACTGATGAGAGTACCATAGCAAAATCTCAATCCTCTGACAGATTTTCATGGCTTTTGTGTTAGCAGTTTGCTTCTGATTTTGTCTTTCCAATTAGAATGAAATCCTCTTCTATCCCACATGATTTTTCCTTGATCCTTCTAACCACTAGTCACATTTGGGATCAGGGCCAATTAAATTATAGGTAGTATTGCCCCAATTCAAATCTCAAGCTTCTTATAGCTTTGGGAGTTCTGAGAAACAAACAAACATCCTCTTCAGTATATGATATTTCCTTGTCCATTGTTCTGTAGGCAAAGTTTTGAAAAAATACTTTGCTTATATTTAGCATTGATTATTGAAAATTTGGTTTCAAAATTCTCTCCCTCTCTGTCTCTCTCTGCCTTTGTGTCTCTGTCTCTGTCTGTCTGTCTGTCTCTCACAGCCCTCCCCAACCATTGAGAAGACAAACAATAAGATATCAATTTCACATATAGAAATGTGTAAAATATTTTCATGTTAGCTATGTTGCCAAAAAAAAGTATACTTCAATCTGACTCATCATCAGTTCACTCTCTGGATGTGGATAGAAATCTTTTGGATCATTATATTAACTGGAGAATACCTAAGTCATTCATTTTACTTTGCATTAATTCATATGTCTTCCCAAGTTTTTCTGAAACCATCTTAATCATCATTTCTTAAAAGACAATCGTCCCTCCAGGAATTGATACAGAGAGAAAGGAATAGAACCAGAAGAACAATATACACAGAGACTGATACTTTATGGCACAATCGAATGTAATGGACTTTTCTCCTAGCAGTAATCCAAAGGAACTTATGAGAAGGAATGATATTCACATCCAGAGAAAGAACAGTGGGAACAGAAATGCAGAAGAAAAACATATGATCAATCACATAGTTCGATAAAGATATGATTAAGGTTTTGATGTTAAAAGATCGCACTACTGAAAATATCAATAACATGGAAATAGGTTTTTGAACAATGATACATGTATAATCCAGTGGAACTTCTTGTCAGCTTCAGGAGGGGGAAGGAAAGAGTGGGGTGGTGGAGAATCATGAATCATGTAATAATGGAAAAATATTCTAAATTAAAAAAGAGAGTTTTATTCCATCATAATAATATACCAAGGCTAATAGAGCCATTCCTCAACAAATGGAAATCCCCTCACTCTCCAGTTTTTGCTACCACAGAAAGCAATGCTCCAAATAATTTTGCACATTTTTAAAATGTCCTTTGCCTTTTTCCTTTAACCTATTTGAAATACAGTTGTTGTTGGGCAAACCTTTTGGACAGAACTCAAAAATTGGCATACATAATTCTCTATCTATTTATCTTTACTCATCTGTCTCTCTGTCTTTCCATCTCTATTATAATCTGCCTCAGAATATCATGGATTCTCTTTCCCACAAGATTTTAAAATAAAGACTCTAAAATCATTTTTTGGCCATATCATAGATTCATCAGACTAACCAGTTTGGGGATAAATTAGATCAACCTTAATGTTCCCTCCAATTCTGAACTTCCATCATTCTAAGGATATTCTACTGAGTATCAACTACAGGTTACAAACTGCTGAGATTCAAAAAGAATAGAAAAACACATATTCTATGTTCCATTTTATTCACTGATATCAAATTTTTCAGGAGTTAGAAAGAAAAGACTTGGCCATATTAAAAAATAAAAGAATGAGTGAGAGTCATGTAGGAGTTTACTTATTCTTTGTTTTGTTAAAAGGATAACATATCATAGAGGTTACAATGACAGGAAAAAAACTATAGAAGTAGAAATTAATAGTCTGTGCACTTATGACAACAAAAGAAATTGTGAATTTTTCGGTGAATTTTGAAGGTTATTGTTGTTAAACATTTTACTGTGAAAAGATTTCTTAGATAGAAATCAGGTTTCCTAAATTCAACTATATGAATTTGCCACTGACTGATAATTTGCTTTATCTCTCTTGTCCTCAGATTCCTCTTGCATGAAATGAGGACTACCTAGTGCTAGCATTTTACTTGCTCTCTGAATGCCTGTCTTTTGATAAACAAGAAATCTTGCCAGGTGGGCATATTTCCAAGCAATAACTTGCCCCCCTCCATCATTCTTATTTCCTTGATCAGAGAAGGTGATGGTTTCCCAGCAACAAGATGAGTGCCTCTCAACTTAATTGCTGTGGCTTATCATTTAATGATCTTTGGGAGAAGGAAGTCAAGTTGACTGCCAGGTTTGTAGTCTTATTAATTTGACAGAAAGTCTATAAACATCTGACCTAGGCCATTAACACCCTAATGAAGACAGTAGAATCTCTTTCATTCAGTTCCTGCAGAACAAGTGTGGTGTTTAGAATTTTGATTATTCTTCTAATTTTTCTAGTCAAAGATTAGTAATATACATAAAATTACATATCTATTTATCACTTAATTTTTTTTTACTCATCACAATAAGTTACTTAGAGACTTTATGAAAATTGTGATGTTGCCAAAGTTTTCTGGTCTCTCACACCTCCTTATTTCAAATGTTCTCTTGTACTTTCTAGTAAATAACACTCCATATGTAAGTATCCAATGCCACCATGAAGTAGAGCTGCCCACTGTAGTAGTACCTTGTAATGGTCTGCCTTCCTTGCTTTATTCTTTGAATTTCTTTTCTCTATACTTTCTTACATAGTATCTTACAAGTATCTCTTGTTATCTACTCTATCAGCTATCACAAAAGAGTCTGATAACTGAAACCACTAACTAAAAAGGAATTAATAACTTTACTATCCTGATCAGAGAATCTAATATTTGGGACAGAACACAGATATTATCTAGCAAAACTTATATCCAAATGATTACCTCTGCAACATTTTAGAAAGCGGTCACACAAACTTTTTTGAATCATGGGGAATCCATTGTTCTCTGAGGGTTCATATTTCACTATTAATAAATTCAAAATGTTAAAATATATTCTCCCTTGTACCAAAAGGAATCCTGTATATTCCATAACTGTACAATATATTAGAATCTATCTAGAATGGTGTACTTCCTCAATTGGTATCCACAAACTCCCTCTAAAAATACTTATTAGGTAGTCAAAAGAAATATTTTTTTTAAAAATCAGTAGGCACCCACAAACTCCCTCTAAAAATACTTATTAGGTAGTCAAAGGAAATATCATGAATTGGTTCTGCTCCTTTCACTCTGCATCAATTCCTGGAGGTCATTCCAGTTCACATGGAATTCTTCCAGTTCATTATTCCTTTGAGCACAATAGTATTCCATCACCAACAGATACCACAATTTGTTCAGCCATTACCCAATTGAAGGGCATACCCTTATTTTCCAGTTTTTTGCCACCACAAAGAGCATGGCTATAAATATTTTTGTACAAGTCTTTTTATCTATGATCTCTTTGGGATACAAACCCAGAAAATGGTATGGATGGATCAAAGGGCAGGCAATCTTTTAGTGCTCTTTGGGCATAGTTCCAAATTACCTTCCAGAATGGAGAACATTGTACACAGAGACTGTTGTAAAATCGAATGTAATGGCCTTCTGTACTAGCAGCAATGCAATGACCCAGGACATTTCTGAGGGACTTATGGAAAAGAGTGCTACCCACATTCAGAGGAAGAACTACAGGTGTGGAAACACAGAAGAAAAACAACTGCTTGAACACATGGGTTGATGTGGACATGATTTGGGATGTAAACTCTAAACAACCACCCTAGTACAACTATCAATAATATGGAAATAGATCTTGATCAATGACACATGAAGAAACAAGTGGAAATGCACATTGGCTACAGTGGGGAATGATTGGGGGGGGGGTGGAGAGGAGAGTAAGAACATGGATCATGTAACCATGGAAAATTTTTTCTAAAAAATAAAATTAAAAAAAAAGAAAAAAAAAGAAATATAATAAATTTAGATATAGAATGGTACGTTGAAGTAATAAGGTCAAACACTGTTTTCCATAGGAGGAAAATGCAGTTCAAAAAAGAATGTCTTCCCCCAACATTCCACAACTACTAAACAGAATTTTTGTTTTAGAGTGAGACAGTACATAGGAGGTTATTTAGTCCACTTTTTTTAGATGAGGAATTTTAGACCAAAAGCAATTAAATAATTATCCCTAGGTCTCACAGGTAGCAAGTATCTGACAATAAATTCAATTATTGAAAATGATTTAATATAATCATCATATTATCCTATTTCATTTATCAGAAGTATTACGAGTTTGATATTCCTTAAGTTATGAAATGAGTGTATTAACAGTGAACTGCTATGTTTTTTTTTTTTTTGGATAAAACCTAGAAGAGAATGAGAATCTTTGGGTTCTTTCTCAGCTTTGCCATCAATATTTGAATTTGAATAAATATTTGAAATTGGATAATTAATTCTCTGTTTCATCACTAATAACAACTGTTTCCAATCTTTATTTTTCTTTCCTCAAATCCATTACTATATCCTCAATGATTTTATCTATATCATATGGCTTAGCTTCCTACTTCCCTGAGATGATTCATTGACCCTTTCCTTGTTTTCTCAGAGATATTCTCACCAATTTCTCACCAATCTCACTAATACATTTTCTACCTTTTTTTTATAAGATTGCTCTTTTAACCATCTCCTTGCTTTCATATGCATATGTTTAAAGTCTCTTCTCTTTTTTTACATGTGATTCTTACCTTTTTAACCTATCTCCAAGACTATTTTAGGAGTACATTTAATAAGATTTTGTCATATCCTACTAAAATAAAAGTTAAGCAAATCCCTTAATATATTATAAATTCACATGTTCTTAATACAAATGAAGGGTAAAGTAGATTGAGGTCATTAGAGAATGAACCATAATACAAAATTTATTTCTGAATCTTTTGAACAAAAAGGCCATCTCTATTCTCTTTTGGCAATTATTTTTAAAATTTTAATATTTAAAAAAATTGAATTCCAATATCTCCCTTTCTATCCATCCATTCCTCCAATTGAGAAGGCAAGCAATTTGATAGCTATTATCCATGTGAAATTATGCAAAATATATTTTCCCATTAATCACGTTGCATAAAAGCAAGAAAAATGAGGAAAGTGAAAAATTATATATGATTTAGTCTTCACTGAGAGTTCATCAGTTCTTTCTCTGGATATGTGTGGAAAGCCAATAAGGGAATAGATAAAAATCTGAGACTCCTCTTTTGACCCCTTTTGTGATCTTTGTGATGTCGTGTTGAAAAGTATTGTGGCCTTATTGAAAAGCTTTAAGTTCCTAGCAAATCTGAATTTAAAGGGTAAACACTATTCTCCTTTGACCAGGAATGCTGCTGCCTGGTATAGCCAAGGCCAAAATCTTAGGAGGGGCAATTTGACCCTGAGACGGATACCCCCAACTTGGCTTCCTGATAAGAACCCAGTCAAAATTCAGCCATGGCCTTGGTCTATTCTGAAGCCAATGTTTTGTGTTTTGATATGACATAATTTATAACTTCTGCACATCGGCAAAGTTTCAGGGGACTTCTTTTGTGTGAAATGAGTCTTGAAATATATATAATAAACTCCATGCTCCTGGAGCCAGAGCTGGACGCATGAGGTAAAAGACAACTCCTGTGTCCGGTCATTATTTCCTTATCAACAAAATTGTCCTTATCAGATTATCAGAAATGATAAAGAAATCTTGAAAGATATGGATAATATTTTTTGACATTGGTCCTTTGGGATTGCCACGGATGATTGTAGTGATCAGAGTTGTCTCTAAGATTATTGCAGTAGTTCAACTTTTTATTCCTTTGCCTTATATATCCCAATTTAATGTAAGACAGACATTTGTTAAGGTGATATTCCTACAGCATAGGCTTAATCATATAACTCCTCTCTTCAGTAACCTCTCAAGGCTTCCTTTTTCTCTTAGGATGATATAATATGTAGGTTAATATATAATATAATAATATAAATGTATATATATATAATATAATGTAATATAATATAATATAGCTTTTATTCCCTTCCATGTTATTTGCATTTCAACCAAGGTGATCTTTATGTTCTCAATATTCCTCATTCATCTATCATCTCAGCCTTTGTAAAAGCTGTCCAGTCCAGGGCTATGCTGGTAAATGTTTAACAGTTGCCTCTCTGAACAGAAATAAAATATATGGATGACAAACCTCATTATTAACACTTTCTCCATTGCTTTCTTAAGTCTGTCATCAAAAATAACAATAAAAATAAATCAAATGCTGATTTGTAGCATTTGTCAAATGTCAAGGTGTGAATCCTCACACTGATTATTTAATGTAATAATTTAATTCCAAAAGATAAGTGTGAGCTGACTCTAGAAAATTTTGGTTGTCCCCCATTCCTAGAATTAACTATTTTCTTAAATTTGCTTCTTAGAACCCCTAGGTTCTTCCAAATTTTAATTTAATTGCCTCCTCCAACATTGTCTTTCCTTATATGTTTAATCGCTAGAGTCCTCTTATCAAAATCATTTTCTGTTTGTTTTGTATATATTGTCTACCTACTCACATATATATATGTATATATATATACATATATATACATATATATATATATATATATATATATATATATATGTTGTTTTCCCCAACTAGACTGTATGCTCATGAACATAAGGTCTTTCATCACCTTGATTGTCCTTCAAACTGTACTCCATCATCTCAATATCCTTCATAAAATGGGGAACAGAATTGATCAAAATACCACATATATTTCCTGAGCAAAATTGAGGACAAAAGTGAAATCATCTTCCCAATTCTGGATATTATACCTCTCTTAATGAAGCCCTATTTGGCATTATATTTTTGATCACCATACTGTCAACTCAACTCAGATTGATTGAACTTAGAGTAGACTCAAACCCCTCTTTATCATATAAACTCTTGTCAAACTATACCACCTCAATTTGGTCCTTGTGAATTTCATTTTTCGAATCCAAGTGTAAAGCTTTACATTTATCTCAATGATATTTGATATGACCAAGCTAAACTATACAGTTTTTTAACAAAAGAAATACATGTTATCTTTCTAACAGTAAGTAAATCTTCTATATTTGTTCCATCTGAAAATTTGCTATGAATACTAACTTTATATGAGTTATATTTTTTAAGATTTAAATATTTTATTTTTTTAGAAAAATTTTTCATGGTTACATGATTCATGTTTTTACTTTCCCCTTCATACCCCCTTCAACTCCCTCATAACCAACACACATTTCTACTGGTTTTAACATGTCTCCTCAATCATGACTTATTTGAATATTATTCATAGTTGCATTGGTATGGTGGTTTCGAGTCTACATCCCAAATCATGTCTGCATCAACCCATGTGTTCTGTGTTTCAACTCCTGTAGTTCTTCCTCTGAATGTGGGCAGCGTTCTTTCCATAAATCCCTCAGAATTTTCCTGGGTCATTGCATTTCTGCTAGTACAAAAGTCCATTACATTTGATTTTACCACAGTGTATCAATCTCTGTGTACAATGTTCTTTTGGTTTTGCTCTTTTCACTCTGCATCAATTCCTGGAGGTCTTTCCAGTTCACATAGAATTGTTCCAGTTTATTATTCCTCTGAGCACAATAGCATTCCATTACCAGCATATACCACAATTTGTTCAGCCATTCTCCAAATGAAGGGCATACCCTCGTTTTCTAGTTTTTTTTTTCTTTTTTGCCACCACAAAGAGCATGGCTATAAATATTTTTGTATAAGTCTTTTTATCTATGATCACTTTGAGGTACAATCCCAGCAATGCTATGGCTGTATCGAAGGGCAGGCAGTCTTTTAGAGCTATTTGGGCATAGTTCCAAATTGCCATCCAGAATTGTTGGATCAGTTCACAACTACACCAGCAATGCATTAATGTCAAAATTTTGCCTCATCTCCTCCAACATTCCTTACTCTCCCCTGCTATCATCTTAGCCAATCTGCTAGGTGTGAGGTGGTACATCAGACTTGTTTTGATTTGCATTTCTCTAATTATTAGAGATTTAGAACACTTTCTTTATCTGAAAATTGCCTATTCATTTCCCTTGCTCATTTATCAATTGGGGAATGGCTTGATTTTTTATACAATTGATTTAGCTCCTTGGATATTCGAGTAATTAGACCTCTGTTAGAATTTTTTGTTATAAAGATTTTTTCCAGTTTCTTGTTTCCCTTCTGATTTTGGTTGTGTTGTTTTTGTTTGTACAAAAAATTTTTAATTTAATATAATCAAAATTATGTATTTTATATTTTGTAATTTTTTCTAACTCTTGCTTGGGTTTAAAATTTTCCCTTTCCCATAGATCTGACAAGTATACTATTCTGTGTGTACTTAATTTACTTATAGTTTCCTTCTTTATACTCAAATCATTCACCCATTCTGAATTTATCTTGGTGTGAGGTGTAAGATGTTGATTTAAACCTAATCTCTCCCATATTATTTTCCAATTTACCCAGTTTTTTTCAGTAATAGCTACATATATATCAATTTATACAACATGTTTATATGTGCAAGGTAAAAATATGCTCATACTTTGATAGATATATAATTTTTTAATTTCTTTTTTTTAATTTTTTATTTTTAGAAAAATTTTCCATGGTTGTGTAATTCATGTTTTTAGTTTACCCTTCACCCCCTCAAAATCCTCTCCCCGTAGCTAACTCGCATTTCCAATAGTTTTAACATCTGTGGTCAGTCAAGACTTATTTACATAAAATTGATGTGGTCTTTTCAGGTCTACATACCCAATCATGTCCTCATCAACCCAAGTGTTCGAGCAATTGTTTTTCTTCTGTGTTTCCACTCCTGTAGTTCTTCCTCTGAATGTGGGTAGTGTCCTTTTCCATAAATCCCTTAGAATTGTCTTAGGTCATTGCATTGCTGCTAGTACAGACTTCCATTATCTTCTATTTTACCACAGTGTATCAGTCTCTCTGTACAATGTTCTTCTGGCTCTGCTCCTTTCACTCTGCATCACTTCCTGGTGGTCTATCCAGTTCACATGGACTTCCTCCAGTTTATTATTCCTTTGAGCACAATAGTATTCCATCACCAATATATACCACAATTTGTTCAGCCATTCTCCAATTGAAGGGCATACCCTTGCTTTCCAGTTTTTTGCCACCACAAAGAGTGCAGCTATAAATATTTTTGTGCAAGTCTATTTATCTATGATCTCTTTGGGGTACAATCCCAGCAATGGTATGGCTGGATCAAGTATACAATTGGAAAAACATTGAGTGCTCATGAGTAGGATGAGCTAACATAATAAAAATGACCATTCTACCCAAATTAATTTACTTATTTAGTGCCATACCTGTCAAACTACCAAAAACTTTTTTACTTAATTAGAAAAAACTATAAGAAAGTTCATTTGGAAGAACAAAAGATCAAGAATATCAAGGGAAATAATGAAAAAAAAATGTGAAGGAAGATGGCTTAGCAGTACCAGATATTAAGCTATACTATAGAGCAGCAGTCATCAAAACAATATGGTACTGGCTAAGAGGTAGAAAGGAGGTTCAGTGTAATAGACTTCGGGTAAGTGATATCAGCAAAACAGTGTATGATAAACCCAAAGAGCCCAAATTTTGGGACAAAAATCAACTATTTGACAAAAAATGCTGGGAAAATTAGAAAACAATATGGAAGAGATTAGATTTAGATCAACATCTCACATCCTATACCAGGGGTTGGCAACGTATGGTTCTCCAGCCATATCTGGCTCTTTTGAGGGCCAGATATGGCTCTTTCTCTAGGAGCCATAAAGTCAATTTTTTCAGGCTTTGTTACAGGAGCACACACTGTTACAGGAGTGCCCACTGTGAGCACTGTATGGCTCTCACAAAATTACATTTTAAAAAATGTGGCATTTATGGTTCTCAAGGCCAAAAAGGTTGTGGACCCCTGCTCTATACCAAGATAAATTCAGAATGGGTGAAAAACTTGAATATAAAGAAGGAAACTGTATGTAAATTAGGTGAACACAGCAATTTTTGTCAAATAGTGTATTTTTGTCCCAAAAGTTGGGCTCTTTGGGTTTATCATACACTGTCTTGCTGATGTCACTTACGCCAAGTCTATTCCACCGATCCTTCTGTCTCTTAGGCAGAGACATATCATTTTGATGACCACTGCTTTATACTATAGTTTAATATCTGGTAATGCCAGGCCACCTTCCATCACTTTTTTTCATTATTTCTCTTGATATTCTTGATCTTTTGTTCTTCAAAATGAACTTTGTTATAGTTTTTTCTAATTCAGTAAAAAAGTTTTTGGGTAGTTTGGTAGGTATGGTGCTAAATAGGTAAATTAATTTGGGTAGAATGATCATTTTTATTTTGTTAGCTCTTCCTATCCATGAGCAATCAATGTTTTTCCAGTTGTTTAGCTCTAGTTTTAATTGTTTGGAAAGTGTTATGTAGTTGTGTTTGTATAATTCCTATGTTTTTTTTCGTAGATAGATTCCTAAGTATTATATATAGTCTAGGGTTATTTTAAATGGTGTTTCTCTTTCTAGCTCTTGCTACTGTCATATGTTGGAAATATATAGAAATGCTGATGATTTATGTGAATTTATTTTGTATCCTGCAACTTTGCTAAAGTTGTTGATTATTTCTATTAGCTTTTTAGTTGATTCTCTAGGATTTTTTAAGTATACTATCATATCATCTGCAAAGACTGAAAGAACTTTCAGAACCTCTTCTCTTGAGAGTGGAGAAGGAGAGTGTTAGGACAAAAAGTATCAGAGGATAACTGAAGATCAACTCCAGTTTTCAGATATCAAGGTGAACTACTTATTTAGAAGATGAACTCAGGTGTTCTGGAAATACTGGGGGAATTTGGAAGGTAAGATAAGGGTAAATTAGGAAATGGGATAGGATGAATTAGAAAAGGAGGCTGGAACTTCTTACCAGCGAATACACGTAAGGAAGGCTAAAAGTTAGGAGCAGGCCTATGTGTAGATTGTGATCAATGGGCCCAATTTGGAACCCACATATTAGCAACAACTTGGCCCTGGTTCAGACTTTATAGCTGGGTCTTTCTCATAAGCAATGGCAGGACAAAGTTCTATATAGTACTGCCCAAGGGGAATTGAAGTTGTTCTCTCTCAACATTAAAGGAATCAAGGCAATTAAGGAATGGAAGATAGAAACATGATTCTACGTAGACAGTAACTCTATCTTTCTTGGCTGAGGAATCCCCAGTGTCTTGTTCATAACATTCATAATTTTAAAAGATTTTATAGATTCTAATCCATCCCTTTCCTAATAGAAAGAATGAAATTGAGGTTCAAAGAAATTATTTTTTCTAAGAATCAGATAATATGTAAATAGAAAAGAAAGGATTTTAATCAGGCATGCTGAATCCACATTTGTTGAGAAAAAATATAAAATGAGAAAGAATACAGAAAACTGTCTGAAAACATAAAAAAGAGGGAAGAAATGGGCTTCCCTATATATTTAGGATTGTTGTAATTCATTTCTTCATCAAAGATGAGGTCAGTTGCTAAGAGTTATGATTTAATATTTGCCATGTAGATTAATTTGAATTAGAAATAGAAAATGTGATTTTGATGCCATTTGTATAGAAAAGTCTCAGGTAAGGAAACTCCCTTTAACAATACAAAGAGGTTTGATGCATGACTGAAGATTGTCCCACCAGTTCATGTCAGAGTTGTAATTTAAATCCAAGTCTTCTTGACTCCTAAGCCAACTATCTTTCCACTAAGAAGACTTTCTGGTCTTCTTTATGCATATTTATATCATTTTTTCATATCATAAATACTGGGAAATGAGTCAAAATAGATAAGGAAGGAATATGAGAAAGCAAGGGCAGCTAAGTGCCATGGGGACCTAGGCCAGGAATCAGGAAAACTTGAGTTCAAATCTAGGCACAGACACTTTGTAACCGAGTTACACTTAATCTTTGATTGTCTGCCAAAATAAATCTCTTGAAAGGGAAATGACAAACCACTCCAGTAGACTTTCAAAAAACCCTCTACTGATAACCATGATCCATGGTTCATGAAGAGTCAGATACAACTGAACAATTGAAAAACAAAATGAGAAAGCAGCTTAAAGTCATATGAATAAATGGGAGACATAGTAATTGGTTTTAGTGACACTTGAAATGGTGATTTAGAAAGATGGAATGAAACCAGGCAGACAGAAGTGTCAGAGAAATTTTTTTTTTGCAGAGTAGGATAATGTATTATGAAATATTCTCCTGAGGGAAGGAGGTCAAATTTGCTTCATTTGAATTTGGAAATATTTGAAGTATATTATGGACAATAAATTAGACTTGAGAATTCTGAGGGCATTACAACTAACAAGTCCTTGGACACTGCAGGGGAAGTGAGGTAAGTCTGACCCTTCTTTTATTACTCTTATAATTTACTAGACACGTAACCACTGTGAGACTCAATTTCCACTTATATTTCATGATAATAATATTTGCCCTATTTTTATCAGAATTTTTAAAGGAAAGTGCTTTATTTTTTAAATTTTATTTTTATTGTCAAGCAAAACACACTTCATATGGGTCATTGTTGTAACAGCAAAGTCATACATAACCAAATCCTCAAAATAAAACCATAATATACTGATGTGAAAGATGACTCCAACAGAACTTTGTCTTGAAGTAGATAGCATTCCCGATCTTAATTCTTTCAGGATTGTACCAGATCATGGCATTGCTAAGAGAACCCAAGTTTCCACAGATAATCTTTGTCCAATATTGCTGTTATTCTGTACAATGTTCTCCCAGTTCTGCTTATAGGCAAGTGCTTTGTAAACTTTAAAGTGGCATACAAATTAGATGTTTTTCCAGTTTAATGGAAATTTGATCCTCTATGCATCTGAAAGCAGAGACTGTGGATGATAAGGATCATTCTCATTATAATTCCTAAAGAATGCATAAGTGTTATCTTCCTGGATTCAGAAGAAAGGATCAATCAATCAAGAATCTATATCCACTTGGGCAGATGACCATCTTCCAGATGAAGGGTCAATCAGGTAAGGAAGACTCTAGCAAGAATTTTGCCAGCAATGACTGAGAGAGATTCCCCTGTAATTGCCACAGGAAAGTTTTGTTTCATTTTTCTTTGTAGATGAAGACATCCTTGATCCCCTGCAGGATAACTTCTTCTCACCATATAATCTGGAAGAATTCAGGCAGCTTCTTATGAACAGTAGATCCCCTACCTTGTATACATCTGCTGGGATTGAATCTGCCAGGTGTTTTTCCACTCAAAAGTAGTCTGATGATAGTCAATACCTATTCAGTAGGAGATTAAGCCAGAGAGGGATTGACTGAGGCAAATGGCCAATGAATTCAGCATGAATTGATGAAGTCAACAATATACTAATATTTTTACTATTAAAAATGACATTAGACTTTCTAACATAGCATATATTGCTTTGCAAAAAATCCCAAATATTTTCAGCTATTAAAAAAAAAAGAATCTATATCCAGAGTAGGATTTTAGAGACACAGACCTATTCCTGGGAGAGCCTACATTATAGCTAGGTAGAAAGAACTTATGTACATTAAACAATGAAAGATTTAATTGATGTGCGTTGGCAGCAGGCATTGAGGGATAGTAATGGGAATGGGACCCTCATACTCTGAAATCCTATATTTCTCACCAGTTAGCACTAATAAAACATAAACTGAAAATCTGTAGTCAACATTAGTCAAGCATAAATTGCAAGCACCAATCATTTTTTCAGTAACATACTGTATTGGGTCATTAGCTTTGTACTTAATCTGTTTTATTAATTATTTATATTGTTTTATATTTATTTCAGTTCTGAACTGATAGACATAATTAATTACTTATAGTGGTTGTCTACTGGTCTGCATCTGTCCCTCCACGTTCAGTTTCCCAAATACAACAAAGGGTAGTCAGACCTTTCCCATGCTGAGAATTGATGGCAAAGTAGATAATGGAGGAATATGGGACCTATGCTTTAAGGACTCTGGTATTCCGGAAGAATCTCCTGAATCTGCACATGTTCCGTATTCTCTATGAAAGAGTGGTCAAATCCTAAAACACATTTCCATCTTAATTTTGCCATGCCTATTTTCCAGGGTTTTTAGGAAAGATGAAAATTGCTCTGGAATGGGAAATGACAGGCTTCCAGGGGCTAATAAACATGCAAACTTTGTTACTCAACACATGGGTTTGCTATTCCACATATGAGGTTGTGACTCCAAAACCTAGAACTGCTGAGCTATTCCCTCCTCCCCAAGAGCTACTCAATCAGCTCAGGACTATGGAGCTGCTAAAGCACACTTGGAATTACTCTGCACCAGAGGCTGCTACTCCACACTGGGAGAGCTGCTATTCTATCAACTCCAGAGAGGTTACTCTAATAGTCCCCAAAGCTAATCCATCAACCCCAGTTCTGCCTAATTAGCATCCAGACTATTCCATCAAGTATTAAGTTATTATATCACCCTCATACCTCTTTTTCTTCAAATAAAATTATTTTCTTACTTCTGGTTTGGGCAGAGTTTAAGTCTCCCATTCTTCAGTCAAGACCCTGCTACAGACTCTGGTATGTTTCTCCTACAGCAGGATAAAGATATAAATGATTATGCACATATTTCTGAGATAGAGTTTTTTATATTATAAGTGTTTGAATAATGGTGAAATCACTTAATGGAGGAGGTGAGATAAAATAAGGCACTTAAAATATGGTAAGATTTAGATGAGATTAGAAGAAAGGATTAAAAGCCTTCAAGGCTCAAGAAAAATCTGAATGATTTTAGAACATGTAGGTGGGTTTTTAAATTAAAGGTTGCCATACAGTTAGTGTGGAACAATGAGACAGAAAAAAGATCTTTATTGTGGAAGAGTGAAAGAAAAGTTTCAATCTGAAAAGGGTCAACATATTATACACTCACTCTTTGAGGCCTAGTACAAACCCTGCTTCTTTTATAAGGGATTCCTGGACCATCTGAGCCTATAGTCATCTCTAACTTCATTGAAATGCTATTATTGTCTTTTCCTCCAACATTGAAATTGACACATTTCTACACATGTGTACAGGCTTTTCTTGACTTTATAAACTCCTCAAAGGCAAGAGATGTATCTTATGTTTGTATTTTTTTTGTATTACCTTTGGCACAAGGCTATGCAAAAAGCTTATACTTCCTAAGTACAGAATTTATAATGTCACGTAGAAATAAGCCTGCTTTCTCATTAATCATGGTATTAGCATTGAATTTCCCAAGTTTCCAGCCTATGATTCAAACTCTATGAGCTCCTACTTTATGAAGGAAATCAGACACTGGGGTACTTCAGTAGAACTTCTTGCCTGTTTCCCCATGGTGTCATTTCATCTCTAAGTACTACACAGCAGAGCCTTAAACTGAGATTAGTAAACAACTAATTTGACTTTCATCTTGCAGCATAGTACACACTTTGGAAGGTATTAATGTTGCTTCTCAGCATTTTCAAAATGGTAGTTTATACTATACTGACAAGAGGAAAAAGGGATTCTATTTCTGAGCTCTTAGCTTTCTTGTCAGCAGAAGAAAATACATTCATGGCATGAAGGTGATAGTTGTTCTTTCACAGACAGGAAGTTTGAAATAACTACTGACCACAGACAATAACTGACCCCAGGAATTAATTGGAAGCCTTCTAAGATCAGATATAGCCCAGGTTGCCAGAGATGTTGCCCTCAGCTTTTGAATATATTTTTCTTGTATTTATGAAGCCATACTTATGAATAAATTTCTTTTCCTCATTTCCTTGAAGTTCAAATGTCTGCACATGAAGAATCCATTTTTTAGCCTATAATTCACTTCTGAAAGAAAGAATGAAAGAAAGGCAGAAGAGAAGAGAGGGAGAAAAGAAAGAAAGAAGAAAAGGAAGAGTGGGAAGGAATGAAAGGAATGGAGATTAAGAAGAAATGAAGAAATTATTTGACTGACCAGTACAGTTTAATCAAGAATGATACATTTGGTTGCAAAGGTGAGAGCAGATATATGTCCTCAACTGGAAGGAGGAATAATAAGATATGAAAGTAGAGAGGGGGGTCTTATTCCATTCTATAGATGAGAAAATGAGACCTACATATGGGGACAAAAGAATAAAATCACAGAATTTATATTAATCATTTTCTGTCTCCAAATAAAACTTTCTTTCCATTATACTAGAATGGGACAATAATAAATCCTATTTAAGAGTTCCAAAAGACCTCGCTAGTCCAAAATGTCTAATATTATAGGCAAAAATTCCATTCCTTCTTGGAGGTGGACGTAAATCATTATATTAAGAGTAAAATGACCCACACAATATCCATTTATAAATAATGAGCCTTCAACCACCCCATCTACGTATGGCATATACTATAACTTTTAATAATTGCTTATTAACTGACTGACCATATAAAAGCCACAAGATGGAGGGAATCAAAGAGAAGAAAAGCAAACTTTTTGCAGGCCAATAGGATTACCTGTGTAACTGAAATCTTCTCCCAAGGACTATAATTCCCAGCATCTTACTTTCCTTCTCATGTTACGTCCTTACTTTTTGTATATAAATTTTATGGGACCGCACTCTCTCTCTCTTCACATGAATGTGGCTGGGAAAACGTCTCTTTACTCAGGCTTTACTTTTGCTTTTTATTTCTTCTATTTCAAGTGATTATTAATAAATCTTATGTGTAATTAGAATTTTGTACTCTTGGACTTCATTTACCAGAATCTCTTTCCTTTTGTTCCCACAATATGTGCTTAAATTTTGCAGATAAAAGTTTCTGTAACTCTGTGCTCTCTCTCTCTCTCTCTCTCTCTATATATATA
>NC_058130.1:409757516-409765889 GCF_016433145.1 Gracilinanus agilis
TATATATATATATATATATATATATGTGTATATATATATATATATATATATATTTCTCTCTCTTTTTTCCCTCTCATCTCCCACTTTTCAAGGTCCATAAAACTACTCTTTACTGATGGCTTTTACTTTCCTTTACTTCAAGTGATTATTAATAAATCTTATAAAGTATAATTCTTGGAGTATTGGATATTAATTTTTATACTTACATTTCTGGCAAACCATGAAGAGATAGAATCCTTGAATTTTTTTTCAGAAAGCCTTTGAGAAAAGAATAGGGAGCAGATAAATTTTGCAAAGCTGCATTTCTCTGCTGTTGCTGCTTGCTCCTGCTGTTTTTTGCTGGCAACCCCTCCTGCCTGCCTGGCCCTTTCATTTGCATGACTTAACCTGTGGCTTCTTGCAGAAATTGATAAGCCAATGTTCCTATACAGAGGGTAAAGTATAAGTCCCCATCCCCATTCCTCCCCCACAAGGTGGGTTTTCAAGTCTGTGCTAGCTGCTTTTCAGTAGGGGAACACATACACTCCAACCCCAGCTTGGCTAATCCAGGAGGGTTTCCATGCTTTGGGGATGGGGACAGGGCCGCTGTTTTGCCCTTGTTGGGGGGGTGGGGAAGGGATAGAACTCTTTTCCCAAACAATCCTTGTGAGGTTTTTACTCCTAGTCATTGCATACTAGGGTAGCACCACCTACTAAAAGGAATTAGAGATTGCAAGCATGGCCCAGTTTCCTGCCTATCTCAAACAGTTCCTGTTTCTGTAGAGCCTAACTGAGCTCAAACAACTCCTAGTTTTAGAATGTCTTTTCTTCTTACTGTTCCTCAGTGCACTGGTCCTTGCAATTAACTTGAGTAATCCTGTATTTCAGAAGAAAAATTCAACTCCCTAACCCCCTTGCTATTTTGTCCTGCCCAGTTTCTGCAACACATCCAATATGGGATTTGTTTACACTCTGCCTAGTGTGTGTATAGGGAACTCCAGAGGTGTGACCAAAGAATTCTAAATGGATGATGATACTGGGGAAAAGAAGGAATCTTAATGAGATCTGGAGGTGATTTTAAGCCTTTTCAGACTCCATTGTTTTTTGAATGTTAACTCTTTCAGTTTTTTTCCCCTCCAAATAATAAACAAGCCTTTGGAATTGCAAAAAAGGACTCTTGAATTCAAAGCTTGTATCCTGTCACATATATTATATTTGATATGTGTTTGCTTTAAGATTCAATTTTGTTTTACAAGTTCACATATTAATCTAATCTAATATCTTCTCTTACACTATGTCATTTTCAGCTACTGTGTTTTGGCTATTAGTTATATGTTCTGTTACATTGTCTTTGGTTATAACTCCGCTATGACTGGACTAGAAAAAGTACCATTGTAAAAGTCCATAAACAACTTAAACAAATCCTTTCGGTGGCAAAATCATAGTTCCTTATGGATGTTGCTTTGCCACTAGATTCATCAAGGTCACATGTTGCCTTAACAGCTTTTTGTCCCTATTTGCCTTTGTTAATTTTCACATAGATGATGATGGATGGAATCTATCAAACTGGTTACAACCTGTACACAACCTGTGGAAAGTTTAATGACCTAAAAAATTTAAACTGAATTTAAGGGGTCTTCAGAAGTGATTTTCAGATATGTAGGAACATCCCTACCTCTGACTGAACATTTGTCTACCTCTGAGTTGTTTGTAATAAGAGATAAGGGACCATTTAGCAGTTGAAGTGAAGTGCAATATTACTATTATATTTCCCTATCTCCACATTTAATAAAAAATGTAATGGATGAAACATCAGAAGTGATTTTCATTATTTAGTCCTCAGCTCTGCATTGAAATATATGGGACGTATTGGAGACAGATCTTTTTCACTGATAATCTCATACTAGAGGGAGGGAGGTTTCCCAAAGAGCTTAGTTGCCCTGTGATGGGTTATAATCTCATCTGTGAGGTGGGAAGGATTTTCATGGGAAGCCTAGTAGCTTCTGAGTGGGTTTTTATATTTGTAAATGTTCAGCTTTCTCTACCCTTCCACCAGAATGATCTAGATTCTTGGTGACATTTTTAGACCCAAAATGTTTTCATCAGCAGTAGAGAAGTTTGTATTTTTTTCTGGGATCCTCTGCCAAATTTTTGAATGATGGCAGTAATAAACTTTGTTAAAAATATCTCAGCCAAGGTTGAAAAATTAGTTATAACTGGAAAACTTGTGACAAATATCCATGAGTTCCTAGTGTTTTTTTTTTAATTTCACACAGCAAGTGGATATATAGAGACTCATGTGAATCCTAATGATAGCAGGTTTGTTTATTGTCATTAAGTGAGCTATTATGATTTTGGGGAATTTTGGTATTTCTGTGAATGTGCATTATCTATTGTACTACTGTTTTATAAAGCTATTACTTGATGAAAATCATTTGAAAATCTCTGTGGATCATGACCAAGTTAAAAAGGAAATGGATCCGGTTTTGTTTTTTTTTTTTTTTTTTGGTGAGAAACCTTTGTGTTAAACTGTACTATAAAGCAGTGATCATCAAAACAAAAAGGTACTGGCTAAGAGACAGAAGAGTGGATAAATGGAATAGACAAGAGGTGAATGACCTCAGTAAGCTAGTGTTTGAAAAAACCAAATACCCCAACTTTTGGGACAAGAACTCACTATTTGACAAAAACTACCAGGAAAATTAGAAAACAGTATGGGAGAGATTAGGATTAGATGAACATCTTAGACCCTATACCAAGATAAATTCAAAATGGGTAAGTGACTTAAATATAAAAAGTGAAATCATAAATAAATTACGTGAACATAGAATAGTATACCTGTTAGATCTTGAGAAGGGAAGGAATTTAAGACCAAGCAAGAGATTGAGCACATTACAAAATGTAAACTGAATGACTTTGATTATATTAAATTAAAAAGGGTTTGTACAAACAAAACCAATGTAATCAAAATTAGAAGGAAATTCTAAATCACTGGGGGAATATTTTTATAACAAAACTTTCTGTCAAAGTTTTAATTTCCTAATATATAAGGATCTAAGTCAAATTTACTAAAAATCAAGCCATTCCCCAATCTACAAATGGTCAAGTGACATGAATAGGTAGTTTTCACATGATAAAATCAAAACTAACTAAGCACATGAAAAAGTGTTCTAAAGGTCTCCTGATTAGAGAAATGCAAATTAAAACAACTCTGAGGTACCACCTCACACATAGCAGATTGGCCAATATGACGGCAAAGGAAAATGATAAATGTTGGTAGCCAATATGACAGCAAGGATGTACCAAAATTGAGACACTAATACACTGCTGGTGGAGTTGTAAATTGGTTCAACCATTCTGGAGGGCAATTTGGAACTATGTGCAAAAGCCTTTAAATGAATGCCTGCACTTTGATCCAGTCATACCACTGCTGGGTTTGTACCTCAAAGAGATAATATCCCAAGGAAAAAGACATATACAAAAATATATATGTTTTTGTAGTAGCTAAAAATTGGAAAACATGGGGGTGGTCCATTGTTGAGGAATGGGTGAATAAATTGTGGTATATGTTGATTATGGAATTTTATTGTGCTGAAAGTAGTAAAGAGTAATTCCATGTAAACTGGAAAGACCTCTAGGCACTGATGCAGAGTGAAAGGAACAGAACCAGAAGAACATTGTACACAGAGACTGATACATTATGGCACAATTGAATGTAATAGACTTTTCTATAAGCAAGAATTCACTGACCCAGGACAATCCAGAAGAACTTATGAGAAAGAATGCTATCCACATCCAGAGAAAGAACTATGGAATCAGAAACACATTAGAAAAATATATGCTCAATCCGGTAGTGTGATTGGATGTGATTAGGTTTTGATTTTAAAATGTAGAGAGCTACAAAGTGTTTTGCCCTGAGGCTATTTTTCTAGTTTCCATCTCCTTCGAAGTAGGTAGCCCATCTCTGCCCTATCTCAGAGCCCAGACTACAAATTCCTCAGCCTCAGGTCCCAAGTCTTGCTTCGAAGGCTTTACACTGCCCTCAGGGGTAAGTCTCTGGTGCCCTCAGCCAGCCACCAAGAATTTAGAGATTTCCCTGACCCTTCCTCTGACTCTAGCATGGTTTTTGGTGTTGGGGAGAGGTCATTATTTCCCTCTTTGGTAGGTATAAATTTACCCATTTATAGTGTGGAAATGCCCAAACCCTCCCTACCTTCAAGGATGCACCCTGTGGCAGAGCCCCTTCCCTCATCTGATGTTTATTTTTGTCCTTTTGAGTTGCTTCATATGAATCACTATAAGGAAAGGAAGCCCCTTTCTTATACTCTGCCACCATCTTAGCCTGGAAGCCTGTGTCCAATGTTTTGTGACCACATTTGGGATCTTCTTGGCAAAGATAGTGAAGTAGTTTTCAAGCTCATTTTTCAGATAAGGGAAATTATGCAAATAGGGTTAAAGGATTTGCCAAGAGTCACACATCTAGTAAGCATCTGAGGCCATATTTGAAATTATGAAATGAGTCTTCCTCACTGTAAGGTACCACCTAACACTCACAGCCTGGCTAATATGACAAAAAAGGAAAATGTCAAATGTTGGAGGAGATGTAGAGAAATTGGTACACAAATTCACTACTAGTAGAACCATGAACTAATACAACCATTCTAGAAAGTAATCTGGATCTATGTTCAAAGGGCATAAAACTGTGAATATTCATTGACTCTGAAATACCACTATTATGTCTGTATTCTAAAGAAATTAAATACAGGGGAAAATTAACTATACAAAAATATTTATTGAAGCCCTTTATGTGGTAGAAGAGCATTGGAAGTTGAAAGGATATCTATTAGTTGGTAAATGGTTGAATAAGGTGAAGTACATGTTTGCAATGGAATACTATTGTCTATAAGAAATGATAAATGAGGTGGTCACAAAAAAAAAAAAACAACCTAGAAAGAAATATATGAAGCGAGCAGAACCAAGAGAATGTTGTACAAAGTAGCAACAATAATGTACAATAATGTGCAATGATCAACAATGAATGACAATTATTATCAATAAGAAAAGGACCTAGGATACCAAGAGATTTATGCCTAAAAAGTATATCCCATATTACAGGGGGGAATGAAAATTGAAATGTATTATTCTTTATTTCTTATATCAATTTTTCTCTAGTGTATACAATATGTGCCTTTTTTGACATGACAAATATGGAAATATGTATTATATGATAATACCTATATCATAAAACCTTCCTTCTTTGGGGCAATTAGGGAGGGAGGGACAGAGGGAACATGGATTACAAAATATTTGAAAACAAATATTAAAAATCATATTGAGATTTAGTTTGGAAAAAAATAAAATTTATTCTAATAAAAAGTTTTTGCTCAAATAAAATCAATGGACCCCAAATTAGAAAGGAACCAAAAAAAGTGGTAGAGGTATAGTTATTTTTTTCTAATAACTGTCTCATTTCTTAAACATATAGAGAAGTTATCAAAATTTATAAAAAATAAAAAGCAATTCCTTGGTTGATAAATGTTCAAAGGTTACGAAGAAGAAATTTTCAGATAAAAGAATTCAAAGCAATCAAGTCAATAAAAGTGCTCAAAGTCACTAATAATTATAGAAATGCACATTAAAGCAATTATGTGACACTTTCCTCACACTAATCAATTTGACGTGGAAAAAAGAAACATGATAACTGGTGGAGAAGATGCTGAAAAACAGGCACACATACATTGTTGGTGGAGATTTGAACTAGCTTGATCATTGTGGAGAACCATTTGAAACTATTTGCAAAGGGTCATAAAACTGTGTATAGCTTTTAACCCAGCAATATTGCTGCTAGATCTATATGAAATTGCTGCGAGGTGAAAGATGAAATTATTGCAAAAAGAAAGGTTTGAGCCTTGGAGCTACGAATAAAAGAATGAGAGGGACCTTAGGAGATGGAGGTTACAGTGGATGGAATCAAGTTTGAGAGCAACAAAAGGAAGAACTACTTGGTTAGACCAGTGTTTACAAGGGGAACTAATATCCAATTAAGTTGGGGAAAATAGATTAAGGCTTCATTGTGAAAGGAATTAAAAGTTAAAGGTAAGAATTTTTATTTTATAATGGAGATAAGAGAAACAAACACAAGTTTATTGAGTAGGGGAATCACATGTTCACACCTTCACCTAAGGAATATTACTTTGGAAGCATTAGTTTGTGTAGGAAGGATGGATATAATGAGAAAATTTAAGGAAAGCCTCTCTCCCAATATACTTTATAAATAATTTTCCCAATTCCCAATTCTGATTCAGAATTCTTCTTTACTCTATAGATCCTACCAGACACTGTCATGCAAATTCTTCTCTGACTCTTCCATTAATTTTTTTTGGCAACAAACAAAATTCATGTTCTTATCACTGAATACTTGGATTATTGAAATAATTTATCTACTAATGTCAAAATTCCTCACATCTAGTCTCTATCTCCTTATGTCTCTTATATCTTTGTGACAGAATGGTCTTTCTAAAAAATTGTCTTCATCATATCATCCTCCCTAACATCACAAAATTTTTTTTTTGATTCCCAATTATCTGAAGGATAAAGGGCAAATCCCTTAGTCTGGCATTAAAGATCCCTAGTCATTCATCTCCTGAAAGTCTACTTAGTCTAATTAAATTTTCTTTTACTCTTTAATAAAAACAAGATTCAATCTTGCCTACAAGTTCAAGAATCTTCACACCTCTCCCTAATCTCTTTGCTTAGAATGCCCAAATGTTGAAACAGATCAGTAGCAAAGTGGAAAATATTCTGGGTTTGAGATCAGGAAGACCTATATTAGATCCTGCCTTAGAAATTTACTAGTTGTTCTGATTGAGGAGTGAAAATGGAATAATATATTAAAATATGCACTTTAGGAGGAGTCCTTTGATAACTGAAAGGAGAATGAACTAGAGTGGGGAGAGACTTGTGGAAGAGAAAACAACTTAAAAGTTTTTTAAGCACATGAATTCTTGTTAATTTTTCTGAATGACAGTTTCCCTCATTTCTAAAAAGAAGATAATGACATTTCTATGACTCATATCACAAGATTGTCATGAAGAAAAGTTTCTGCAAATATTGAAAACTATAAATTTGAATTATCCTTAAAATTAGTGTTTAAACTCTACTAACCTTTTAAAATATACTTCACTTATATTTTGAGGCCATACTGAACACAAAAAGTCATATTCATCTCTTGCCCTGAATATCTATAGCACTGCATTTATATGTTGGCATGAAATCACACATTGCACATATCCATTATATATTTGTATTTCATGATTTAATAACATGATCATGAACCTAAGGATAAAGAATATAGATATAGTCAAACAATATAAGAAGTGGAGCAGATATTAGAGATTATATAGATTTTGTAGCCCAACTGCCCAAACTTGAAAATTGTAGATATTTCTGACATCCTCTTATACAGTCTATAACTGAGTAGGAATCTTTCTTAGAAACTCCTGGACAAGTAATAATTAAGCCACTCTTTAAAACAAGATAAGAAAACAAAACAAAACAAAAACAAAAAGAGGAACATAAAAAAAAAACCTTCAGTGATAGATATTTAGTAAAATAATTCTAATCAATAACTTTATTTTTCTTTAACTCAAGCCTAATTTGGACTCTGAGTAACTTCTGCCCTTTGCTTGCAATTATTTATTTATTTATTTATTTTTGGCTAATGGCCTTTGTATGACAACAGACAAAATTTCTCTTTTTAACTTAAATTTTACCCATTTTTTTTGTTTTTTATGTTAAAATATCCAATTATATTCTCTCCCTTCTTTACTCCCACCCATTAGAGGAGACATCATTTGATGCAAAAAGATATATAAAACTGCTTAAATTTTCAATACCACAGACCTCTCTGTAAAATTAAAATTCAAAAGACAAATTACTGATCTTCAATAGCAGATATAACTTCCAAGCCAAAGAAATGATAAATAAAATCATGCATCCAGACAAAATTTAAAAATTCAAATCATGAAATATTTCTGGCATCAATCTAGTCCTTGAGAAATTGGCATTAACCATTGGCATAGAAATAAGTACTTATATAGGACCTACTATATGCTTGGTGCTGGACTAAAAGCATTTATAAATATTGAGTCACCTGTTTGTACATAGTTCTTCCATTCACTATTTGTACAATTCATTTTCAACCAATTTGCAGGAATATATACATATGTACATATGTTTGCATATATATGTATATATATATATATATATATTTATCTCTATTAACTATAATCTTATATTAGATCTGTTCAAGTCTTTTAAAACCTTTATCATTATTCAATGTGTTAACAAACCTTTATAGCTCTCTCTCTCTCTCTCTCTCTCTCTCTATATATA
>NC_058130.1:409768055-409839054 GCF_016433145.1 Gracilinanus agilis
CACAATATATGGGTCACCATTGACTCCCCAGATACTATGAAATCCATATCCCATCTGTTGACAATTTCAGTTGTTATTATTGTTATAACATCTCTCATATTCTTCCCTTTCTCTGATACCAAGACTGACATTGCCAACAACCTAGTATAGTTCATCTCCACCTCATGCTTACAATAACCTGGTGTTTTATCTGCATCCTTTAAGTACCCCTTCCTCCATACTTCAATCAATCACCCACTTACATGTCAATTTGTCTTCCTAAAGTACAGATCTGACCATTTTACACTCGCTGCCCCCATTTATGAATTCCAGTGTTTCCCTATCACTCTCAGAAGCAAATTTAAAATGCTCATTTGGCATTCAAAACACTTAATAACCTGCCCTTATGTATTTTGCCATGCATTATTTACCTTCGCTTTATTCCATCCTCCTATTACTATATCCTATGATCTAGTGACATGAGTTTCCTTGCTTTTCTTCATAGGACACACTCCATTTCCTAACTCTGAGCATTCTCACTGACTACCATCAACAAGAAAACTTTCTTTCATCCTTCTGAAGGCTAGACCTTCCCCTTTATTGAGCACTCCCAATTCATTATATATATATATATATATATGCATATGCATATATATATATATAATTAATATCCACAATACATCTTCAAATCAGCTTATTCAAAACTGAACTTTTTATCTACCTTCCCTACATTTTATGAAATGTTCTTCTTATTATAGAACATCGCACCATTTTCCCAGTAATCAGCTTCACAATATATGGGTCGCCATTGACTCCCCAGATACTATGAAATCCATATCCCATATATAATATAATATATATAACATATATTATATATATATATGTGAATTTTTTATAGAGAGTTCTTTGTTTTATATTCCCCATTAAACTCTGAGCTCCCTTAAAGTGGAGATTGTCCCTGTGTTTCTTTGTATTCCCAGTGTTTTACACGATCAGTATGGAACACATAGTAGGCACTTAATGATTATTGATTGACCTTCATGAGTTCAGAAGAATACGAATTGCAGATTATAAGAATAAGGGGTGGAATGGCATAGAGTAGACATAAGCAACCTTCAACATCTTTACTAAAAATGAATACAAGAAATGGCATAGAAGACAATCAATAAACAAGCATTTATTGAGTAACTGCTGTTTGTCAGATACTATTCAAGGTTGCTACGTGTCCAGTTACCAAAAATGACACAAGCCTACTTATAATGGGCTTACATTCTCATAAAATGGGAGAAATATATATATATGTATATGTATATATATATGCATATATATATTACTAAAATAAATTTTAAGAGAATGAATTCACATTTATGCAAATAGTTAAATATAGGATAGTTTGGGAAGGAAGGCACTAGCAGAAAAAGAGATAACTCTGTTAGATAGCAAGAATGAAAGGCCATAGACTGGTTAGTCAAATGTTATACTGAAAGGAGAGGAAGGTCTTCCATACCTATATTTTTTAAGGAAAATTTGCAGAATGGCATGAATGAGAATTATACAAGATTATATGGTATAGTATATTTACTGGAAAAATCACTCACACCAGGAAATCACAGATTCACCCATGTAGGCGAACCTAATGAGAATATTTTGAATCTCTATTTTGTCATCTTTTGTACTCATTATGCTACCCATATTTAGTGTCATTCAGAAGGTTGAAAAGCCTACTACATTTTGAAGATAGTGTAGCATGGTGTAACCAATTTAGATTTTGAATCATGGAATCAGGATTCAGATCTCAAACCTATCAATTATTTTTTCACATGATACAACAGAAATAGTGTTGACTCTGGACTCAGATGATCTACATTCAAATACCACCTCAGGCATTTACTTTGTTTCCCAGAAAAGTAACATTTCCTTTTTGGACCTCAGTTTTTTTTTCTCCATTAAAATAGAGCTGATAATATCTACTTTATGAGACTATTGTGAGGTTTATACCACTCAATAGTCATTTATTAAGTGCTGACAACATGTCAAGCACTCGGCTGGGTATAGAAATAATACGAATGAAACAATTGCTACTCTCACAGAGTTTACATTCTAAAGTTCTGAAATATAATTGCTATAATTCTTATCTCTCTGGGAGAAGTTTAGACAAAAATGTTCCTGAAACAAGTCACTATCAGTCTTTTATTCTTTTATATGTAAATTTTAATGGTGTTTTTCATGAGTACATAAAGAAACTTTTTTGAAACTGAAGAAAACATATTCACTCTTGTGCTTTCTAGAGATGACATAGATGGCAGAAGCAAAAGCAGGGACTAATGTCAGGGTACTATATTAAGACAGTGAAGAAATTAAAATATATTATTAAACTGAAGATGAAATCTAAGGACATCAAGAAACGTTGATGTGTTTGTATGTTTAGTTTTCTGATTGTTAGGGAGAAGAAATGAAAGAAGTGATATTATTGCTCTAGATGGGGTGAAGACAGCAGATATTAGGAAGAAAGTAATACTATTCTGGTTTTCCTGCTGCTAGATCTACCAAGGGCTTCAACCTTCAGATCAGGAAGTATAGAAGAAAAAAAGCTAGCAGGGAACTGATATGTAAGATCATAATATCAGAGTTGTTGAAGAAGTGACTTCAGAGGTCATCTTATTCAATTTCACTCATTTTGTATATAAGGAAACCTAGGTCTGTGGTGTTGAAGTGACTTGCCCAAGGTCCAAGGACCTTTAACTCCAGAGACAATGAGTATTCTAATATGACAGGAAAAAGACTGATAGAACACCTACTTATACTTAAGGAATACAAGGCACCAGCATAGAATAAATAGACACACTAGGCTACTGAAAAACAAACAATAAACAAAAAAACTAGCAGATGTTATTGCTGTGTGACTATCATTGATCTTTAGATATCTGTGGGGAATTGGAGCAATGACAGAAGGCTGAAAATTCAGAAATATTTTTGATTTAAAAAAAAAAAAGCAGAATCGGGATTCTTATCTGTAAAGGCCACAAAACTTGACTTCAATTCCTGGCAAAATTTTTGAACATATCATTAAAGAGAAGGTTTATTCCTCACAAAAGTGTATGTATGTATATATATATATATAATCTACTCTACTTAATGTGCACTGCTCTACACATTGGGAAAGATACACAGTTTTTATTACACATAGACCCTATTGTCATAAAACTTATAGTCAGAAGGTAAGATAAAAAGACAAATTATGATTAAAAATAACATAGTAAGTATATTAGAGAGTATGTAACAGAGAGCTATATGTTATATGAGGGATGAAGATTATTGCATATTGTGTTAATGATAAAAGGCTTCATGAAAGCAGTAGAATTTGAGGAGAAATTTAAATTGTAATAACTATTCAGCACATGAGAAGGGAAGATTGGACATTCCAGGCATAGGAAATGAGTCAGCGAAAGTAGACATTGGAAGATGTAAGATATATTTAGAGAGCTGAGAGCTATTGGGACCATGGAATATATGGAAGGAGATAAGCCTAAAAATATAGCATAGTAATAATTTGTGGAGTACTTTGAATGTGAGACAAAAAAAATTCAATTAAATTCATTAGGAAAGAAGCATCCATGAAGGATTTTTGAATTGAATCACACTGCAAATTGAAGCTATTTTTGCATTCAGCAACCATGAAATAAGTACCTACTGTATGCAGAGTATTTTGTTCACTACCAGGAGAGGTTCAAAATGATAAAAATGCAGTCTATGTCTTCCCACAGTCTACAATCTAGATGGGACTAGTTGAGAGAGAGTATCTCTAAGGCCCCTTTCAACTTCAGTATTCAATGATTATTTCTTTGCCTTGAAAGATATAGAGATTCTCTGGGGGAGATCTAGGAGCCTTGAACAGCTTCAATGAGGAGCTTGGAGAGAATGTTCAGATTGCCATGTATTAAGGATATACTGTGGCTATGTCCTATGAGAAAGAATGCTCATTAAAGCACCTTTGTTATTCCTCTACAATGCTACAGCTGGCAGATTTATTCAAAGGCAAGAAAGCCCCAGGCAGTAGTATCTGCCAAGCCTGGGATCTGTTTCCTTTTACAAATAAAAGATTCATATTCATTTTCAATTCATAAAAATGCTGAAACTTTAATGAGTTTGGTTCTTCTCCATTGGGTGGCAATTTGTTCTCCCAATTCCCTGTGCCATTCCATTGATGACTGCTAGCACTGGGGAGTAATCCCTGCTCTCCAGCAGTGTCAGACCAGCAGTGATTTACATGTAATTAATTGGGTACTTGCAGTGATGTGAGAAGTGCCTAATATGACATGTAAAGAAATTTATTAATGAGCTCTGTTCTTTTCCTCTTTGCTCAGAGAAGCTGTGTGTGGGGAGGCAGAAGTAGCAAGGGAAAGTAAGTCCAGAACTGGAAGTGTAAAAACAGGGTTCTAGTCTTTATACTGATATTGATTTGAGCAAATGATTTAGTCACTTTGAGCCTTCTTTCCTCATCTGTAAAATAGAATAATAGTTCCTGTCTTACCTTAAGATACTACCTATCTTAATAGTGAAAGAAGACAATTCTTTGAAAAAACTGGTCTCTTAATAGATATGTATGCTGTTCTTATTTTTATAGAACTTGTGATTTCTTATAGGTCTTTTTAATACCACATTAACAATGTGAAGGCTAATGGAATTTAATATGGGAAACGACCTTTGAGGTCAAATCCAACTCTCTCATTTCTTCATAGAGAAGGGATAGATGGAGCACATCTGTGAAGATTTCACAAAATACTCCGATTTGAATGACACTGACATTGCTAATGAGTGACTTCAATATGAAAGTTTGCACAGGGAAGGACAGCAAAATCTATATGAAAAGATGTGGTTAAAAACCAATGAGTGTTAGAAGCCAATTCTTATAAACTATTCAGAAGTTTCATGCCTACATATTCTCTTTAAGAGCAGGAATAAAACAAATTTAATGAGAGAAATAGAATGTACTAATAAAAGTAACATATTGACAAGGAACAAAAATATTGTCTATATTACAAACAGGAAACAAGTTTTTGTCAGTTCTGAATGAACTACATTTGTCAAGTCAGATCACCACCTGACCAAGCAAAAGTGAAGTGAAAGTCAAATATGAAAAATGGATAAGAATCAGGCATTCAGGGGAAAGCTGGGTTGCTCAGTGGATTGAGAGCCAGACCTAGAGACAGGAGGTCCTAGGTTCAAATCTGGCCTTAGACACTTCCTAAATGTGTGATCCTGGGCAAGTCATTTAACCCCCATTGCCTAGCCCTTACCACTCTTCTGCCTTGGAGCCAATACACAGTATTGACTCTAAGACAGAAGGTAAGGGATTAAAAAAAATAATTAAGCATTCAGTGTTTATATAGGGATTTAAACCTACTCTATTCAAACTATTTGGAGATTTTTTAAAATGAGGTAGAAAGGAAGATATTGCATCTATTAAGATTATAACATAAGTTTAACCAATGTAAAGAAGCTGACAAAATGATAAAATTAAATGGACTCAGAAACAATTGAGTAGGCAAAAAGCAAATCTTCTTGCCAAGCAAAGGGATATGGCAGGTAAAGGTAGCTATTGATTCCATATTTCAGATCATTTTAAAATATTTTGGATAGTTTCTTCCCTTTGAAAGTGATATCTTGGTAAAAGGAATGGGTTGGGCCAAGATTGTGGAGTAAACATGAGTAGTTCTGAGTCACCATGAGTATCCTCTCCAACCAATATTAAAAATAACACCACAAAAGGAATATGGAAGTGAAGAAAGCAACAAGGAGATAGAGTGAAACAACTTTCAAGGAAAGAAAAACCCAAAAAATAGGCAGAGAAAATCTGGGGCCCTGGGGTGAGAGGAGAGCAGAATCAGCAAGAGGCTGTGGCAAGGAGTGAAGAGCAAGCCAAGAGCAAGCCACACATCTCCACCCCACATCTGCTCTCACAGGTTCAGAACCTAAGCCCAAGCCAACATTCAAATTAGGGGATGCTGTTTGTGCAAACAGTGGTCCAAGCCAATCCACACTCCTTGAAATTTCAAACCTGTGGAAAATTCCAAAGTCCTAGATCAGGGTAGACTGAGCTGAAGTGGGCTGATCCTCTGATCCCTGCCCACCCAGAGTGTAGCCAGGAATCCCAGTCTGGACTTGGAATGAGGAAGTAGTAAACAGTTTGGGGTGGCTAATAGTACTAAGATGGGGGCGGGCCTCTGGATCTTTTTGCCTAAAGCTCAAAGTGGACTTATCAGACAGAGCAATCAAGGCTGTGCCTTATTAGAATAAGTACACAATAAGACCAAAAAACTTACACTTAAGCCCAAGGCTACAATTTAAGTAGTTCCTAACCTGATCAAGATCAAACTAAGATCCAAAGCTTACAAGCAATGTGTAAATAGAATTAGCTTGATCCCATCAGTAGTCAAGAATCTACTCAACCCAGGCGTGTCACTCCCACCTCCCTTAGTGGGGAGGGGAGACGAGTTACCCACACGTGACAATAAGTAACAAATTAAGAATAAGGGACTGCCCTTTGGGCAGTCCAAATCAATGTAGAAACTGCCATTTGTCCATTTGAATTAGAGGTGGACCACAGGAAGTGATGAAAGACATGATCTCTTTAAGTAAGTGAGTGAACTTCCTGTGGGGGCAGTTGCCGTCTGGAACTGGAGGAAGAAGCATCTCCTGAGACCACAGACAGCTTACACTCTATATTGTCACGTGGGTAAGTTAGGCTGGCTTCCTTGGCCTAGCTGGGCCAATTCTAAACTCTGCCTATCCGGCTGTTGGGCCTTGCGGCTTACAGCTTCATTTATTTAGACTTCTAACCTCCCTCTTCTCTTTATCTCTACTTACCTTCCTGATTGTAAATAAACTCCTCAACCCGATGCTGACTTGGGTCTGATTTAATTACGGAATCAACCTGAATTGTTGATTCCTGGCGGCCACATAATTTTAATATATAGTTAAAATAACTAAATTTTAATTCTTACAGCAAGCCTATGGCAAGTCTTTGAGCTATCAGGATCTCAAGGGTCAATTGAATCAACAGGGGGAGAGGGCTCTCAGAGCTCTCTGCCCTCAGACCATCACATCCAAGAACTGAAACTGGTAAAAACCCAGAAAATAAGCTGAGAATAGCATCAAGGAAGGACTGAAGTTTAAGAGGGTACCCCAATATCCCAGATAACAGAGCCTACCTATAATTATATAGGAAAAGATGAGCAAACAACAAAAAAGGACCCAACTTTAAAGAATGTTTATGAAGACAAAGAGCAAGGTATATACACATAGAAGGGGACAGTGAAAGCAAAGGAAACACGTGCAAAGTCCAAAAGAAAAATATGGATTGGACAAAGATTCTGGAAGAGCCCAAAAAGATTTCAAATACCAATTAAGAGAGGCAGAGGAGAAGTGGGGAAGAGAAAAGAAAGTGATGCAAGAAGAAATGGGCCAATTGAAAAAAGGAGAACCAAAAACTGACAGAGGAAAATCTGGTCTTTAAAATCATAAGTGACCATCTAGAAACTAATGATTTTATGAGAAATCAAGAAACAAAAAAGCAGAATAAAGGAATAAAAAAACAGAGGAAAACATGAAATATCTTATGTAAAATGTTTTCTTTTCATTTCATCTCTTACTCTAAGCCACCAATAACTTTTTAGTTCTTGATTTGCAACCAATTTATTAAGTCATTCATATTGTCTGCAAAGTTTTCATCTATGCCTTCATCCAAATAATTGATAAAAATGCTAAAAAAGATATATCTATTTGAAACTCCACTATAATCTTCCTCCAAGTTCATAGGGTTGTAGATTTAGACCTGACAAGGCCACAGAGTCTGTCTAGTCTGGTTCCTACATATGAGAATTCAGAAAATGTAACACTGTTTTTTGTGACGAGAGTCTTATGTGGTGGTTTCTCTGTGCCTGTATTGAAATAGGTATCTAAATGATAGTTGGTGACAAGGGGGATTTCAGATAGTCAAGGAATGATTGTTAGGAACAGTAATCAGAAGTATCTCAGGGTTTAGGAAGGCCAACAGGATAAATCTTACAGACTACCCAAATGATATAAAACAGAGTTTATTTAAGGTAAGGGAAGGAAGGGAAGGGACTTTGAATAATCTAACTTAAGACTATAAATAAACCTCCCACCAAATCCAGTTGTTATCTTCTTACAGTTGGTATCTGCTCTATCAACAACCTCTCTACCTAAACGTCCCAGTTCCTACAATGAATAAGCCTTAATGACCAAATTTTCCCCTTTAGATGGTGAATAGAGTTGGAAAGGTTGGAGGGTAAGCAGGAACAAGAGCTCAAATGGAAAGGATCTCACTGACATATGACTTAGATGTCCCTAGCAGCTCTGTAGGAATATCTGTCAATCTGAAGCAATCAGATACACACAGAGAAATACAGGAACACAGGAACAAGTAGTTGTATCAGAAGGACAGCCACAAGAGAGGGAGAACTAGTCAGACTCACACAGTACACCCAAGGAGTTCAGACACTCTCTCAACCTCTAGAGATTTCAACTGCTCCCATAAGAACCTCACACTCTTACTTACTTCCCTAGAATTCTAAAATCTTCCTGCTTCTCTGCCTTTCAGCAACTCCTGCTCCTGCTCATTTCCTTATTTCCTTATAACAGTATATATGTATTCATGTATGTATACTTATACAGTTGCACAGGAGGCCTTTGTAATGTAAGACTTTTTTGTGTTTTTTTGCATAATATCAATTCATTAAATGGCCAATTTTATGTTTTTAAGAAAAATATGAACTAAACTGAAATCCTATAGTATATAGTTCATTTAAATGATTTTCCAGTTCATATTAATTATATTGATAGAGATGGAATTTAACTAAGGACTTCTGACTCCAATTTCAGTATGACTGTGTTTTGTGTTGGGTTTCTCAAGCTGTGATTTGAATCTATGCACTATCATGTAGACCAAAGAAATAGATTATAAAAAAGATTCCAAATACTTTCCTAAACTCTTGGCGTATCACATCTATAGGAATGACAGTCTGTTATGAGTATGTTTACTTTGAGGTTTCCATGAATCTATGATATTATCAACATGAATATTACCTCCATCTGTGCTTATCACAACCTATGCAAACCCTTTTATTCTCAGTAATCCCTGTCTAGGTTCTTTCCTAGTTCTTTCACAGAATACACATTCCACTAGGTCTTTTTACTTGACAAGTATCAGTGCAATATTGTTGGGCATTCCATTTCTGACTCTTAAATCCTATTACTTGACCTGCCTGCTTAATACCCTTTCTAAATGAAATTTATTGTGCCACTTCTTAAGTATAAATCATTATTAGAAATAAGGTGTAATCTGTTTACTGTAACCATCTATCCTTCTACAATTTATCTGAGCCTTCTGCAACTTTGAAATTCCACAATTTGCAACCATATGTTATCAAGAGAAGGGATATAAAGTATTTTTTTAACCCTAGATTGGTTTGGAATATATTTCACAATTTTCCAAATACAACACAACCTATTCTCATCCTCTTCAATCCCTGGACCAATTAATTTTCTATTCAAAGTATCTTTCCCAGATATTCATGCTGACTTTGAAATTCAGTGGTCTAGACATCCAACTGAATGGCAGCCTCTGAACAGTAAATATTTTTCATGTATTTACTATTTTCTTGTATGAGTTGGGAAGTTTATCACTCACCAAAAATTATGGATATCATTGAGAAGGCCCTTTAATCCTCTCAAATGTTACAGTTAAAATAGATATAGATGGATATGAATAGAAGTATTAATATTTTAATTAATGCCATGTTGGTAAAATAAAGAAGACCACTCACCTACTAAGATCTAATTCAAATTGCCTGCCATACCTTCTGCCCACCTGGCTGCCTTGTACCAAAGAGGGCATCCCAATCAAGTCCTCTCTATTTAAGCTACTCTTTACTTTGACTAACGTCACCACATAAGACAGGAAACCCATGGAATCATGGGAAATGTAGTTTCAAAGTCCACTAAACATCCACAGGAAGTTTATGCCATATATTTAAATATGTAAGGCTCAAATGAACTCCAAATTTCCAATATCACATTCCCCCCTGAAGAGCAATGAGAGACTCGTCTCCTCAAATGCTATTGTAAACATAACTAACTTTTAAATTACAGAAATTTGGGGATAAAAAAACAGAAGACAAAACAATGAACCAATGATTGCTAGCTGCATTGACAAAAAACCAATTAGGGGCAGTCCCCTTTAGCATAAGAGTGAACATTCAAAACAAATGCATTCAACTCCCCAAAGTTCAATCACCTGCACCCCAAAGTTCAATTTGGGTCTTCATGATCCAGTGAAGGCTCTTCAGGCATCTTCATGGTGCTTTCTCCAAACAGGTTCTTTGTCTGGATTCTGGGGAGATGGCAAATTTATTGTTCTAAAATTACTCTCAAAGAATTTAAACTTTACATCATAGATTATAAAATATATAATCATATAAAACATATAGTCAGCTAAGGATACATGGCTGAGTCATGGGGTTGTATGAAATCAATTGGCAAAAGAAATAAAAAATGAATAAAATCCAAATAAAAGAGAAAAAATTAACTTGTGAATGAAATGTAAAATGTCAAAATCTTATGTTCAAAAATGTAATGAAAAATAAACTTATAATGGGTCCTTGAATCAAGGCCCAAGTAAAATGATTTAAGCAGTTTGCAATTACCCATTCAGGAGCCAGGACTACAGAAAGTTGCCATTCTATATATAAGAGAAATAACAGGACTAAATATATGTGCAAGAGAAATTTCTTTCCCTGGTATGATTTGCATGCACCTTCTGAGTGAATAAGGCAAAATGATAGTCATTCTTAGTTGCTTTACTAGGAATTTAAGTTAAGGGGAAGTCTGGCCTTTAAAATGTTAGAAAGCTGAAATCCCAAAACTCAAACACTAGTTTCAAGCCCTTAAGTATTGGCATAGAACTTCCTCAATCCATGGTCTGCATGACCTTTTGCACCTTGGCATTTTGCAGATTCTCAGTTGGTCTTCATGAATTTGTGGCTCTTTTTTTCCCTTCTCTTAGAATCAGAGAGAGAGACATTAATCACAGTCTCATAATATTTACCAATAATTGGCAGGTTACCACACTCTAAGGCTTTTGGGGTATGCATTAATATTATAGCAAATATATATTTACATTAAGCTTATATTACTGTAAAATCAAAAAAGGCTTAACATTGTTTATATGTACTTTAAGTACAAATATGAGAAAAAAGAGTAGATTATTCTATTAAAAATTAAAAGGAAGAGGAATAATTTTTTTTTAAATTCAGGGAAAAACACAATGCTCTCAAGCATAAAAATGAGAGAAAAGAACACATATTGCATTGTACATGCAAGGGAGAAAAATAAAATAATGTTTTAAAAATCAAAAAATACATAGCTTAGAATTAGTGAAAGGTTTTTCACCCAAAAATGAGATCCATTTCCTGTTAAGATTTTGCATGAACTGTGAGTGTAAATGGTTTTTGCAAAATAGCAGATTTATAATGCACATTCAAATAAAGTACCGTAATTTCCAATAACATATTTAAAGACAGTAACCCATATTGTAATCACTTGTTATGATGTTTAAAAAAATGGTATACTTGTCAGAAATTCAATAGGTATATTAAATCATTCAACTTTGGCTAAGATATTTTCTCAACAAATTATTACTGCCTCCATGGTAATTGTGGGGCAGAGCCTAAAAAAATGTGATTTAACAAACCTTCTGGGTCTAAATAATCCTCAGGAATTCTAGATCCTTCTAATGGAAAAGCAAGTATAAACACAGAGACTAAACATCAAGCATACAGGAGCTCTCCTGGCTTCCTGTGTAAAAAAAAAAGGCAGGTAGGAAACTCTCTTATGTTTCCTCTACCCCTTTAAGACAACATTCTTTATAATAAATATTTAAAACCTTATCATTTATACTGAAGGGTACTAGGCATATAAAGTCAATTCTAAAGAATTCTTATAAAATTATAATTTAAATTCTCAAGGCATTAAAATATCCAAGGTTATACACAATTATTGATAGAATAAAAACTTAAGACGTAATCCTATAGTTGAGATGACAAATTCAGTATACATAAGGCTTATGGGATTTTTTACAACTTAAAAATCTTTAAGATGTTCATAAATGGTACAGATAACACAACTAGATTAATAGAGGTAAAATTTAAAAAATGAAACCTTAAAGAAATCAGTAAATTCAATATGAGGAACAGATTACAAGCTATGTAGTAAAAAAAAAATTACCAATTCTGATAGATTTGTTTACTAGTTGGGAGTTACAATAAAATCATAAGCAGAATTAATCTAGCAGCCAAAACTTCATTAGCTTAAAATGATTCAGTGCAACAGAAAAATCAACAAAAGAACAAAATTAATTCCCAAAATGAATCAGCAAAATACAATAAAAAGAGACTTTTTAAAAAAAGAAACAAAAGCCATTTAGTTCTGAGATTTTAAAATCCACCTCTGGTCCAATTCAAGTTCCTTATAACTGAGCTCTGCACTTGAGCACAGTGTGGATGACTCCATAGGGGTATATAGTTCAAAGTCTTGGGCAAGCCTAGTGTGTGTGGGTGAATTCCTCCCCTGAGTTTCAGGCAAGATAATCACAAGGAATAGTTTGAAATAGACCATGTGGCCCATGTTTGCCATTCTACTTCATGTTTGTAGAGTAAAATCTAGGGCCCACAAGGAAGCCAACTGGGGTAGGGGCTAGAAAAGACATGGGTTGAAGATCCCATATGAAGGGCGGTAGGTAGCTAGAGAAGCTTTCTTCAAATTAAAAGTCATTAATGTCTACGAGGATGTGGGTAATGAAAGAGAAGGGGGTAGGGTTTCTTCCCAAGTCTCAGGCAGCAGCAGAAGCAGTCTCTGGGATCTGCATCAACAGGCGGGACAGGACTCTCAGTAGTCAGCAGGTAGAGGCAGCAGCAGCAGCAGGCAGACAGCATCAGGTATCTGGCACTGGAAAAGTATAGCAGGAGCTGGGATCGGCACTGGGTGGCAGGAAAAAGCTAGGGACCCAGGGAGAGGCTCAAACTGGCTAAAGCAGCTTCCAAGATCATCAGCAGGCAAAAACAAACTGCTATTAGCAGTTTAAAAGCACTTTCCCCTTTCAAAAAATTGCTCAAAAGAACTGAGCAAAGTGGCCAAAAATAGCACAAGAAAAAATCTGAGGCTCTGGGGAGGATCCGGAGGTGTCTCAGAGTTGCGTGACTTGGTAGGCTATCTGAAAAATTGATAGTCCAAATTCCAAAGTTCTGGTTGTCATTACTGTTATAATTAAAATGGATATAGACAGATGTAAATAGAAGTATTAATATTTTAATTAAAGCCATGTTGGTAAAATAAAGATGACCATGCGCCTGCTAAGATCTAATTCAAATTGCCCACCATACCTACTGCCCGCCTGGCTGCCTCATACCAAAGAGGGCATCCCAATCAAGTCCTCTCTATTTAAGCTACTCTTTAATTTGGCTCACGTCACCATGTAAGACAGGAAACCTGATGAATCATGGGAAATGTAGTTTCAAAGTCCCCTAAACATCCACAGGAAGTTTATGTCATATATCTAAATATTTAAGGCTCAAATGAGCCCCCCAAATTTCCAATATCACACAAATATGATGTAATTGGCAATATAGCATCCACAAAAGGAACATCTGGAGATACTCACAATCCCTAGAGAATGTATCTGTCATTTGGATCTTGAATAGGACATTTTCCATCATAGTGGCATTTGGTGAGCACAGAGCCTCCCATGGCATTTCTTACATAGCATTAATATTTATATTAATCATTCTGCCAAACAGTCATACTTAACTAGTTAAAAAAATCAGTCTGTCTATCATGGCATATTCTTGATGAAGTATCTCTTTCCATTTTTAAAATATTAAAATTAATAACTTTAATTTAAAATAAAGTAATTAAAATACCATGCTAAATATTAAATAAATATGAGCTTACAAAATATTTCCTTAATGATATATTCTAAACGTTTCTAAGAATTGTAGTCAAGTCCAAAGGTCTAAAGTTTATAGAATCCTCACCTTTAATTCTTCCTTTTATTAAGTAAGGTAATTAACACTTCTTGAGTACTGCAGCATTTTTTCTCATTTCATTTAATAGATTACTTACTATTTCTCACAAGTAACACATACCAATTCTCTCTGCATCTTAGAAAATAGTCTGAATGTCATGACTCAAACTTTTTGAGGACATCTAAGTATTTGCTAAAGATATTAGAATTTGCAAAAGCCTCCTTGAAAACACAGGCAGAAACATGGTGATCTTATTCCATGGTAGGAAGTGGGTAGTTACAAAAAGTAACTGTTAGTTCTGCTTCAACATCTTAACTATCAGTATCAGGAACTCTATACATTTTACTCAAATAATTACACAATCTCTGCCAAACCTGCCATGACACATGGGGAAAACAGGGGATTCCTGAATGAATCTGCTCCTATACACTTTTAGGTACCTCACAACTTTCTATTTATAATGCTCTTTTTCCAGATTCTAAGTCCAGTGGTTTCTCTCCAAGTGCTTTTTCCATCCAAAGAAGCTTGGGGGCTTAAAATATTCCAAATCAAATATTTACATAGCAAGGCTTTTATAGCTATTCTCCTAATACTGATAGTTATCTTTGGGATGTTAGGAAGAAAGAACTATCATCTACAAAAAGGCATAGGGGTCCAAGCTCTGGAAGAATAGAAAAGCTTCCATCCTACAAGACTCATGATTTTTCATTGTCTTACAAATTCAGGTGCAAGTTTCCTGGTTTCTCAAAATGCCAAATTCAACATAGCACACAGAATGTGTAAAATCACTAACATACTAAAGCATTTACTTTGCAATAAGTCAAGCAATAATTAACAACTCTGAGCTTTCCTCAAGATTATTTTATAATCTATAGTTATTATTTCAGATAGATGTAATAATCACTCTTATAATAATCCCTTTCCTCCTCTTGCATTACTAAAACTGCCAGATTATAAGTATCATGAGGGAAGAGATTGTGTTACCTAAAATGTTCTATATATCTCCTCACCTAGCCCAAAGCAGATGCTCAACAGGTATTCTTTAAACATATTTAAATTAAGTGTGAAATCAATCTAGGTTATATAATAGAGTATAACTTTAAAAATGCCTGACTGAGACCTTTCCAGACATTACTAGAAGATTAAGGATGGAAATTGCAAAATATTCTCTGAAAGACAGACTGTGTCTTATTTAATATGTTCCTCATGCCTTTTATATTTCTAGACAATAGGTACACATACATTTGGTATAACATAGGATTATAGGATTGTTAGGGAAATAATTTTAGAAACATTAAAAATAGTTCCTTGACTATAATTTGGGGCGCCAGAGTTTTACTTCAAGGTAACAACATACAAAATGTTATGCTTCTTCCTTGGCATCAGATGGGAAGACTGCTTCCCTGGGGAGGTTCAGATTTTGCCACCTTTAAACTTCAGAATCCTTCTCTGACTTATGTAATCCTATTCCCTTACCCAGCCTTACCCCACAATTCTGACTTAGGTCAGTTTATTTTCTCCCCCAAATTTAATAAAGGCCAGAGTAGGCCTATTTTAGGGATAGACTGCTTCATCGATTAATGCCATTATTTTTATAGTTGTATTATATTTTTTTTGTGCTGACTGGTAGCAATAGTATTGTGCTCTGCATGACTGTTTCAGTTATGCCCATTGTCCCACTACTGTCTTATCCACACCTTGCTTTATAGCAGATGAAAAGATTCTGTTATGAGCCAACTTAAAGATCTCCATGAATTATTTTAGTCTATAATATATTTATTTATTATTATCTAGGCAAACACTTATATACACATATACATATATATACATACATATATACATATACATATACATATACATATACATATTCATATACATATATATATATATATATATATATATATACCCTTGGCTTCAGTTACTTAATTTTTTAAAAAATTAAATGCAGTTGATTTTTTGCATTTTTTAAGAAAAAATTAATATATATTAAAGCTTTGTCTTTGCCTTAAGATATGGATCAGAACATTCAGCCTCCTTAGATAAAACTCTCACAGATAATCTTAAAGTATTTCACATAGATTGAAATTTGTAGAAACTATACTTTTGGAAACAAGAGAATTGAGACCTGGACAGGTAAAAAAATAGGATTATATATAGTCAATATCAAAGTCAGAATTCAAACTCAGGTTTTCTGACTTGAAAACCAATGTTTCTTCTAATCCCTATTGCCTCTCCATCTACAAAGCTTATATTTCAAGTAAGATGATTTAATAGAAGCTAAAATTCTCTGTAAAATCAGTGGGAATAAGGTTGAATCTCTGCCTTACCCAAATAAATCTTCTTAGTTGGGATAGGGAATGCTATCTGAAGAGGGGTGAATTCTATTTATCAGTCTACATTATATTTTGTTTCTATTATTAGTCAACCATTGTTTGACAGAAGTGATGGTATGAGTCCTATGGTGTCCCAAAAGGTACATTTTCTCTTTAGATTCACATATGTTTTCTAGGGAAAATGTTGATACCCCAGTACTTATTTCCAAAAATTAAAGACTATTTTTAGAAATCAATATATAACTGTTGATTAAAATAATAAAAACAATCAAAACAAATACATAAACACATTTTGACATAATCACATTTTGATCTAGACACACAATTTGAGAAATAAAAGAAATTGGCTGGTAAAGGAAATTTGAATGAAAATTGTGAGCGAGCCCTTAATGTATTTTTAATTGAGCCTTTATACATCTTAATTTATTCCTGTTACTTTAATATTAGTTTTGTGTAGATTGCCAAAGGAGAGCTGGAAGGATTAACTAGATGACAGCCAGGTGGCTTTATTCTCAGACTGTGAAGGAGTTTGTGAGGGGGTGTGAAGGCATATGAGAGGGGAAGCCTGGGGAGTGCTTATTATTTCTGGAATAATCTGTAAATCGGTTTCATGGAGTTAGGCCTAGAATTGAATAGGAGGAGGAAAATGGGCCGGATCATATTTGGGAAATTGCAAAACTATTTCAGTGATTACAAACTGCTTGTTCCTGCAATTCCCAGGCTTTTTTAGTACCCATATTTTGTAAGTGATGCTAGATAGCTATGATTTAGAAAAAAATCTCTACACCAGAAGCAAATAAATCATGGACATGAGGATTATATAATCTCACGGGCTAAAGAGAATACTAAGGATTGTAGAGTCAAGAGGTAAATATTTTGAGCTTGATGGGACCATGCAAGTCATTTTACCTAATCCCATCATTTTGTAGATGAAGAGAATGAAGCCTAGAGAGAGTAAGTTACTGGCTCAAGGACACACAGCTTTTGCCCAAGTTGAGGAATTTTGAATTCCAATTGAAAAATCAGATCTTGTGCCTATCACACCAGTGTTTTTTTTTCTAGTATGTAGTATCTGGGTATATCATTCACTTGAACATGAATGTACTCCTTCTCTTGCAAAAAAAAATATGATACTAGGTTCAAGGTATACTATAGGTGGCCATATCAGTTAAATCTTAGTGTATACACCCCTGCTGATGTGTTTATTTTACTTATTTTTCCATCATAAGAAGAGAAATAAAACCAAAATATTTAAGTAACTAATAACATCCTAAAATATTGGTATAACATTTCTTCCATAAGGTAAATTTCACCAACAATATACATAGCATAAATATGACACATTGATCCATGTAGCGAACCTTCCTGGAGAGGAACATACATGACTATGTATGCTTGTAGAAGAGCACATCCAAAGGCATCATATGTGGCAGGTTATAAATGCAAAAGGTTTCACATATAAGGAAAATGTACATGCTACATACATGTATATGTGTGTGTGTGTCTGTAAATGTAACAAAACTTTGGTGAAGCAGAGCCACTCAAATCTCTTCTTTACAAATCTCTTCTTTTTTTCCAAGCTGTTTTCTAGGAATTACATCTCAATTCACTACCAGGATCAAGTTCCTCATGATCATTGCTAAGCATCATCATTTGTTTTTCTGACATCTCTCTATTAGTATTGCAATATGGGTATTTTCACCAAGTCATACCAATATCAAGCATATGATAGTCAATGACAATGGGCAAAAAATTTGTATGACATACAAACACATGCATATATATGTCCATTTAGGGAGACAGATAGATAGACAGACAGACAGAAAGACGGACAGGCAGAAAGACAGACAGACAGATAGATAGATAGATAGATAGATAGATAGATAGATAGATAGATAGATAGATAGATAGATAGATGATAGATAGATAGATAAACAGAGATAGATAGATTTGAATGTTTTGCAGTAGCAAAAATATGAATGAATTTTACCAAATTGTATTAGTCTCTGCATATAATGTTCTCCTGGTTCTTCTCCTTTCACTCTGCATCAATTCCTGGAGGTCATTCCAGTTCACATGGAATTCCTCCAGTTCATTATTCCTTTGAGCACAATAGTATTCCATTACCAGCAATTACCACAATTTGTTTTGCCCTTTCCCAATTGAAGGGCATATCCTCCTTTCCTAGTTTTTGCCACTACAAAGAGTGTGTCTATAAATATTTTTGTACAAGTCTTTTTCCTTATGATCTCTTTGGGGTATAAACACAGCAGTGGTATGGCTAGATGGAAGGGCAGATAGTCTTTTAAAGCCCTTTGGGCATAGTTCCAAATTGCCATCCAGAATGATTGGTTCAATTCACAACTCCACCAGCAATGCATTAATGTCCCAATTTTGCCAAATCCCTTCCAACATTTATTACTTTGCTGTCATGTTAGCCAATCTGCAAGGTGTGAGGTGGTACCTCAGAGTTGTTTTGTTTTGCATTTCTCTAATTTATAAGAGATTTAGAACACTTTTTCAGGTGTCTATTGATAGCTGTCATTTCTTTATCTGAAAATTGCCTATTCATGTCCCTTGTCCATTTATCAATTGGGGAATGGTTTGATTTCTTGTACAATTGATTTAGCTCCTTATATATTTTGAGTAATTTGAAGTTTGTCAGAGTTTTTTCTTATAAATATTTTTCCCCAATGTGTTCATTCCCTCCTAATTTTTGGTTGCATTGGTTTTCTTTGTACAAAACCTTTTAAATTTAATGTAATCAAAATTATTTATTTTATATTTTATGATTTTTTTCTAACTCTTGTTGGGTTTTAAAATCTTTCCTTTCCCAAAAATCTGACAGGTATACTCTTCTGTTCACCTAATTTACTTATAGTTTCCTTTTTTTTTTATTCATGACATTCATCATTCTGAATTTATCTTGGTGTAAGGTGTGAGATGTTGATCTAAACCTAATCTGTCCCATACTGTTTTCCAATTTTCCCAGCAGTATTTATCAAATAGTGGATTTTGGCCCAAAATCTGGGCTCTTTGGGTTTATCATAGACTACCTTGCTGATGTCACTTTCCCTAAGTCTATTCCGCTGATCCTCCCTTCTTTGTCTTAGCCAGTATCATATTGTTTTGATGACCACTGATTTATACTGTTATTGAAATTTTGAGATCTCTGATCTAAACTTCCTATGGAAGTTTAGGGGTCTTTGAAACTACATTTCCCAGAGCCAACTGGCTTCCTGTCTTGCATAATGATATAGACAGTGATGTAATAATGCATACAGAAGGATACAGACTGAGGACTAGATTGGCAGGCTCTCTTTTGGTGGCTTGGAGCTGATCCAGAATGGGGAAAGGAGGTAACAGGGTATGTCTTTTAAACTGACTCTTAACATGGTACATGGTTTCATTTTTCTAATGGCTACTAATAAATCTTTTAAAACCATAATATTTTTAAATCTATCCTTCTATATTCATTTTATTTCTTACATTGATGGTTACCACTTGAAGTTTGGAGATGTAATCCTTAATTTTTCAAATAGCTGAGTAATCCATATTTCTGCCATGGCTTTTCAACCTCCCCCCATGGTCAGAACTCTGAGAGAACTACAAATTCTCTCTGGAGCTTCAAACCTCCTTCTGCTGTTTTTGTGTTTTTGGTTTTGTTTTCATTTTTGTTTTTTCTCTTCTCCCTGTTCTCCCAAACCACCCAGCTACTTTTTGGGGAAAAGGGAAAGTTACTTTTCTGGCAAAAGTCATGCCTTTGCTGATAGCTCATGCTGCTTATTCCTACCTGCTGTTTCTTACATTCCTATCCCCACTGCTGCTGATTCAGCCTATGCCTGGCACCCTCATTGGTTCCTCCATGGTAGCTCCCCCCAGCCACTGATCCCAGATCCTAGCTGTTCCCTGCCATTCCCAAGTCCAATTTCCTATCCCCTTGGAAGCCAGATGCTTGGCCTTCCCTGGAGAATTCCAGCTGATCCTACTAAGCTGCTGCTGTTGATGCCACTTGAAACTTTGGAAATATAAACACCTTCTTTTTCATTGTGCACACCAGAGAATTTCCCAGGTGTGTTTCCTCTTAGACAATGGCTTTTAAAGGAGAAGAGCTTCTATGCCCACAAGCCCCTCCATGTGGGTTTTTTCAAGCCTTATCTAGCCACTTGTCTAGCTACCTCCCCTTCCATGAGCCTCTCGTGGCTCTTCCAGTCATTAACTGTGTAAATGGAATTAGTTCATCCTCATTCATTTTTAGACTTTAGCCACCAGAAATAATGTCACCCCACCCAACTTAGAATTCAGTGGGGAGGGGAAGATCAGCTACCCACACATGACAATAAGTAACAAATCAAAAACAAGGGACTGCCCTTTGGGCAGTCCAAAACAGTGTTGAGGCTGCCATTTGTCCACTGGAAATTGAAGGTGGATGCAGGAAGTGACAAAAGATGCTATCTTTTAAATATGATGGTAACTTCCTGTGGAGCAGTTGGTGCTTTGAACTTGATGTAGAAGGATCTCTGGTGAGACCTCAGACTGCTTCCCTCTGAATTGTAACATGGGTAAGTTAGGCTGACTTCCTTTCTCCTCCCTTGTTGTTTCTGGAGGCTCTACCCTCAAGGAGGCCTCTCTTGCCTCTTTAATTGTAAAAGGCCTTGTGGCTAGAAACCTTTTTTAATTAACCTCTGTGCTCCTTTGCTGGGGCCTCTAAATTCTTATCTGTTCTGGACCTCTGGTTCTGACCAGAGTTTCTCTCTCTCAACTTCCCTACCTTCATCCTTCCTAATTGTAAATAAACTTCCATAAAAGTCATCCTGACTTGGGTCTATTTTTAATATAAAATTGAGTTAATCCTATTTCTTGTGACCATAACTTAAAAATCTAGTTTTCCTTCTTACATACCCCAGTTGGCTTCCATGCTGTGCCTGTGGTGGAGGGGGACTGAGATAGCACATGTACTTCTAGCCTTTTACCAAACAGGAACTTTTAAAAGTCTGGAGGTAAAATTAGTGAGCCTCCTCAGACTGCTGTTTTTTTTTTTTTTTAAACTGTATCTTATTGTATTTTGCTGATTGTCGTTTTATGATTTAATTTTGCTATTTTAAGGTCATATATTAATCTGATCAATTATTTCTGTTAAACTGAATCATTTTTTAAGCTAATGTGTTTTTGGCTGCTAGATAAATTCTGTTCATAATTTTATTGTAACTCCTTAATAGTGAACAAGTTTATTCTGATTGGTAAAAAGGTTTTTAACTACACTGCTTGCAATTTGCCGTTTTCTTATATTATTTCATTTCCTGATTTCTTTAAGGTTTAGTTTTTTTGAAGTTTAACTATATTAAGCTAATTAAATATCTATTCTGTTATATGATTCTTTATCTGTACCATTTTTTATGATTTTACTGAACAACATGTCATTGTAAAAAAGACCATGTACATCATACACAATTTTTTTATGTTGAAAAAGGCCTTAAGTCTTATGTATCCTGGATTTGTCAACTAAAATATTGGGACCACATGCTGCCTTAACAATTTTATTTTATTTTGAATATTGTATACAACCTTGAAGACTATGATGCCTTAAAGATTTAGATTGTAATTTTATAAGAGGTCTTTAAAGCAGACTTTTGATTTTATAGTACCTTCTGAATGGATGATAGGTTTATATTTATATATATATATATATATATATATATATGCACATATATACTTATATATTATAAAGAATGCTATCTTAAAAGGTAGAGAAAACAAATAGAAGTTTCCTACCTAGACTCTTTATATATAAAAGGAGGAAGCCAAAAGAGCTCCTGTACTCATGATATTTTTACTCTTTATTTTAATTTACTTTCCCATCAGAAGGATCTAGAATTCTTGCTTATATTCTAGACACAAAAGGTTTTTTATCAGATTTTTTTCTAGGCTCTGCCCCACATTTGCATGGAGGCAGTGATAGCTTTTGTTAAGCATATCTAAACCAAGGTTGAATGATTTCCTATACCTATAGAATTTGTGACAAGTATTCATTTTAAAATATCACACAGCAAGTGGTTATATAGAAAACTCTTGCCAACCCTATATGAAAGTGGGTTTGGGGCACCTAGGTAGCTCAGTGGATTGAGAGTCAGGTCTAGTGACGGGAGGTCCTAGGTTCAAATCCAGCCTTAGACACTTCCCAGCTGTGTGACCCTAAGCAAGTCACTTGACTCCCACTGCCCACCCTTACCACTCTTCCACCAAGGAGCCAATACACAGAAGTTAAGGGTTTAAAAAAAAGAAAGTGGGTTTGCTATTGTCTTTAAATGTGTTATTGTAATTTGGGGGAATCTTGGTACTTTATTTGAATGTGCATTACAAATCTGCTATTTTGTAAGTCATTTCTACTCAGGAGTTCATGGAAAAGTTTAAAATGAAATGGATCTCATTTTGGGGTGAGAAACATTTCACTAATTCTAAGCTATATATTTTTGATTTTTAAAAAATTCTTTTATTATATTTTCCCTTTCATGTGTAATACAGTAGTTGAAGTTTTATTCTCTCTCATTAAATCTCATTACAACATTGCATTTTCCCCTGAATTTTAATTTTCTTATTGCTTTTCCTTTTATTTTTTAATAGAATATTTGACTTTTTCCCTTTTTCTCATTTCTTGTACTTAAAGTACATATAATCAATATTAAACCTTTTTGATTTTACAGTAATATAAGTTTAATATAAATATATAGCTGCTATAATATTAATGCATACCCAAAAAGCTTTAGACTATGGTAAATTGCCAATTATTGCTAAATATTATGGGATTGTGATTAATGATTCTGCCTGATTCCGGAGAAGGGAACAAAAGAGCCACACGGTCAAGGAGATCAAAAGTCCCATTGGGATTGATAAGAAACTGCACAGTGCTAAGGAGCACAAGGTAAAAAAAGACCATTCCAATACAAAGGATTGATGAAACTTCCAAACCAATACTGAAGGACTCAAACCAGCATTTGGGGTTCAGGGTCGCAGCTTTTCTGACATGTTAGAAGCCAGACTTCCCTGAGCTTCATCCTAGTCAAGTACCAAAGGTTGGCCATCATCCTGCATTGCCCTATCCCTAAGAGTCAAGGCAAATTAAATCAGGGAAAGACACTTCCCTTTCTCTTAGAAAATTTGGTACTTTCTTTCTCTTATAAATGTGGCAACTTTCTATAGTCTTGACTATTGATTGGATAATTGCATAAATCACTTTAATTGGGCCTTGATTCAAGGACCTGTTATCAATTTATTTTTCCTTACATTTTTGCACATAAGACTTTGACATTTTACATTTCATTCACAAGTAGTTTTTTCTCTTTTATTTGGATTTTTTATCTCTTTTGCTAACAGACTCATGCAATCCCATAACTTAGCTATGTATCCTTAGCTTATCTGGGTATTGGCCTTTACCCTTTTCAGGGGGGAATGTGTTATTAATTCTCCTCAGCGGGGTATGTATGTTTTATAATCAGAATGTTTGTATTATAATCTATAATTTAAAGTTTAAATTATTTTGAGAGTAATTTCAGGATAAGAAATATGTCACCTCCCCAGAATCCATACAATGAACCTATTTGGAAAAGGCACCATGAAAATGCCTGTAGAAACCTATACTGCATCAAGAAGATCCAAAATTAACTTTGGGGTACAGTTGGTTGAACTTTGGGGAATTGGATGCATTTGTTTTGAATTTACACTCTCAAGCCAAAGGGGACTGCCCCATAATTGGCTTTTTGTCGATGCACCCAGCAATCATTGGATCATTGGTTTTGTCATCTTTTCTTTTATTACCAAATTTCTGTAATTTATGAATTAGTTATGTTTTCATGATCCTTTTGGAGAGACTGGTCTCCCAACCAGGATCATAGGGGAAAATGTGTTATTAAAATTTTGAAGTCTCTGATCTAAACTTCAGGTTAGGGGGTTTTGAAACTACATTTTCCAAGAGCCAACTGGCTTCCTGTCTTGTGTAATGACATAGACAGTTATGTAATAATGTAGACAGAAGGATAAAGCCTGAGGACCGGATTGGCAGGCTCTCTTTTGGAGGCTTGGAGCTAATCCAGAATGGGGGAAAGGAGCTAACAGGTATAAGCATAATGAGAGCCTCTGCCAATACTGTAATAATAATGAGAGCCAAGTAACCAATGTTATGGTAGAGGGGGGAGAGAGAGAGTCTATGAGATGGGACTCTCTTCTATCTCTCCCCTTTGAGCCAAATGTACCCTCAGGGAGACTTTGAGGGGGTTTCACCCTGAAACTGGGTGACCTGGATGGTTGTGCCATATCATAGGAGTTGGGGGAGAGGCTTCCCTATAAGATGAGGTACGGGATACCCCAATCCAATTCTGAATGAAGGCAGGGTTCACACAAGCCTCCCCTGAGATCAGTCAACTTCACAGTAGGTGGTCTGGCTCCAAGATGGAGGCATCTAGTCCAAGCTGTGGTTCCCCTTTCTCTCTTTCTCTCTCAGACATTCTGGAATGCTATCTCACTAATGAATGGCTTTTATTATTCACAATTCAGGGACTGGGAAAGGGGTGAAGGGCAGAGGTATTTTGGGGTGCCCTCTTCTCTATTCCTATGGAGTCTGTCACTCAGGAGGGAAACTTTGGGGTTCCCACTACCAAGCTTCTTCTCCCCGCTTTCTCCTTTTGTTTCTATTTCTATCATTTTCTACAATTGTAAGTTTTGACTGAAAGGGAGTCTCTCAGCAAAGCTGGGTAATGGGAGAAGGAGGCTAAGGGATATCACTTCCAAAATGGAGTCCAAACACTTATCTAACTCAATTATGAAGTCTTGCTGGGTGAGATGTGTTGGAAACTTTGACCAGGGAATCAGGGTTTCAATATCCAAGCCCTCAGGACTGGATCCGAGTTGGGATGTCTGTTGAGAGCCAATTGGAGAAATAGGGTCAGGATAAGGCCTGCTATCTGGATATCCTACATGACCAATCCAGGCTGAGGCAGTCTTTGTGTTTGGTCCTGGTCACCTGAGCCCTGAAAAGCTCTGGTACCAGCACGTAGGTTAATCCAAAAACAACTTGACCCCTCCAAGAGGCTATTGGGAGTCATTTAGAGAAATAGAGTCTGTAATAGATGTTTTATCTGGATCCCATTACAAAATCATCAGCAAATAAAACTGTGTGTATGTTTTTTTCTGCACTGCATGTCAGATGCAGATAGAATGGGCCATCTAAGGTAAAAATCTGAGGCTCCTCTCTTGACTCTTTTTCAGATCCCCACCTTTTCTTAATATTCTTATTGGAAAGCTTTGAGTCCTTAGCAGACCAACAGCTACTGAGTTAACAATTTCTCTTCTTGATAATTAAGAAGCCTGAACCCTAAAAATATATTACTTAGATAAGGCCTAGATAGACAATCTCTTCCAGACTTTATCTGACCAGGTCCAGATCTGTAAATCAGGAAGACAGGACTCAATTAGTAAACATCTCTATGAAATATGTTTCTGCTCCTAGAATTAACCCCCTACTAATTGGTGGTTGGAATTTGGCCCTTGTCCTTGTACCTATATCTCTACTTTTTAGACTTTAATGGGTTGTGTATGATTTGTAACCCCTTCACAGCTGTGACTCTTTCTTTGTGTTCTTTGTTTGAAACCAGTATAAAATGAATTCCAAAGCCCATAGAGGTTAGATCAGCATGGGCTAACCACTAGTATGGCTGTTCTCAGTTTCTGTCTTTTCAATCTGATGCCACTAAATGTCACTCAGGACCCCAAAAATATATAGAGCTGGCTCTCTATAGATGTCCTACATCTTTTTTCACACAGTCCTCCAGGAAGTGTCTCTCCTCTCCTCCTTCCTCCAGAGAATTACTCAGAATCCCCTCTGGTCTCAACTGTCACCAATTGTCAACCACTCATTCTTTGGCTCCTTTTGTCCCATCACCCTTGCACAAATCCAATCATTACACAGAGCTTGTCTTTTAAACTGTCTCTTTTTTTAAAAATATTTTTTAAATTTTAGAAAATTTATCCCTGGATACATGATTCATGTTCTTACTCTCCCTGCCACCCAACCACCCCTAAACACACCCTCCCATAGCCAATGTACATTTCCACTGGTTTCTTTATGTATCATTGACCAAGACCTATTTCCATATTTTTGATAGTTGCACCAGGGTGGTCATTTAGATTCTACATCACAAATCATGTTTGTCACAAAAGCTGGGCTCTTTGGGTTTATCATAGATAGTTGCTGATGTGAAATACCTGAAATCTATTCTACTGATCCTCCCTTCTGTCTCTTAGCCAGTACCATATTGTTGTGATGAGTGCTGCTTCATAGTATAGTTTAATATCTGATACTGCTAAGCCACCTTCTTTCACTTTTTATTATTATTATTATTTCCCTCGATATTCTTGATCTTTTGTTCTTCCAAATGAACTTCTTTGTTATAGTATTTTCTAATTCAGCAAAGAAGTTTTTTGGTAGTTTGATAGGTATGGCACTAAATAAGTAAAATAATTTGGGTAAAATCATCATTTTTATTATGTTAACTCATCCTACCCATGAGCAATCAATGTTTTTCCAATTGTTTAGATATATTTTTAATTGTTTGGAAAGTGTTTCATAGTTGTATTCATATAATTACTATGTTTGTTTTGGTAGATAGATTCCTAAGTATTTTATATTGTCTAGGGTGATTTTAAATGGTGTTTCTTTTTCTATCTCTTGCTGCTGAGATATGTAGGAAATATATAAAAAGGCTTATGATTTGTGTGCATTTATTTTGTATCCTACAACTTTGCTAAAGTTGTTGATTATTTCTACTAGCTTTTTAGTTGATTCTCTAGGATTTTTTAAATAGACCATGATATTATCTGCAAAGAGTGATAGCTTAGTCTCCTCACTGCCCATTTTAATACCTTCAATTTCTTTTTCTTCTCTAATTGCTACTGCTAATATTTCTAGTACAATATTAAATAATAGAGGTGATAATGGGCATCCTTGTTTCACGCCTGATCTTATTGGGATGGCTTCTCATTTATTCTCATTGCATATGATGCTTGTTGATGTTTTTAGATATATAGTCATTATTATTTTTAGTAAAGATCCTTGTATTCCTATACTTTCTAGTGTTTTCAATAGAAATGGGTGTTATATTTTGTCAAAGGCTTTTTCAGCATCTACTGAGATAATCATGTGTTTTTTGTTTAATAGCTTGTTAATATAGTCACTTATGTGGATGGTTTTCTGAATGTTGAACCATCCTTGCATTCCTGGTATGAATCCCACCTGATCATAGTGGATAATCCCCTTGATCACTTACTGGAGTATTTTGGTAGCATTCTATTTAAGATTTTTGCATCTATGTTCATTAGGGAGATTGGTCTGTAGTTTTCTTTTTCTGTTTTTGCTCACCCTGGCTTTGGAATCAGTACCATATTAGTGTCATAAAAGGAATTTGGTAGGACTACGTCTTTGCTTATTATGTCAAATAATTTGTATAGTATTGGTAGTATTCAGATTAGTTATTCTTTGAATGTTTGATAGAATTCACTTGTGAATCTATCAGGCCCTGGCAATTTTTTCTTAGGCAGTTCTTTGATGGCTTATTCAATTTCTTTTTCTTATATTGGATTATTTAAATACTTTATTTCCTCTGCTGGTATTCTAGGCAATATATATTTTTGTAAATATTCATTCATATCACCAAGAGTGCTATATTTATTGCCATGTAATTGGGCAAAATTGTTTTTAATGATTGCCTTAATTTCCTCTTCATTAGAGGTGAGGTCTCCCTTTCCATCTTTGATACTTTTAATTAGGTATTCTTCTTTCCTTTTTATTATTAGATTGACCAGTACTTTGTCTATTTTATCTGTTTTTTTCAAAATACTGGCTTCTAGTCTTAGTTATTAATTCAATAGTACTTTTATTTTCAATTTTATTAATTTCTCCCTTGATTTTTAGTATTTCTAATTTCGTTTTCATCTGGGGATTTTTAATTTGTTCTCTTTCTAGTTTTTAAGTTGCATGCCCAATTCATTAATTTCTGCCCTCCCTAATTTGTTAATATACGCACTCAGTGATATAAATTTTCCCTTTAGAACTGAATTGGCTATATCCCATATGTTTTGGTAAGAAGTCTCATAGTTGTCATTCTCTTCAATGAAATTATTTATTGTTTCTATGATTTGTTCTTTCACTAAATTATTTGGAGAATCATATTTAATTTCCAATTAGTTTTTGGTTTGCCTCTCCATCTATTCTTACTAATAACTATTTTATTTCATTATGATCTGATAAGGTAGCATTTATTATTTCTGCTTTTTTGCATTTGCTTGCCATGTTTCTATGCCCTAGTATATGGTCTGTTTGTGAATGTTCCCTGTGCTGCTGAAAAGAAGGTGTATTCCTTTCTGTCCCTATTTATTTTTCTCCATATATCTATTAACTCCATTTTCCCCTAGGATTTCATTCACCTCCCTTATCTCTTTCTTATTGATTTTTTGGTTTGATTTACCTAGGTCTCATAGGGGAAGGTTGAGGTCACCCATTAGTATAGTTTTGTTATCCCTTTCATCCTTGAGCTTCACTAGCTTCTCCTTTAGAAATTTGGATGCTATACTGGTTGGAGTATACTTGCTGAGTAGTGATATTGCTTCATTGTTTATACTGCCTTTTATTAGGATGTAATTAACTTCCCTATCTCTTTATTTTATTTTTAGAAAAATTGTCCATGGTTACATAATTCATGTTTTTACTTTACCCTTCACCCCTCAAACACCCTCCTCCACCCGTAGCTAACTTGCATTTTCATTGGTTTTAACATGTGTGGTCAGTCAAGACTTATTTATATATTATTAATAGCTACATTGGTGTGGTCTTTTTGGGTCTACATCCCCAATCATGTCCTCATCAACCCAAGTGTTCAAGCAGTTTTTTTTTCTTCTGTGTTTCCACTCCTCTAGTTCTTCCTCTGAATCTGGGTAGTGTTCTTTTCCATAAATCCCTCAGAATCATCTTGGGTCAGTGCATTGCTGCTAGTACAGATGTCCATTACATTCAATTTTACCACAGTGTATCTGTCTCTGTGTAAAATGTTCTTCTGGCTCTGCTCCTTTCACTCTGAATCAATTCCTGGAGGTCTTTCCAGTTCACATGGAATTCCTCCAGTTTATTACTCCTTTGAGCACAATAGTATTCCATCACCAACATATACCACAATTTGTTCAGCCATTCCCCAATTGAAGGGCATACCCTTGCTTTCCAGGTTTTTGCCACCACAAAGAGCACAGCTATAAATATTTTTGTTCAAGTCTGTTTATCTATGATCTCTTTGGGGTACATTCCCAACAATGGTATGCTGGATCAAAGGGCAGGCATTCTTTTATTGCTCTTTGGGCATAATTCTAAATTGCCATCCAGAATGGTTGTATCAGTTCACAACTCCACCAGCAATGCATTAACGTCCGAATTTTGCCACATCCCCTCCAACATTCATTACTCTTCCCTGCTAGCACTTTAGCCAATCTGCTAGGTGTGAAGTGGTACCTCAGAATTGTTTTGATTTGCATTTCTCTAATTATTAGAGATTTAGAACACTTTCTCATGTGTTTATTGATACTTTTGATTTCTTTATCTGAAAATTGCCTATTCGTGTCCCTTGCCTATTTATCAATTGGGGAATGGCTTGATTTTTATACAATTGATTTAGCTCCTTGTATATTTGAGTAATTAGACCTCTCTCAGAATTTTTTGTTATAAAGATTTTTCCCAGTTTTTTGTTTCCCTTCTGATTTTAGTTGCATTGTTTTTGTTTGTACAAAAACTTTTTAATATAATATAATCAAAATTATTTCTTTTATATTTTGTAATATTTTCTAACTCTTGCTTGGATTTAAAAATCTTTCCTTTCCCAGAGATCTGACAAGTATACTATTCTGTGTTCACTTAATTTAATTACAGTTTCCTTCTTTCACCCATTCTGAATTTGTCTTGCTGTAGGGTGTGGGATTTTGAGCTAAACCTAATATCTCCCATATTGTTTTCCAAATTTCCCAGAAGTTTTTGTCAAATAGTGGATTTTTGTCCCAAAAGTTGGACTCTTTGGGTTTATCATACACTGTCTTGCTGACATCACTTACCCCAAGTCTATTCCACTGATCGTCCCTTCAGTCTCTTAGCCATTACCATATCATTTTGATGACCACTGCTTTATAGTATATCTTAATATCTGGTACTGCTAGGCCACCTTCCTTCACTTTTTTTTTTCATTATTTCCTTTGATATTCTTGATCTTTTGTTCTTCCAAATAAACTTTGTTATAGTTGTTTTTTTTTTTTTTCTAATTCCTAACTTCCCTATCTCTTTTAACCAGATCTATTTTTACTTTGGTTATGTCAGATATCATGATGGTTACCCCTGCCTTCTTTTTCTCATTTGAAGCCCAATAAATTTTTCTCCATTCTTTCATTTTTACACTCTGTATGTCTACCTGTGTCATATGTGTTTCTTGTATACAATATATGGTAGGATTTTGGTTTCTAATCCTCTCTGTTATTTGCTTCAGTTTTATGGGTGAGTTCATCCCATTCACATTCAGAGTTATAATTATCAACTGTGTATTCCCAGACATTTTGATTCTCTCTCCTTATCCTGTCTTTTCTTCTTCCACTGTTTCCTTCTATACCAGTGTTTTGTTTTTAATCAGTTCTCCTAATCCCCTCCCTTGTTGTACTTCCCCCCCCCTTCTTATTTCTTTCTTATTGTTCTCTATAGCAATCCTGGGCTCCCCCCCAAGCCCTCTCTCCCTAGAATTGCTTCCCTCCCCACACAGTCCTTTTGTTACTCTTCTAATTTTCTATAGGGCACGAATCAATTCTCTGCTCCAATGGATCTGATTGTTCTTCCCTCTTTAAGTTAATTTCAATGCACTTACGAATTAAGTATTTCCTTTCTCCAAACTATTTTCCCTTCCATTGTATTGGTTTTCTCTCCTGTTTTCCTCATGCACTTCTTTATGAAATATAAACTTACTTCATTTTGTCTGTTTTCCCCTCTCTTAATGTTATCTCCTTTTTTACCTCTAGTTTTGTATATAAATATACATATATACATACATACATACACACATACATACCTATATCTTGACATTTCATCCTTTACAGTTTGTCCCTGTTTCTTCTATCTACCATGTTGGAAATAACAATTTTTAAGAGTTACCAATATCTTCTTTTCTTAAAGGGATATAAATCAATTCAGCACATTGGGTCCCTTAAATAAAAGGTTTTTAGTTTTTAGTTTTGTTTTGTTTTTCCCCTCACTCTCTTAATGGCCTCATGGTGATTTTCTTGAGTTCTGTGTTTGAGCAGCAAACTCTATGCTTAAGTCTGTTTTTATTCTTTATGAATGCTTGGATGTCTTCAATTTTTTTGAATGACCATACTTTCCCCTGCAAGAATGTAGTCAATATTGCTGAGGTTGTAGACCTAGCTCTCTTGCTTTCAGGAATATTGTATTCCATGCCTTCCTGTCCTTTAATGTAGATGCAGCCAGATCCTGTGATATCCTAACTGTGGCTCCCTGGTATATGAATGGCTTCTTCTTAGCAGCTTGTAATAGTTTTTCTTTGGTGTGTTAGTTTTTGAATTTGGCTATAATATTTCTGGAAGTTGCTAGTTGTGGATTAAATGTGGGAGGTGATCTGTGGATTCTTCCTCTTTCAACTTTTCCCCCTTGTTTGAGAATGTCAGGACAATTCTCTTGTATAATTTCCAGTTTGATAATGTCTAAACTGTTCCTTTTGTCATGATATTCCGGCAGACCAATAATCCTTAAATTGTCTCTTCAAGATCTGTTTTCAAGATCTGTGCTCGTGTCAATGAGGTGTTTCATATTTTCCTCAAATTTTTCATTTTTTAAATTTTGTTTTATATATTTTTGCTGCCTTGTGAAGTCATTTGCTTCTAGTTGTTGAATTCCAATTTTTAAAGACTGAATTTCATCCCTGGCTTTTTGCTAATCCTTCTCCTTCTGGTCTGCTTTTCTTTGTAGATCATTTTTTGCCTTCTTTGCTTCATTTTTCAGCTGGTCAATTTGGGCTTTTAAGATATTATTTTCTTATTTTAGATCATGTATTTCCTTTTCCCAATTGCCTTCAGCCTCTTGACTGTTTTCTGAGTTCTTGAGTTATTTGGATTTTGAGTTCTTGAGTTAATTGAATTTTGATTTCTTGAGTTAATTGAATTTTAAGTTCTTCCGAAGCCTGTGTCCATGTCACTGAATTTTCTATGTTTTTTTTCTTGGTGTTCATTTATCTTCTAATCCATTTGCTCTTTGTTCAATTTCTGGATAAACGCTGTAGATTGTGGTTTCTTTTTTCTTTTTCTGTTTTTTACTCATTTTTTTCCTTCTTTCTCCCCTGTAATTGGCTGTAATCTTGATCCTCTGATCATATTTTTGGGTTTGGGCTATTCAGCCCTGGGAGTGCTTCTTCTCTGTTTTATTGATTAATTAGTTTAGTGAGACCTGATGCCAGATTTTCTCCAGCAAGTGGTAAAAGCTAAAGAAGTGAATTCAGCTACTTTTCTTGTAGTCTGTGGGGGAGGGTTGTTGGAGCTTCCCTGACCTCTTAAGACTTCTTGTCTGCTGTGCTGATAAGATTAAGCTAGGTGGATTTGATCTCCCCAACTCCAAGTGCCTTGAGGTCAGATTTTCCCCAGCTGGTGGTAAAAAGCTAAAGAGGTGTGTTCAGCTTCATTCACTCTAGTCTGTGGGGGAGGGATTTTGGAGCTTCCCTGCCCTCTGGTCTGTTGTATTGATAGGATTAAGCCTAGATGGTGTTGATCTACACTGCTCTGAGTACCCTGAGGTCAAAGCCTCAAGAGAAAGGGTGGGGTAGCACAAGATGGAGGGTATGTTCACCCTCTCTGGGTTTCTCCCCCAGCAGCTTCTCTGCTGTCTGTGATGAAAGGATTTGAGTTTCAAACAGCTGTGCCAGTGAGGCATTCTCTGGGACTAGCAGCCCAGCCCACCCAGAGATTCCACTGGAGACTGAGCACATTAGGTGGAGGAGGGGATCTAGGATCTTCCTCCTTTCTTTCCCCTTCCACTCAAGAGTTCCAAGAATCTAGGCTTTTTTTTTCTCTTTTTTCCCATGTACTTTTTAAGTTAGGTTCAGCTGGAGGATCCCCCAGCTCTGTTGTGTTGTCAAATTTGGTTTTCTGTTCCCTCAGAGCCCTTTGTCCTTACTTGGTGGTGAAGGACTTTATGGAGGTTTTGAGCCTTGCTGCTTCTACACTGCCATCTTCCCAGAATTCCCCTGAATCCTAAACTGACTCTTAACATGGCACATGTTTTCATTTTTCTAATGGCTACCAATAAATCTTTTAAAACCATAATATTTTTAAATCTATCCTTATATATTTATTTTATTTCTTACAATAGTACAGTTTAAGATCTGGTCCTGCTAGGCCACCTTCCTTCACATATTTTTTTCATTATTTTCCTTGATATTCTTGATCTTTTGTTTTTCCAAATGAACTTTGTTATAGTTTTTTCTAATACAGTAGAGAAGTTTCTTGGTAGTTTGATAGGTATGGTAATAAGTAATAATGTAATGGACTTCTCTACTAGCAGCAATGCAATGATCCAGGACAATTCTGAGGGATTTATGAAAAGGAATGCTATTCACATTTAGAGGAAGAACTATGAGAGTAGAAACACAGTAGAAAAACACCTGTTTGAACACATGGGTTGATGTGGATATGATTTGGGGTGTAGACTCTAAATGACCACTTCAGAGCAACTATCAATAATAGGGAAATAGGTCTTGATCAATGACACATGTAAAACCCAGTGGAAATACACATTGCCTACAGGGTAGTGAGTAGAGGGAAGAGAAAGAACATGAATCATGTAACCATAATAAAATTTCCCATTAAAAATTAAAAAAAAAACATAGGAATGAATATTCAGCCATTTGGGAATGAATGAAAAAAATCACAACATGTGATATCTGCTTCCTCATTCTGACTTTGGAATGGATTTTTATTTTTCTTCTTTCTATAGTGGCGATAACAACATATTTCCATCTGGGCCTGTTAAGATCGTCATTTGAAACAATATGTGTCAAACATTTTAAATGTTTCAAATCCTTAAGGACAAGGACTGTTTAATTTTCAAATTTTAGATGCAAGGTAACTAGCACAATGACTTGGACAAGTTAGCTTTCTTTTTGAAGACATATCAAATGCTCTTTCCGTGCTCATTTTTTCATCTCTAGGACAAACATCCTCAATTCCTTCATCTTGGCATTTTTTTCATTTATCTGTAACTAAGAAGATATCTTTTACTTTATTTCTGAAAAGCGAGTTATCTTAGACATATGTAGCAGTCTGCCCACACCTCACAGATGTCTTAGTGAAAACCAGCATCATGGGAAAACTTTTTCTAGGGAATGGGAACCTGTGCATGCTTGTAGGTTGAGAGGATAAAAAAGAATAGAAATGGAGAGAATACAGTTGTTGCAGAGGGCATGAGATCTGACTGAAAATGGAGAGTTAAATTTAACTTAAAACAGCTCTTGTGCTTATGAGAATGTGAGTTATCCAATTTCAGTGGAAGAACTATGGGACTAAAAACACAGAAGAAAAACAACTGCTTGAACATATGGGTTGATGTGGATTTGATTTGGGATGTAGACTCTAAATGACCACCCCTGAGCAACTATCAATAATATGGAAAGAGAACTGGATCAATGACACATGTAAAACCCAGTGAAAATGTGTGTCAGCTACAGGTGGGGTGGAGGGGAAATAAAGAGCATGAATTATGTAACCAATGAAAATTTTCTAAAAAAATTAAAAAATATATTATTAAAAAACAAAATACCAGGGGCAGCTGGGAGCTCAGTGGAGTGAGAGTCAGGCCTAGAGATGGGAGGTCCTAGGTTCAAACCTGGCCTCAGCCACTTCCCAGCTGTGTGACCCTGGGCAAGTCACTTGACCCCCATTGCCCACCCTTACCATTCTTCCACCTATGAGACAATACACCGAAGTACAAGGGTTTAAAAAAAAAAACAACACCTCTTCAGAGCTCTCTCAGGCATTCTCAGAGGAGTCAGCTGGCCTTGACTGAGAGGATGAAGGCAATGCTGGAATTAGAGTGGAGGCAACAGAGAAAGCTGTAAAATGATAAAAGGAACTGGGGGAAGCAGCCAGGTACCAGAGGCCCAGACGCTGGGCTCTGCACATTTCCTCCAAAAATTTGAGCTGGAACTTGGCTCAGTGAGCCTGCGGCCCTTGGTCTTCCCGGGACCCTGCCAGAAGGTCCAGAAGATCATCAAAGGAAAGAGAAAGCAAATTATTTGGAAGAAGAAACCAATCTATTTCTATTAAGGAAAGCCATGGAACTTTCTGTAGTCAAGGAAGGAGGAACATGAAAACCATCTCAGGGAGGAAGAGAAGAAAAGTACACTGGGAGCAATCAGAATATGAACAAAGATGGAAGAAAAATAGTCCCTGTCATGGGCAACACAACCATTTTGACCAGAGGAAGATCACCAGTGAAAGACCCAGTAGACAACCAAACCAAGTCATGCAGAACTTTCAGAAACAAGAAGCAAAAGATGTTTTATAACATGGAAGAAATAGGAACATTATCAGAAGACATATATGACTACTTCTGCTTCCTAGCTAGAGATAAAGAATGTTCTGTTCTCTGCTCCACACCAAGAACACCTGACTTCTTTCCTGTGGCCACATTATCCTCTGTTGTTGCACCAATTGGATCTTCAGAGACATTGCCAAGTGCCACAGCTGCTGCTGTAAGATCAAAATATTCTATCTCTCAGAACAACTCTGATCCATGAGAAACTCAGAATTTCTCTCTGGAGGGAAATAAGTAAGTAGGAGAACCTTTTTTTCTGATTCTGCATTTTTAAAATTGAAGATTTTATTTAATTAAGCAATTAAGAATATTTTTCCATGGTTACATTATTCATGTTCTTTCCCTCCCCTCCAATCCCCAACCCCTGGTAGCCGATGTGTAATTCCATTGGGTATTACGTATATCATTGATCAAGACCTATTTTGATATGATTGATAATTGCACTAGAGTGATCATTTACAGTCTACATCCCTAATCATATCCCCATCAACCCATGTGTTCAATCAGTTCTTGTTCTTCTGTATTTCTACTCCCACAGTTCTTCCTCTGAATGTGGATAGTGTTCTTTCTCATAAGTCCCTCAGAATTGTCCTGGATCATTGCATTGCTGCTTGTACAGAAGTCCATTACATTCAATTTTACAATAGTGTATCAGTCTCTGTGTATTATATTCTCCTGGTTCTGCTCCTTTCATTCCTGGAGGTCATTGCAGTTCACATGGAATTCCTCCAGTTCATTTATTCCTTTCAGCACAATAGTATTCCATAACCAACAGATGCCACAATTTGTTCAGGCATTCCCCAATTGAAGGACATCCCCTCATTTTCCAATTTTTTGCCATGACAAAGAGTGTGGCTACAAATATTTTTGTACAATTCTTTTTCCTTATCATCTATTTGGGATATAAATCCATAAGTGGTATGGCTGGATCAAAAGGCAGAGAGTCTTTTAAAGCCCTTTGGACATAGTTCCAAATTGCCATCCAGATTGGTTAGATCAATTCAATACTCCACCAGCAATTCATTAATATCCCAATTTTGCCACATCACTAGGGGAACCTTTGCAGTCTGCTCACAGTATGGAGCCAGGTGGTAGGCCTTAGGTCTGTGGGTTGCTGATAATACAATCTGACTGCTGAGAAGGATGTACAAAAAATCTTGATTTATTTTGACAAAACTCAGAATGGATTGGTGGATCAGGGAGATGGAGATCCCTAACTCTTATCAGTTCTAACTCCTCCCTTCTCCTGATCAGCAAAGGTCTCTTCTGTCCCAATAAATTGGGCTACTCTAATTACTCTATCTGTCTACCAATGATTATTCTTGCTAACTACACTTGGCACTAACTAGTCCAGTAAATAAACAGGGTCAGTATCGTCTAGGCAGATGGGTTTGCTAAATGGCCCAAAAGGCCAGAACCCAGGTCATCTGGCTCTATTAGGCAAGATAGAGATTGGCTCCTTGGCAGCTCACACAGAGTAAATGGAAATGATATTAAAGACAAGAACTGTGTCACAGAATTAAGATTTTAGGATCAGGGAAGACTTCTTGAGATTTGGGAACTTTCAAGGGTGAGTCAGGAACTCAGCTTCTTTCTCTAGCTTGATTCAAAGATGGCCACAGGAAGTAAGCTCCTGCTCTCGTTGGTGAACAGAGATCAACTGACCTTTGGAATCTCAGTGTCTCCTCATCTCTTCCTGTCATTCCAGAACTTCACTCATTTGGTTCCATCCATGTTCCAGTTGCCCTTGCAAATCAAATGCTATGTCCAAACCCTCTGCAATTTTCCCATTCTTTCTATTTCCTTTTAATAGGAGTCTAGTATTGAAGAGGGATCCAGGTAGTGGTGAGGTAGAAGCACCAAGATTAAGTTACCTCTTAATTTTGGCCACAATCCTATCAGAATTCCCTCTTAAGACAAGTGGTCAAAATATTTCATGCTAAATAAGAGGACTGTGACACTCTGACCTGTTTTCTTTTCTTAAAAACGTTTCCCTTCCATCTTAGAATCAATACTCTATATTGATTCCAAGACAGAAGAGCAGTAAAGGCTAAGCAATGAGGTATTAAGTGACTTGTCCAGGGTCCCACAGCAAGGAAGTGTTGGAGGTCACATTTAAACCCTGGACTTCCTATCTTTAGACCTGGTTCTCAGTCCATGAGCCTCCCAGCTGTCTCCATTTATCTTCTTTTATATCTTAGATAACAAAGATTAGGATTCAGAAGACTTGAAATGAAATTCAGGCTCTGGTACTAGCTCATTATATGATCCTAGCCAATTAATTACATTTCTTTGAGGTTCATTTTCCTTGTCTGTAAAATGGGGATGCTAGCTACCTCAAAGCTTTTTGTAAGGAATTAATAAAATAATGAATATGAAATGTTTTATAACCATAATATGCTATATAACATAAAAAATTAATGCTCTATAACATAAAAAATTGAAAGATGAAAAGAGGGGTATATGTGCACATTGATTATGGCTTGCAGATGAACATAAATATGAAAAGTCAGAACAAAGGACATCAGTCTCCTTAGTCAAATAACATCCCTTGTGGCTTTATTATCTTGTGGGGCAAAGTAAAAGATGAGATAATCTTCTGACAGTGGGAATGACATAGGATGGGTGGTAAATGTCTGAATAACGTGACATTGAAATGGCAGAGTGGAATTCCAGCTGCAAGATAGGGGGTCAAGCCACAGCTCAGAATTCCAGGGGGCCCCCCAAGAACTCTGGGAGAGGGGGTCAGTTTAAGACAATTAAGGACAGTTGGTTCCTGGGTTTGAAGTAAGCAGGTCACTCTGTTAGTCCCAGATCTTTATTGCTTTTGAGGGCCTAGAGGATTGAATCTGAAGAAAACCATTTTAGTTCCTAGCTGCCAACCTGCTTTACCTTGATTTAACCTTCAATCAACATCTCAGTTATCTTTAGTTTTTAGATATAGGAGAAGATTTATAGGTTTAGAGAGCTAACTAGCAAATCAAGTTACCTTTTCCCCTTTGGGGGCGGGGCTGCTTGGACATAACAGTTTAGAGCTTCCCAGACCTTATCAATCCTTGTTTGATCTCCTTTTCTTCCTTTACTCACATATCATTAAACCTTTAATCATTTGAAAGTTGTGTCTGGCTATATCTAGGGAAATACTCACAACTCCTCCAGCTGACTTCCTCCGGCCTTGTAGCCCAAAAGCAAGAGCTTTCCTCTGTGCCTAAAAGCTTGAAGACATCAAGCTTCTCCTGTTTTCTCCTCTTCAATCCTGTGGGAAAATAGTTTAGAAAAGGTTATAATCCTTAGGAGTTCTGTCTTATCTAGTTTCCTGACTGAGCCCAGAAGATAACAGATCAACCTCCATTTTATAACTGATTTTCTAACTGCTTGGTGAGAGGAGGGGAAGTAAAGGAGCACTCAGCAAAATTCTACCCCTCCCTTCAGTCAAGCTTGTCTTTGGGTGTGAGTGAGACCTGATTGCTACTGACCACTGGCATTTCATAGCTTCCCACAAATATAAAAATAATCATCGAGATGACTTCCATGGAATCAACAATACAGAACTTTTTTTTTCTTTTCTTTCTCCTTTTCTCAATCTTTCTTCTCTGTTCTGTCTTTTTCCTCTAATCTCTTTTCTTCTCATTTTATTAGGGTCACATAGAAAATTATATTGCTTCCATTAGGAATTTGACAGAGAGATAGGTTTCATTTTCCTTTAAAAAATAAATAAAAGACTAAATTTAGAACAAAGAATATCTAGACTCAACTCTTACTTCTGGTACTTACTAACTTGGTAATCATAGTCAAATTATTTAATTTCTCAGGGCTATGTGTTCTTTCTCTAAAAATGAGGTCAATATTACCTGTTTTGGCCAAAGTGAAATAATATATGTAAAATGATTTTCAAAATTGAAAGCAATAAATAAATGTCAACTATTTGTTTAATATGTGTGTGCATGAATGTTAGGTTCCCCATCAATATCTAAATTTTAAATGAGTATGCATGCTTTGAATCCCATTATTTTTTCTTTATTTACATGTAGTTACACTCTAATTTTAATACTGTAGTCACTTTTTTAAATAATAAAAAAAAGACTAAGGAAAACACACCAACCTACACAGTTGAGAGTACAATTTATGCCAATTACAAAGTAAATTATTGCACTAGATTTAATGTGACTTTGAATGGGATGGTAAACTATCTTAGTGCTGACTATGCCTCTACCTAGCTGGCGGAGAGTTTCTCTTAATTGGAGTTGGGAGGGTAGAAATGAAAAACGAATTCAAAGTTTCATTTTTAAAATAAAAACAACTGTAGATTAATCTTAATGCATTCTTCCCATTCTAACATATAATGATTCTATGATCAATAATGATCGATAATTTCAGAACTTCCCTTAATATATATTTTTTATTTTATCACTTGAGATATATTAAATATATATGTGTGTGTTTGTGTGTAATATAATTTTAGTTCACCAAAATTTCCCATTTTATAAATATAGTATTCATGACTTTTAAAACAAATCTAAAAATTCTTCTTTATTCCTATCAGTTACCAACTAATGCTAAATAGCATATGGATGAGAGCTTTTATAAATTAGGCATCCCTGAAAGCAATTGTAACTTTTTTAGAACTCTGGGTTGACATTTAGTTAAAATCATAATAATGGCTAAAATATATAAAACACTTTATGGTTTACCAAACATTACAGATTTCTTATTGTGTCCTCACAATAACTCTGTGACGTAGGCATTATTATTTTCCCAATTTTATGGATGAAGAAACTGAGATTAAAAATAGTTAATAAATGGCTTTTCAGAATTTAATAGTCCCATCATGCCAATAAAGAAGACAAATTTAGATGCTGAAGGGAACACCTAGTGGAGAATGGTTCAAGACTTAAGGGCAATCAACAGCTATGTGGAGCATACATACGCAGTAGTTCCAAGTCCATCTGAGATCATAGCAGAAATTTCACCCAATGCTATGTGGTTCACTGTCATAGATCTGGCCAGTGCCTACTTTTCTGTGCAAGTGCGCAAGGACAGTGAAAAACAATTTGCATTCTCATGGGAAGGCAAGATCATATTGTGGAGTCACCTATCCCAAGGGTTCACAAACAGTGCAAGCCTATTTTGCCAAATACTGCAAAAGGACTTAGAATCCATTTCTTTCACTGACAGCAAAATGGTACATTATGTAGATGACATCCTACTCATGTCACCAACTGGAGATATTTGCCAAAGAGACAGTATTCATTTAATAGAAGAGCTGTACAAGAGAGGACATAAGATCTCAAAAAATAAACTTCAATGGGTTAGAAACAAAATAGAGTATTTGGGATTCATACTAGAGAACAGCACCAGAAGTATATCCCAGAGAAGAATTGATGACATCCAAAAATTGAGCTTGCCTAAAACAAAAGAAACAACTAAGAGCAATCACAGGTATGACAAGTTTCTGTAGGCAGTGGATACCAGGTTACTCACTCATAGCCAAACCATTGACTGAATTAACCAGGAAAGGTGTCAAAGAACCACTAAAGCTCAATAGGAAACACACACATGCTATAGAGAAGTTAAAAGCAGCCATACGGTGATCTCCAGCATTAGGCATTCCTATCATAATAAGCCATTCCACTTATTTATATATGAAGACAAAGGAATAACCAGTGCAGTTCTCATGAAATATTTAGGTACCAACTCAGACCCATAGCTTATTACAGCTCTACCCTTGATCATCTTATCCAAGGAATGGTTTCCTGTTTAAAGATCATCACCACCTCAGCTCTAATGGTTAGGAAAAGTTCAAAGCTAGTTCTGGGAGGGGAGCTGAGATAGTATTCCCAGCACCAACTAGAAACCACACTGTGGAATGAAAATCTCCAAGCTTTTACATCACATCATCTCTCCCAGTACCAAATATATTACTAACAAATGAGAACTTAACCTTCCATTGGTGCAAGAACATCAATCCAGCAACTCTGATCCCTGAGTTACCCTGCTCCAATCTGAGCTCTCTTATCTTGTCACTTGGGGGTATTTATAGGGCTGGGGCCAACTGCTTTTTCCCCTTGGCTCATGGCACCTGGGGACATTCTGAGGTTCTCAACTGCCAGTCCTGTCATTCAAAGTAGCATTTAGAACTATTATTACCAAATATATTATTTACCCAATGCCACATAAGTAATGAGTGTATAACTTGAATACTGTTTTATTGACTAAGTCAAGAATTTTAGTCATTGCACCATGTAGCTATGATAGTATTTTAGACCTAGAAGGGCTCTTAAAAACTAGATATGCAGTGATTTATTTCACATACTAAAGAAAGAAAAATAATTGGGGTAGGGCAATTAAGTGACTCAAAGTCATACAAGTAGTTAGGGACCCTTTCATGATTAGAACCTAGTTTTCTTCTTCCATGGCCTGGTAATTATGCTATGGCAAGTTTCCTAGGCATGAAATTTTGCTAAAGAATGTCATAAAAATACAATTGTTATAAAGTGTCTGGAAAAGTTCTAATTAATTTATTTGGGTGAAATCTCATCCATATCATATATTATTTAAGCTAATGTTTAACATTAACTGAAGTGAGTGTCTATTTTATTTATTTTAAACCTTATCTTCTGCCTTGGAGTATTGGTTCCAAGGCAGAAGAGTTGTAAGGGTTAAACAATGGAGGTTAAGTGACTTGCCCAAAGTCACACAGCTGGGAAGTGTCTGAGGCCAGATCGAAACCTAGGACTTCCCATCTCTGGGCCTGGCTCTCAATTCACTGAGCTACCCAGATGCCCCCGTGAGTGGACATTTTAGATGAAAATGTTTACTTCATTTGTGAGGTCCTCTTAGAGATTGTGATTGTCTTTTTTCTTAAACTGGTTTAATAATCCAACTTTTCATACCCTAAATGGGAGCCTAGGGATGGGTCAAATATATTGAGGAGGAAGGAAAGTATTTTAAAATATTTGGTTTACATAAAACGTGGAGCATTAGGCAGCCTTTTTAGGATAATGTCAGATTCTTTTTTTTAAACCCTTAATTTCTGTGTATTAGCTCCTTGGTGGAAGAGTGGTAAGGGTGGGCAATGGGAGTCAAGTGAATTGCCCAGGGCCAGACAGCTGGGAAGTGTCTGAGGCCAGATCTGAACCTAGGACTTCCCATCTCTAGGTCTGGCTCTCAATCCATTGAGCTATCCAGCTACCTCTAATACCAGATTCTTATCACTTGTTAAGGGTAACCCATAGGATCTTTTGTAAGGTTAATTATTAGCAATTACACAGAGCATGTTACATAGTCTCTTTATTTAGTTGTGTAAAGAATACTGACTTTGGAATCAGAAATCTTGGTTTTGAGACTGACTCTTACTTTCTAGCTTCTTGATATTGGATGAGTACCACTGTTGCCTGAATCTCTTTTTTTCCATTTGTAAAGATGAGTTTGGCTTAGCAGTTCCCCAAGGTTACTTCTCTTCCTGTGTCTTGGGATCCTTTTAGTTATCAGACTTCTTTGATGACTTTTTTCTCTGAATCTTTACCTTTTGTTTGTGATCAGACTTGTCTGACACTGTTCCCTCCCTCCCTGCTGAGATATTTTCCTGTGGTCTCTTATTATATTGGTCTGACCATGTACCTCAGCCTCCTGGTTTTCCTCCCTTTAACTCTGTTAGGTAGCTCACTTAGTACCTCACTCAACCCGAGTGACTCCATTCATACTGTATTCTCAAGTCCTGTTGGGTAATGAGGTTGATTTTTTCTAGTGATGAGGACAACTACCAGTTCCTATGTGAGTGAGAATTCATCTGGGAAAGAGGGAATGCTCCAAATAATAATTTCAGTTTAGGAAAACCAGCATTAATATAGGAACCAACTCCCAAAGGTGGGGTAAAAGCTATGGAGAAATTCATAGCAGTGGTGATACCTGGGGAACCATCTTGTGTAAGTCATGTAAAATACAAAGTAAACAGGAAAACTTCTAAATAATTTTAATCTCAAAAGATGTTGGCCTGAATCAGAATTTATTTATTATGGCAGCTAGCTAGCTATATCCTCTCCTCACTAGCACATGCCAACATTGCTGTACGTCAGGATACACATAGCCTGCCTCTTCCTCTCTTCTCTTCACCCTCTCCCTTATGGTGACATCAGAAATAATTTCTCTTCTTCACAAAGTCTCACTGTGTAACTCCCTTGAATAGTGATCTTTAATGTTTATCATTTATAGGATAAAACATTAACTTCTTAGCCTAGCATTTAAGATCCTCCAAGATCAACACACATGTATTAAGTCCTTACCACTTGCCAGGCAGTATGCTAGGCACTGAGAATACAAAGACAAAAATGAACCAGACCCTGTCATCAAAGAACACACATTTTATTATTTGTTTATTTTTTAAATTTTTTTATTGATTGATTTAGAATATTTTTCCGTGGTTACATGATTCACATTCTCTCCATCCTCTTTTCCTCCCCACTCCTGGAGCTGACAAGCAATTCCACTGGGCTATACATGTACTATTGCTCAAAACCTATGTCCATATTGTTCATATTTTTAATAGAGTGATCTTTTAAAACCAAAACCTCCAATCATATACCCATTGAACCACGTGATAAGACATATGTTTTCCTTCTGTGTTTCTGCTCCCACAGTTCTTTCTCTGTATGTGGATAAGGTCCTTTCTCATAAGTCCCTTGGGATTGTCCTGGATCGTTGCATTGGTATTAGTAGCAAAATCTATTATATTTGATTGTGCCACAATGTTTTAGATTCTGTGTACAATGTTCTCCCAGTTTTGCTCATTTCACTCCAAATCAGAAGAACACACATTTGCTTTTAAACCCTTACCTTCTGTCTTGGAGCCAAGGCAGAATGATAAAGGCTAGGCAATGGAGGTTAAGTGACTTGCCCAGGGTCCCACAGTTAGTAAGTGTCTGAGGCCAGATTTGAATGTAGGACCTCCCATTTCTAGGCCTGGCTCACAATCCACACAGCTGCCCCAGAACACACATTTTAATGGCAGATATACTATGTGCACCAATGGACACAGACAAGATATATCAAGAATAGAAGAAATGGTACTTTTGAAGGGCAGTCTCTACAATGGAAAGAGCAGGCGAGGCTTCATGCAAAAAGATTCTAATTTCAATTTTAAAGGAAGTCAGAGATTCTAAGAGTCAGAAGTAATGAAGAAAATCATTCCAATAAGTTAGGGAAAGTCAGAATAAAGGGATAAATATGGGAGACATTTGAATATGAAGAAAAGAAAGTAACCTAATATGGTTAAATCTTAGAGTTTTGTGTTAACTTCTTATTTCCCCATTCTTTGTGTGGAGAAGATTAGATTTTAATTGGAAAGTAGGAAAGGACTCTGTTGTAAAGAACATTAAATGACTAATAAAAAGGATTTTAATTTGATCTGAAGGTGATAGGAAACAATGGATTTTACTGAGTAGGGAAAGGACATTTCCATATATACACTTTAGGAAGTCATTTTGGCAACTGTGGAATATATAAACTGGAGGGGGAATGATACAAATCAAAGAGTCAACTGTAAGATTGTTGTATAAGATTATCAGGACCTTTACTAGGTCAGTGTATTTACTAGTGGAGGGGGGAGCATAAATTAGAGATTTTTGTGAATGTAAACCTTTAAGTTTTGTCAATGATTTCATTATTTTGTTTTTCTTTTTTTAATATTTTATTTTTATTTTGAGTATTTTTTCATAGTTACATGTTTCATGTTCTTTCCCTCTCCCCAAACCTCCCTATCCCCCCTTAGTTGATGCATAATTCCACTGGGTTTTACATGTATCAATGATTTCATTAATATAATTTAATGATTTAATTAGATATATGGTGTGAGATAGAGAAAAGTATTGGAAATATGAAGAACTGATAATGTCATTTATAATTAATAATGGTGAAACTAACAGGATGGAAAGGCATAGGAATGGAAATGAGTTTTGTGTTGGACATATTGAGTTGATTATGTTCATGAAACATTTAGTTTGAAATATCCAATAAGTAAGTAGTGATAGGGAACTAGAGTTAAGGTAAGACTTCAAAGTGTTTTTCTAAGCTAATTTCTTGGTTATACTTCCCCTCACATACTCTATGTTCTGAATGAGCTGGACCATAGGCTGTTTTTTATCTTTCTCCTTCAGTCTCTTATCTCTCTGCACAAATAGAACTTGTTCATTTTTCATTTCTTCTGTTTAAAATATTTGTTTCATTCTAAGACACCTTCTTTGGTCAAGTAAAATTAGCATGGACTTGAGGTATATAAGAATAGTTGCAAGGGAAAGGTAAAACTTGAACCTTAAAAAACAAACAAAGAGAGTTGAATGAATACAGAGGAATGAGGAGAACATTCTAAACAGTGAATGAACAAAAGCAAAGGTAGAAATTAATTTGGCATGAGACCCATAAGACTGGAAAAAGATTGCCCTAACCAGAGTTGAGAGCTGGTATTGGGGAGTAATGAGGGGCAAAGATAAATATGGAAGTGGGGTTCAAATTAGAGAAGACTTTCAAATTTAGTATTAGAAATTTGGATATAGGACAATTTCAGGAATATTCTGACTGAGACTACTTTGTTTATAAATCTGAGAGGAAAGGAGAGGAGAGAAAGGTTACAGCTCAACTGAGAAAAATGTCAATGTGCCTTGTGGTTACTTATGATTTGGTGCAATTCCAAATAAAAGCCAACAAATCAAAGATACCATTCCCTTTATTTTCTTCCCCTTGCTTAAAGAATACCAATTACAATTGATTGAAAGGAAACATTTTCATGGTAATTTCTCAGACTTTATTGTGTTAAAAGTCTGCAGTCAATCTCTAGGGATCCAACAGTGAAACGTTTATGGGATATTGAGTTTGTTTTGATGTTGCTTTTGTTGTTATGTGGTGGTTACTCTGATGTTTATTTTATGTGTGGACTGATACAAATTACCATCAGATAAAGGCAATCAATATTTATTATTGTTTGCCCAAATATTTGGACAATGACCAGTTTCAAGATTTCAGCATGTTTTAGAACTTTTATTCTCCAGGACAGCTAGTGCTCCTTCCAAGGCTTGGAAATAACATGTTTTGAACTCATTAATATATTTTGACCTTCTGTACCAAATTCAATTTGTACTTAATTCCATGTATGGTTAATAGGTACTAGCATATTAAAAATACAGAGTAGAAAGATATTTTCTAAAATCTATGAATTTCAGAGAGGTTGGCAAAGGTGGGAAGTGGTGCAGAGAATGTTGACAGAATGAGTTGGCTTCCTAAAGACTCCATGATGAATAAAGACTACAATGGAAAAAAATGAGCATTTCCTTATCTAGTAATATTGGGACATGTCAGAAGGCTAGTATATGGCCAGCCATAAAACTGTAATGAATCTGTATAGGGATATAGTATCCTGATTTTCTATTTATCTTTTAGTAGTAAACTTTATAGTCTAAAAAATTTAATCTTGAAAAGCTTATGTACATCTTGTTTGGACCCAATTTCCCTCTCTGATACTTATCTCAGCCATTGGTCTTTTCCAGTTATCAGTATAATTTATCTATTCTCTCTACAAAAGAATTTTACCCAAATGAGTTTTATTCTTATATGTCTTAGATAGGAAAATATCTGTTCTCCACCAAATCCTGGATCTGGTTCAGTCACACCCCAAATATGACTCTTGGCCTGTTCCATCACTATCCCCTCCCACCTGATAGTCCTGTGAGATGATCACCAAAAACAAACAGAAACCATCAAATTTTACTGCTAGACAAAGTATATAAGAATAAAGAGAGCCAGAGACCAATGTTATGATAGAAGGGAGATAGAGAGAGTCTATGTGGTGAGACTCTCCTTCAGCTCTCCCTGACTATATACTAGGAGACTTCAAGGGGTAATCATCCAGAAACTGGGTGACCTGGATGGTTCTGCCACACCAGAGGAGTTGGGGGCAAGGCTTCCATATAATATAATAATATCCTAATTTTGAGATACTAGCATTCTTGGCCAAAATCCAAATAATAATCTCTTGGGATAGCCTTTGGGGATGATCCAAAGGTCATCCTTAACCACCATGAAGAGGCGTAATTAAAGTACTTTAATAGAGGGAAATGAAATTTTAAAATTTAAACAAAAAGCAATTGCATTCATAATATCACTCACACAAATTATATTTTCCTTTTATTTGATGACTGAAAAATCTAATTTCAAATTGGTTTACACATTCCTCTAAATAATTACATATATGTAGTAAATATATGATACATATATTTTATCTCTATAGTCAATCAAAAGACATTTATCAAATACATATTATGTGCCAGTTACTATGCTAAGTCCTGGAAATACAAAGAGGAGGGGAAGATACAGTGCCTAACCTCAAGGAACTTACAATGTAACAGGGAAGACAACATGCAATATATATATTGGTATATTAAACCAAATTATATACCAGATAAATAAGAAATAATAAAAGAAAGGCACAAGAACTAAAAGAGGTGTATTGTTGTTGTTGTGCTGTTTCTCCTTCATTTTCAAAGGGATCAGTGACATCATAGGATGATAATTTATAATTGAATTGTAGTTAAGTCAGTCAGAATTGCACAAAGTCATCAGCCACATTCTCTCTTCCAGAATTATCAAAGTTCAAAGACAAACCAAAAGTCAGAATACCTGAGATGCAGTCAGTGACCTTGGCCTCTCTTTTTTTTTTATTATTATTTTTTTTAATTTTAAACCCTTAACTTCTGTGTATTGACTTATAGGTGGAAGAGTGGTAAGGGTAGGCAATGGGGGTCAAGTGACTTGCCCAGGGTCACACAGCTGGAAAGTGTCTGAGGCCGGATCTGAACCTAGGACCTCCTGCCTCTAGGCCTGGCTCTCAATCCACTGAGCTACCCAGCTGCCCCTTGGCATCTCTTAACTTCTTACCAAGTTCCAAGGAGCCTGCTTCAGCTACCTTTATGGCTGTTGGAACAATTTCATCTCAGTGAAATATTCTAACAGAGAAGTCATCACCCACTTGGGATGGACATACTCCTAGTCTGATTTTGCCCCCTGGCCAAGATGGAGTGTGGCAACTGTGCTGCTACAGTTTCTTTTAGCCATAACTGAGAGTTCGGTGATGAAGAAGACATCAAAGGTGGATGAGCTAGCCTAAAATAGGCTGAAGAAGCCCTCATATCTAAGGTACCAGTCTTCCAAGAACACTCAATAAAACCCACATTTCTGGATATATATATATATATATATATATATGTATGTATGTATTTTGTGTCTCTAATTTCCTCCTCCAGTATTGTCCCATCAATAAGTTATATAACTAAAAGACAAGATATTTTAAAAATCATTGCCATATAAGAAATTCAAGTGGTTCTGGAATTACAGAATGTCAATTTCCATTGATGTCTGAAAATACTTTTTAGGTAATATGAATTTTTAGTTAAACTGTTGAAGATGTTAAAAAAAATTCAGTAGATGGGGGTGGATAATACAGACAGAAGGGCATAGAGAGAAAGATGCATGTAAAGGTACAGAGATAGAAAATCGTAAGAACTTGGAGCTTTTGAAGAATGGAAGTCAGGATACCTATTATGGGGCTACTAACATAGTCAACATATGACATGTAACTACTGTCCCACAGCCCATTAGAAGGAGTCTCTCTCATTTTTGGTGGAGATGAATGCTTCTTCTATGTGTGGTGAGGGTAGAGTTTGTAAGAACAGAGGAGCTCACTCTTCTTCAGGTCTCTTCAAGCTCTAGGTTGCTTTAGGCGATTCTGGCTTCCAGCTTTGAGAAAGAAGATGAAAGAGGTAAGTCTCTCTTTAGGGTGCTGAAGGAAACTCGTTTTGGGGGAAGACATGAGAGAAACTAACTGTCTTGATTTTGTCCCTAATGCCAGCTTCCATATTAGAAACTTCAGGGAGTTTCTCCTTGGATGACATCTGGAACTCTCTTCATTGAACTGATTTACCTTCTCAAAGACAGAACACCATCACTCTATATTGTCTGGTATGTTTTCCCCTATGTACTTTCTCTGATTGTCTGTTTTTCTATGATTTGGATAAATGAATTCTCTTGGCTAAATGTTATGTATGTCTAGTGTGTTCCTAGCATTTACTGGAAATGGAGTTAAACTTTGGAAATGAGAAATAGCTATTCAGAAGTTAGAGTGAACTTCATAATGTCCTCCAGACCTATGATGGTGAACCTATAGCACACATGCCAAAGATAGAAAGCTGCTTCTTCCTTCCCTCTCTCTACTGCACCTCCCCATCCTTCTGTGCTTACTCCCTCCCATGAACAGAGTGTTCAAGTCACTCTCCTCCCTTTAACCCTTCCCTAACTGGCCAAGGAATCCCATGACCTTCCTCCCTTGGATGAAGAGGCTGAAGCTGAGGGGAGGACTCAGTGCCAAGGCCTTTGAGTAGGAGCAGACTGTGGCAAGAAGGAAGGAAATAGTAGCAGAGGATGGCCGAATCCCCCCCATCCCAACTTCCAAGCCTACACAGACTCCCTTGTTACCTCCTTTGCTTTCAAGATCTAAACTTCCCTGGGAAGAGTCCATTCCAAGTCACAAGGAGGACCCTTCTGTTGCTCCAAACCCCCTCTTCAAGGGGGTCATCAAAACCTACCTGCAAAACCCACCTCCATTATAGAGTTTTAGAGAGTACACATGTGCTGACTTGCTGAATGGAAGGAGACTACAAGACTGCCCTCTTCAAGACTTGGGGGAGAATGAGGCCCCCTGACAGTGCCACCCTCATCTAGAAGACTTTAGGTTCAGGTGAACTGACCAGACCAGAATCATTGGTAAAGCAATTTTTGCAAGCCCAGATTTGATCTGAACCCAAATCAGAATTAGCTGCCCTAAAGGGCAATTTTGTTTTTAAAAAAGGAAGCTCATCTTATTCTAGAACCCTATTTAAGTTGCTTCTCCTCCTACCAATTTGAATGATGGCAAGACTTGCTGGCCCAAGAATCTTTCCCACCTGGATTTTCCTGAAAAGAACTGCCTAAGATGGTCAACAGCATCCTGAATTGTAGACCTTTCTCCATACATGATCCATGAGTGATGGGGCACTGCACATGGTCTCTAAAATGTTTGCTATCAATACCCTAGACTAATAAAACTTGAGAGTATATAGATAAACTTCTAGCCCATCGCCACCTCAGTCTTAGAAGAGAGTGACCTCCTGTCCCAACTTTCTGCTTTTTGACCTGGAAGATATTAAGACTTCCTTAAATATGAGTGAGAGAAGAAGATGCTTGATTAGTCTGATGTTTTTGGGCCACCCACAGCAACATCATTCCACATATATAAATGTGAGGGTACAGCATTTTAAAAACATTGATTTCTCTACACTTGGAAACTTAAATACATTATAAAGGAGTTAAGCTCAAAAGATAGTAATAATAATAATTTAGTGACAGAGAAGGAATGTGATATCATGGTCAGATCATTCCAAGTAAAGAAAAAAAAAATTAGACTTTTTTTTTGGGGGGGGGGGCTCTAGTATAATTTTGGGTTATACATTCCAGTTCTTTAGGCCTAAGTTTCCTAATGTGTCAAAGGATAGAATTGGATTAGATCAATGATGGGCAAACTACGGCCAGAGGGCCAGATACAGCCCCCTGAAATGTTCTATCAGGCTGCATGACCTTATTCCTAATCTGATGAATACAATGAGTAGGATACAATACAATGAAACTTCGAAAGAGTTGCCTTAGATACAGACTGACAGATGAACATTTCCTTTCCTTTAGCCCCCTCTTTAAAAAGTTTGCCCATCACTGGATTAGAAGATCTCTAAGGCTTCTTCCTTTTCTTAAGGTCCCTTCATCTGATCCTAAAGTGGGAGCAAGGACATAACCTTTATATTTTACCCTCAGAGTTGATAGTTAAAAAAATGAAATTATGAATATAAAGTGATTTTCAAAATTTAAGGATGTACATAATTTTCAGGCAATAATGGTATTATATCAGGAAAGCATTTATATGCAAGCCAAAGATCAGAATCTGTCCAGATAGTTTTTTAGGGAATGATCTTAATTCTCATCATAAGCTTCCACCCATAGTCTTGGGAAAAGTTTTCTAGTAAGCAATTTAGAAGGTTGCTACAAGCTCCCCATTTAACAGTAACCAAAACACAATTTGTCAGAAGAGTTTAATGAAAGAAAATGATGCTATAGTAAACTGGAGTTATAGCAAGTTATAGTTACTATGTCACAGAGTAATGATCAGTTTCAAAAAAAATCCACACTGCAAATTTCAAGAGCTATTTTGTGGTACCACCTCAGAATCTAATCTTCTTATCACAAATTCTACTGCAAATTACTCTCAGGTTTGATAATTAGATTAAGTCTACACTGCCCATCTTTAGATTTAATCACCAAAGGTGAGAACACCTCTAATTTTGGGCGGTCCATAACCCATGTGTGCTAGAGTGAGGGACGAATCAGAATCAACTGACCCATCCCCTAGGCAGTCTATGAGAATTGTCTATTGTGATTGGAAATGTAAATTAGGAGGGAGGAAAAGGAAGTGAGCCATAAGTGACCTCTTTAAAAGGAGCAGGTCCTCAGTCAGGGGGGTTTTCAGTGGAAGAGAGCAGTTAGGGCCTAACTATAACTTCTGTCAACAGCCATTTCCCCTAACAGCTAAACCCAGTTTCCCTAACTTGTTAAGTCCCCACCTATTGTCCATTCCTGTCTCCTATTCACCTTTCTGAACCCACATATAATATTTAAGTTAACTCCCTTGGTTTTTCACATAAGAAAACCCAGAAGAAGAAAAGGATTCGAAAGCAAAACCTCAAAGGAAAACATAGCTTGGGCACAAATTCTAATAGAAACCTAGAAGAGATTTTAAAAAAAAGGAATGTAAAAAAAATTATTGTTCTTCATGTTGTTTTAGTTGTATTTGACTAGGCACCCAATTTGGGGTTTTCTTGGAAGCAATACCAAAGTGATTTACCATTTTCTTCTCCAGTTCATTTTACACATGAGGAAACTGAGGGGAAAAAGGTAAGTTTCTTGCCCTGGGCCACATAGCTAATTAATCTTTAAGTCTAGATTTAAATTCCAAAATATGAATCTTCTTGACTCCAGGCCCAAGGTTCTTTCCATTGTATCACCTAAGTAACCCACAAAATAACAACAGCAACAAAAGCAGAAGGGGAAAATTTTTAAATAAATGAATCAAGAGTTCTAGAGGAGAAATTATGAAATAAATTAGAATTAATAAGAATTTGAAATTAATCAAATAATAAAAATTTTAAGTGCCTACTATATGCCAGGAACTTTGCTGAATGCTGAGGATACACAAAGAATCAAAAGAGAGTAGCTTCCCCTAAGTAGCTGAAGATCTACTGGGGAAGATAACATACAAATATATACAAAACAAGATATATACTCTCTTAATAGGAAATAATTAATAGAGCTAAGGCATTTGAATTGAGAAAGGAAATTACAAAATTAGCTTAAGAGGTTCAGTTTCTAATAAACCTGGGAGAATTTGTATGAAATGATATAGATTGAAATTTATAAGATTAGGAAAATAGTTTATATGATGAAAACAATATTATGTACACAAAAAAATTTAAATGCTTTAGGAACACTGATGACTGCAGTCACTGACCATAATAGCAGGAAAAGAACTAATCCTGGCTCTTTTGGTCCATATGCAGATAGGGCCCTTGCTTCTTTATGTGTGATTATTCCTCTTTTCCTTAGAACTGTGAACTCAAATTGGGTGATTGGCACAGAGCTCACAAATGGCACCCGTTCCTCCCAGTGTTAATACAGTGGTCCCCTGGTCTTTCTAACTCATTGATCAGTCCCTTTACATCCCTGGTTTCTGGTTTGCTCTTTAATACTGCTTCTGTTGCTTTTAAACTCTTGGCCAGCCCACACCTCAACATCTGCAAACATCTCTATTTTTCTAAGCTGCTCTGAGCTGGAAAAATGATTCACTGTGACAGTACTTTGGCATATTTTCTGTAATTGTTATGAAAGATGTTTTGTAGTTCTTAGGGAAAAGTTGCTACCTCTGACTATGTCACCTTTTCTCTTCTTCCAAAGTTGGAAATTTCTAAACAAAAATATTTTAGGATTTGGCATTCCAATAATTAAAAAAAAAAGATTGATGGTAATTAGGTCAGAGAAGCCTATCTATAAATGACTATGAAGAATTGCTATGATTCTGTGGAATGACATATCATGCTAGTGAATCTTGCCAAATGAGTAAAATAAGTTTTAGCTTGCACCTATTAAGATAGCTTTGAACAGTTTCATTCTTTATTTTCCATCAATAGTTGTAGCTCTATTTCATTTTTCTTCCATGGAATTTCATTTATTTCCTAGAATTATTGATCTTCTGAAATGTCAATACTCTTTATATTTACTCAGTTTTAACTGCTTAATACCAAATTAGCTCCCTCATTTGCCTCTTCCTTCTAACTGGAGAGATAGAGAAAAGAGGATTAAACTTTTCCCAAAGCCTTCCTTGAGGAAACTTTCCAAATGTCTGTTCTAGGTAACTCCAATTACTGACCACATTTTCAGCTAGGGCAAGAGTTGTATTCCTTTGTCTTATTTGTATCTTTAATATTTAGCACAGTACCTGGTTCATAGTAGGCATTTAAGAAATGTTAATTGAATTGAAAAGATGGTGGTGAAAATGTATTTAAAGAATTGTGTGAATGTTGAAGCATTATATGAATATGGATTATTACACTTATTATTACTGATATGGAGATAGAAGTGATAGCCCTAAAGAAAGCAAGGAAACCATGATTTAAGTCATCATTATGTATTTTAAAACTATCAGCAAAATATCAGGTAGGCAGCAAATAATGGAGACTATGCTTGAAGTCACAGATGAAATAAAACAGAAGTTATTGAATCTTGAGAACAGGAGGAAGAAGAAAAGAGTGTAATTTCTTCCATGTATGTAATTTGTTTTTTATACACTGTGAACATATTTATTCAAGAATGATGAAGGGATTGAAGATGAAGATTCATTTTAGTCCTTAATGGCAGAGACTATTTGTCTTCTTTGTTTTTGTATTCCTGCTGCCTACTACTGAGTTTACCACATAGACACCATACATTTTGTTTATTGATTCATTGAATAAATTTCAACAAATATTTATTAAGAATGAGACAGTTGCTGCCATCATGGAGCTTACATTCTACTGGGGGATGTATAAGTATACAAGTAATCTGAGTTAAGAAGCATTTAAGTACCTACTATATGAAACGCCTTGAGAATGCAGAAATAAAATAAAATTTCTCTCTTCAAGGTACTTATATTCTACAAACTCATGGAGACTTGTAGTATGAACCTCCTATAGAATTACAATGATTATTAATTAAAAGTCAGTTGAGGGGCAGCTGGGTAGCTCAGTGGAGTGAGAGTCAGGCCTAGAGACAGGAGGTCCTAGGTTCAAACCCGACCTCAGCCACTTCCCAGCTGTGTGACCCTGGGCAAGTCACTTGACCCCCATTGCCCACCCTTACCAATCTTCCACCTATAAGACAAACACCAAAGTACAAGGGTTTAAAAAAAAAGTCAGTAGAAGAGTTCAACGAGAGAAATACATTCAATATCTGGGGCCAGACTAGCTAGTCTTTATCATGCTATCAAATTGAATTTTCTATTTCTATTGTTCCAGATAGTTTATACAATATGTGACCTCTGGCTTTCACTTTTTATGCTTATGATAAAAAGTTATAGCCAACTGTTAACATAGGCTTAAAAAATAAGAAATTAATTATCAACACCCCATTGAATGTAGGGAGGGTAGAATGTCCATAGGTTTTTAAAAGCATCATTGAAGTAATTTCCTTACTGAAGATTGAACGTTTCTATAGAATCCATCTAAATATGCTCAGTCAATGAATCCCCAGAGAATTTCTGCTTCATTAACCGTTTACATGGTGACCTCAATAGAAAGGTTTTAGCCTGATGAAATGTCTCTTTCAGGCTGCCACAGGCTACAGTTGTAATGGGTCCCTACAATTTTTCATGATACATTGAGAAATGAGAAATATCACATTAGCATTCTTAATCTTGCCACATTAAGCACTGAAACATTGCTTGTTGCGTTAACCTCCAAATTGTCTCTGTAATGTCATATCATATGTTAACCAAGTGCTCTAGCCCTAAAGTCCTCCATTTCCATTTGGCTGGAAAGGATACATTTGTGTTGATGTTTCCTGTTCATATTTGTGAGTAGTTGGTCTAAGTGCCCCACTCTTTTTTAATAGCACTATTATTTGCATCATGTGTTACAATGTCAAGGAAACTTAAGATATTCAAAATTCACCAGTTATCTCTGCAGAAGAAGCAAATCTCCACTCAGAAAAGTACAAGAAATAATTTAGTGTTTGGGTGCCTGCCTAAGGAGAGAGAAGAAGGAGACATGCTTACGGGGATTTGGTAAAAGATGTAGTTTGTCACCACTGTCAGAGAACTAGGGTAGGTCAAGGGGTTACTAGAGTAGAGTCAACAGGTAGAGAAAGCTATGATTCCAGAATGTTTTATTTTGGTATGGCCAATAATACTTTTCAAAATGCATATATATATATATATATATATATATATATATATATATATATATATATATATATATATATATATATGTATATGGAGAGAGAGACAGACGAGAGAGAGAGAGAGAGAGAAAGAGAGAGAGAGTTTTATAGGATCCCCACAAAATCCTTATGAGTTTTCCAGGGCACCAAAGCACAATGGAAAATTTGCTAGGAAGAGAAGATCTGAATGATAGCCCTACCTCTACCACTTGGGGTCTTCCTGAACCTCAGTTTCTTCATATGTAAAATAAAAAAAAATTTCCCCAAAGACTCTTTCAACCGAAAAGCTGCATTTCAACTATCCATATTTGAAAAAAACACAATATTATGCCTAGCTCATTGCAAGTACATCTTAGGTAGTTTATCACTTCCAATCTCCAGAACCTCGGACAAATCTTTCATGCCACTACATGTGTATTATGATAACAATAGTTGATGCACAGTTCTACTAAGTGCCCTATCTCATTTTATATGTTCATTTGTTTTATATAATATGTATAGTAGGCAGTATAATTCGCATTTCACAGGTTATGAAATGAAGGTTCAGAGGCATTAGATGACTTATCAAGGCCAGAACTCTAACTTGGACTCGGGTCACATACTTCACTTAAAGTCATATTTTTATGTGAATACTCTGAAACACCTAGTTTGGGAATCTTTTCAACACGAGTTTAGGAATATGGTAAATACTCTCTATATGCTGTGTGTGTATGTGTACATGTGTGCATGTGTTCATGTGTGTGTGTGTGTATGTATTTTCTGATTGCTGGATTAAAAATATTAAGAAATTATATGGTTGAAGGTCTGGTGATGTATCAAAGGTGAGAATTCTCTTCTGTATGGATCAGTAAGACTGATATTCTTAGTTGTCTTCTCAGGATACATTGTGCTAAATAATTCTCACTGTAATACTTCTGTGAGAAAGGAATTAGTATTTTTATTTGATCAATTAGAGATTTAGACTTCCCTTCCATTTGTTTTGAATTTGGGTCAATCAGCAACCAGGGAATTGATCCCACAGGCACTGTCCCTCTGGGTGGTACCAAGCTAATCGAGGAATTATGTTTGGTTCCTGGTGGGTGATGTAAGAGAGCTAGTGGGTGTAGTAAGGATTTTAAGAGGAGTCCCAGCAGGAAGTTGGTTTTTTTTGTTGTTTTCTGAGGCTAAGGTTCAGAGATAAACACTGAGTTGTTAGGCTTGGGATTATTAGACTAGAAAATTCTGCACCTGCTTTCTATATTTCTCTATTATTTTCTTTTTCTTACTAATAAATCTAGCTATTAACAGTGTAGTGATTTAGGGGTTATTTACAACTTTGGTGCCACCCATTCTAACCATTACATTATACTTCTTTCCCTAGAGGTTGGCCCTTTTCCCTATGTAGGTGGTGAGAGATGTAGTGTTTGTTTGAGAGAATGCTAAGCTGAAAAGCTATGTGTCTAGATAAGAAAAGAATATACTTACTACAATCAATCATTAAAGATCTTTGAGAGAGGTGATCTAGGAAGGTGGGAAGTAACTTTTGAATAGATGCCAGAAGTTCTTAGAGCCACAAAAATATAGGAAAAAACAACTCTTACATATGTCCATTAATTGCCAGAACTTGCAAATCTATATGTTTTTAACAGTAGTCTTATCTTTGTGAGATCATTCTTTGTCTCCCTAGTCAAGATGATAATGTATCTCTTTACCAGAATGAAAATAAAAACAAAGATCCTTTTACTCTTTTGTGTTGTTTGGTATATTCAATTCTACATGACTTCCCTGATTTCTGTTTATTGTTCATGTTGATCTTTGTTTAATCAATGTTTGTTGTTGGTAAGAAACTGAACCAGGGATAGGAAACTCAGTATTATATTCTCCTGGAGACAAATTAGGCAGAGCAGTGTTTATTCAAAGTACTGTAAACCCATATGATGATTACTTAAGTTATGAAAATAGGTATTATTCTTTTATTCCTAGAAATAGTTGAAGAAAAGCATAAGTCCTTCTGCTTTTCATAAAGGCAAAAGTTGCATTTCCTTTGGAAAGTAATGGGCCAGATCATAGGTCAAATATTCATGCATGCCACATGTAAGATAAGCCATGAGTCTCTTTTGCTTTCCATTTTTCCAGGAATTTATTTTTAGGTACCTGTATATAGATCAGTATGTATTCTTGCTATATTTATCATAGAAATAATTTTCTCAAAGAGAAAATGGCCTCATATCCTTGACACTTTTAGGACTTACATTGAACTTAAGAGGCTAAAGAGCTGTAAACAATGCAAGTTACTTTCTATATCATTAGAGCTGGACAGCCCCTATCTTCTTTGTCTTGGCCAGTGAATTTTTCTTTTTTTTTCATCTTTCATTTTGTCCTGCAAGCTTTGCTTTGGTTATTTGTGCTCATGTGCTTTCCAATTTGTATTAGAGTAGGACTTTTGCCATTAGGTTACGTGTGGATCCTCTATAGAAGCATCAGTTGCAAGAGAAAAAGGAAATATAATTCTTTGAGATATCAATGAATTGGAATGGATAATATCCATGTGTTATGAGCTCATCATTTAATTTACAATATATGTATGTAGACAGAAGAAACATCTTTCCATTTAGTTTCATATAAATTAAGCCATTTCACATCATAGTCATCCTGGTTATCTCTAAACTGTTCCCAGTGACACTCAAGGGAAGACTTGTTTGTGACCTCTTAAAAACTAGTAGGGACCACAGACTTCTTCTTTGGAATAATTTCTTTACATTGTCATGGTTCACTAAAGTTGAGGACAGATTATAAAATCTATCTCAGCTGTTTCACTGGTAGTAGAACCTCTAATACTGGGAAAGGCTGTGGCCAAATTCATTCATATCCAAGTATTCTAATGTTTTTGGCTTTCTAGTCTTTAAAAAAAAACAAAAAACCCTTTACCTCCCATCTTGGAATCAATACTATATATTGGTTCTAAGACAGAAAAGTCCTAAGGGCTAGGCAATGGGGGTTAAGTGACTTGCCCAGGGTCATACAGCTAGGCAGTATCTGAGTCCAGATTTAAACCCAGGACCTCCCATCTCTGGGTCTCAATCCACTGAGCCACCTAGATGCCCCCTTTTACATTCCAGTCTTGTGTTATATGATGCTGTGTTTATTTAGCAATATTTTAAAATTATATTTTCCTTTAAATAATGAGATTGGTGTGTGTATGAAGTATCAATAAATCTGACAATACCTTGGGAGTATTTTCAAATACTATTCACAAAAGTCTTTTGAAAAGTAAATCCTACTGCTCTGTCATGATGGGGGGACATGTTCTCCTCCCATCCCTTCTACTTATTTTTTTAAATTCACTAATGAAGTAATTTAGGAATTCTCACAGTATAATAGTATTTTGCTCCCAATGTTCTGCCCTGGGCTTTTCTTCATTTTTTTCTAAATTCTGTTTTGCTTGGGGGTCTCAACAGCTCCCATGCATTTGATCATCATTTCTATGATGATGACTCAAATTTCTTAAACTTTAGTTTCTAATCTTCAATTTTCTGTTAGATAACTTGTGTTGGATATATTCTTTAATTCATTATGTCTCAAATTGAAATTCTTATCTTCCCCTTCTCTGCAAATGATCTCTTCTTCCTAATTTTTCTATTATTCAATAAGGCAATAAATAATTATCAAGCAGCAACAATGTGATAGGCATTGTACTGTTACAGTGGAGAACACCATCATTTCCTCAGTCATCCAGGCTTACATTTTAGTGGTGCATATCAATTACTCAGTCTTTTTCACTCCATACATCCACTAAGTTGCTGGTACTTTTGAAGCTATCTTCACAAATTCTACTATATGCTTTCCTTCTCCTGACCATGCTACCTCTGTCCCCATCTTTTGTGTATCCCCTTATCACTTTGTGCCTGGAATAGTACATAGCCTTCTGTTTGTCTCTATGTCTCCAGTCTTTCCCCAGGACTAGCCATCTATGACTCAGATATCAAATTGATCTTCATAAAGTCTTACCATGTACCTGACATCATTACAAAAACTGCAATATATCTTTAAATTTCCAGGACCCAATATAAAATCACCTACTTGGCATTCACAGCACTTTATGATCTGCTTCATACCTATCCAATATTGTTATGCCTTGTCCTCCTAATAACGTCATTATTTTTTGCATAAATTTGACCATTTTCTTTGAGTGACCATTGGGGTGGATGAACCAAAGGTATGTGAAATGAACTGATATGATTAGATTATTGGATCTGATATATGAGAAGATCTTAGTAATAGTCTTGGGAAAGCACTTCACTTAACCAAGGAGGAAATGAAGGGTCATGAGGGGAAGTAATTTGACCAAGGTTACTTAACCTATTAGTGACAAAACTCAGAAACAAAGTCTCTTGACTCTCACATCATACTGATAATTTTTTTTCAACAGTTATTAAGTAGGTATCTACCACAGACCTATTTGTGTATCAAGGGATTTAAAAGAAGCATAAAGGTTGGTAATATAGGGAGTTTATTCTCACATTAAAGACCTTGTCATTAAATTCTCTTTTGTGCCCATTGAAGAATTTTGAAGATTTTGTCTTGAGATAATTAAATATTCCCCATTGGGATCATCATTATTATTTTTACAAAGGCAAGCACAATTTAGCTTTGTAAAGGGGAAATGGACAAATGTCCTAATCTTGAGTTTAATCAGAAAATATGTCCATCAAAACTATGTAGGAGTTCAATTTTAGCAAATAGTACCATGGAAAATGGAAGGATCCTTGAAATCCTTTCCCTTTCTTTTCCGCTTACTATATATATGTGTGTGTGTGTGTGTGTGTGTGTGTGTGTGTGTGTGTGTGTGTGTGTGCGTGTGTGTTTGTGTGTGTATACCTATATACATAATAGGTACATATAATTATTTTCTTAGTGTTTACTTGTCATTGACCCTTCCAAAACTCAAAAGTAAATACAATAGACTCATTCTACTTATCTTTTCAAAATCTTCCCATATATTCAAAGTTTAATTCTACTTGCATCACAAAATCTTTCTTATAAAATCCTTCCTACCATATTCTTCTTTCTTACATTCTATAACTATTTTATGCATAATCCTTATTATGCATACATTCTGCCTTCCACATTTCCAGTTACTTTATGTATGTAAATATTTTTGTTCTTGTTTTCATAAGAACAGATGGTTCATTTTTGATGTAATTAATTTCTATTCAAAATTGTGATATAAGTGGCTGACATTTATGTGACCTTAGTATTTGACCCTAAGAACAGGATAAGATAGGTATACATATTCCTTATTATCTATATTAGGAAAAAGGGGTAACTAACACTTACAGAGGCTAAATCACTTACCTGGAATGACTTTGCCAACTTAGCATAACTGAAATTCCATTTTGATTTAAGCTTCAGTTTCATGATTGAGCTGTTTTGATTAAGCTGTTTTTCAATAATACTACATGAACTTATGTAAGATTTGTGAAGGCAGACATCATTTTCATTTACTATCTCTATACTCAGTGCCTAGTCTGGCACATATTGGGTGCTTAATAAATATTTTGTGATTTTAATATCTACCTGACAGGGTTGTCATTGTGATTAAATTGTACAATGGCTATAACACATTTTAGAGTCAAAATTCTTTATATAAAAATATGAATTGTTATAATTAAAGATAAGGATTACATTTAAAAATAAGAAAAGAGGCACTATCAATAATTTTGTTGTTGGGGTAGGAATTTGGGATAAGAAATACATTATGTTTTATGTATATTTTTGCTTAAGATGTTTTCTGGCCATATGGTTTGAAATGTCAAATGTGCAGATTGAAATACAGGACCTGGTCTGAGGAAACAGATTAGGCTTCCATATATCACTCTGGAAGGTAATGTGGTCCATTGTCTAAGGTCTAAGTGGTAGGGCTGCAGTCTAAGTTATCTGAATACTTTTCATAATGTTCTTTCTGTTTATACTGTGCTGCCTCTAGACATAGTCTTCTCCTCACTCTACTTCCTGTTTAAAAATATACTAACCCCAAACCCAAACTCCCAAAAGTCCAATTCAAACAGATAATGTCAGAAGACTAAGTGCAGAGGGTTTGCTCTGCTTTATGGCTTCTGAAGACATAAATGTTCTCCAGAATTGAGGAAAATAGAAAAGGTTAAATTACAAATCAAGCAGATTTTCAGTGATCTCTCAAAATGCAATTTCCCCCAAAGGCTTCTGACAACAATTTAATTTTCAGGCAGTTATTTATTATGAGAACCCAGTTATCATAATCCATTCTAAATAAATAATAGGAAAAATAGGTACAATGCAATGATTTCAGTAAATAATGAACATTTATGACATTTTTACCATATTAGGATAAAGCTTTCCTGTGTTCAGTCACTTCAGTTCATTTTAGAATTAAAAATGTTTTCCAAAATGCTAAGTAAGATGTAAGATTGGAATAAATGTCTTAAAGAAAAAAAGTTCAAGTAACATATGGTCTTCTCAGTAAGTAATTTACAATAATACTGCTATATTAGAAGGAAATTTTTTTAGATGTCAGATTATGAAGATAATTACTGACTCTGGATTGTTTCTTTAAAGCCTAATAAAGCTTCATTTAAGATATCTCTGGAATTTTTTCCAAAGAAGACAATATGATTCATCCAAATTACCAGGCACCTTATTTAGTTTTCTTGCTCTTTCATTTGTCATTATTCGCACATGAATAAGAGGCCCAAATCAACTTTCCCAGGTAGGAGAGAAATGACGAATTTTTATCTATTATTTCAGGAAACCTGATAGATATTGTTAGGCATCATGTGGCAAGGAATCTATCTGTAAAATCTCTCCACATGATTAAAGTTAAACTGATTAGTTAACAAGTCAAGGATGAGAAACACTGATAGATAGCTTAAATGTTACTCTAATAAGATAAGCTAAGTTAAAAGACCTAGAAGAAAAGCTCTTCCATGGTGGATAGATCTATGGAAGGAAATAAACAAGAATATCAAAATTAAAGGGATGGATGGTTTATAATCTGCATCACTTGACACAGTACTCACACCAATGACATGCTAGGACCAATGAAATATTGCTCTTAATGGATAATTTTGTTTAATGAATGATTTTTACAGACATTTTAAATTATCCATAACTATAAAAAAGAGATACCTCAAATGAAGCTCTATCAGGCTTTAAAGGAGAAGAGTCAATTTGGAGTAATTCTCCATCTGGAGCTGTTATTCATTAGAAATTATTTAGAGATATAAGACACAAGGGATGCCTTGCTCATGGATGCAGGGATTGAATCAGGATAGTGATATAGAGTTGAAAGGGTTATGACAGCAACAAAGTGGAAATTGCTTTGAATAACCAATGCTGAAAGAGGATGTGCCAGTTTTGTCTAGTTGTACCAAGAAGGTAGAGCTCTCGATTTACCTTAAATATTCCATGCTCATATGAGTTTAGTATCAAAAAGATAGCTACTTCTATAGGGCTACTATAGCAAGGTCGAAAAGAAAGTAAATAAAGTTTGCTAAACATAATCATTTCTGTAGCTTTCTCTTAAATTGATAGATCTATCTCTCTCCTGATACATTGGAGGAAACTAAGGGGTAAGTTCAGAGATGAAACTAATATTGCTTGGAGAGATATGGGGTGGTAGCCAGTAGGGAATGGGTATGGTGAGTATTCATTATAAAATTCCCTTCTTTTTTATTAGTTTATTATTTCATTTCATTAAATGCCTTTTACTCATGTGCATATAATTTGATTGATAATAGATGGGCAGCTAGGTGTTGCAAAAGATACAGTGCCAGGCCAGGAGTCAGGAAAACTCATGTTTCAGATTGACCTTCAGCAATTCACTTAACCCTATTTGTCTCAGTTTCCTTACCTGTAAAAAATGAGCTAGAGAAGGAAATGGTAAACTATTCTACTGTATTTGGCAAGAAAACCCCAAATAAGATCAGAAAGATTCAGATACAACAGAAAAATTACTAACTAAACTAAATTTACTAATAAATAATATTTACTAAATAACTTTACTAATAAATACTAATAAATAAACTAAATAAAACTAAATAACTAAAATTACTAAAAACAACAATAACAAAAGGTGATACACTGATTAGAGCTTAAAACTGGTTATTCCAGTAGTTTACCATAAATTTGAACACAGGTAATGGGGAGGAGGATGCATCATATCCAAGGGACTCCCTGTTGTATAAAGTGACTTTGAGAGAGTATTTCTAGCCTCTAATTCCCCATTTGTGGCCATTCAGGTACCTTTGAAAGGATATTGAAGAGATAATGCATTTGTTTGTGCTGGAGTTTGTGAAGGAGGGGTAGAGGAATAAATAGGAGGGATAGAGAAGAAAAGAAATATGCTTTGGCTTTAAGACTGAATGCAGTTGTTATAGTTTCAAGTTATTTCAAACTAACTTTGCATCATCGTGGTAGCTTTGTAAGATCAAACTCATATGATAAAATTCCTGGAATAATGATATATCAGTATCAATGAATATTTATTCATGTTTTGCTAAGTTGGAGGAAATAATTAGTGGCCAAGGTTCAAGAGTAAGAAATTGAAAAATAATTTCATTTTCTCTAATGAAGCTGTCTTACTTTCTGCTTATTGACTAGTGACCATTTAGTATTCCTGTTCCTCTCTCCATGCTCTATCTAAGTATTCAGAACATCTCTTTAGTATAGGTCACAGTGTTCATGCAGGGGAAGGTGGCATTAATTTCATCTGTCTCTTAGTTTAGCCCTCACAAGTTCTACATACTTATAATGCTTGAATCCAAAATATAAATTCCAATAAAATGAGAGGGAAAGTTCTTCTTCCTTCACTTAGTGAGTTTTTAAGCCTCAGGAGGATATGAGAAAAAGATTACAAGCCCAGAGTTCAAGATTTGAGAGAGATGTCAGAGGCCATCTGACATTTTCTCATTCTAGAAGTCAGAAAACTGAAGCCCAGAGAAGCTGTTACTTGCCCAAGTCGCATAGCTAGTAGTAGTTATAAGTGAATTTGAACAGAAATAAACTAAATCCAAAACCTTTTCCACTTTATACTGCATCTCCAAATGGTTTTAGAAAGTGTTACTACAAAGTGATGAACAGAAGTCTAGTGGTAATTAGACAGTGACATACACACCCACACACACACACACACACACACACACACACACACACATAATGAAACAAAGAGAAAACAATGAAAAATACAAGAAAATTTGAAGTATCTCATTGGGGGAAAACAAGAAAAAGGTTAAACTGGAAAATAGGTCCAGGAGACATAATTAAGAATTACTGGAACTTGTGAACTGGAATGACCTCCAGGAATTGATGTAAAGGGAAAGGAGCAGATCCAGGAGAATATTGCACACAGAGACTGATACACTGTGGAAAATTGAACATAATGGACTTCTCTACTAGCAGCAATGTAAGGATCCAGAACAAGGCTGAGGGACTTATGAGAGAAAAAAACTAGCCACATTCATAGGAAGAACTGTGGGAGGAGAAACACAGAAGAAAAACAACTATTTGAACACATGGGCTGATGGAGATATTATTGGGGATATAGACACTAAATGATAACTCTAGTCCAACTATCAATAATATAGAATTAGGTCTTGATCAATGATCCATGTAAAACCCAGTGGAATTGTGTGTTGGCTAAGAGAGGTTAGGGGGTTATGTGGGAGAGGGAAAGAATATGAAATATGTAACTATGGAAAAATGTTCAAAATTAAAATTACAAAAAGAAAAAAGAAAATATTGTCACTGGAGAACCAATTTACAAATATTTTAATTAGCAAACATCCTTCAGATAATCTCAATCATTTTGAATGGTATCCAAAATAAATAGTTAGATCTAATTAAAAAAAAAGAATTATTGGATTGCCTGAAACTTACGGTAAAAAAAAAAAGAGTCTAGACATCTTTCAAGAAATCATCAAATGAGGAGCAGCTGGGTAGCTCAGTGGATTGAAAACCAGGCCTAGAGAAGGGAGGTCCTATGTTCAAATCTGGCCTCAGACACTTCCCATCTGTGTGACCCTAGGCAAGTAATTTGACCCCCATTGCCTACCCTTACCACTCTTCTGCCTTGGAGCCAATATACAGTATTGACTCCAAGAAGGAAGGTAAGGGTTTAAAAAAATAAATTTTCAAGGAAGTCTGATTCCTTGATTCAGAAAGTAAAATAGAAATTGAAAGAATCTACTTAAAACCTTCTGAAAGAGATCTCATAATACATACTCCCATGGATATTAGAGACAAATTCCAGAACTCCCAGGTCAAAGAGAAAATAGTTCAAGAAGACAAAAGGAAACAATTCAACTAACATGAAGTCACTTGTTGGATAAAACAACATTTAGGAGTTTGTGCACTAAAGTATTAGAGGACTTAGAATATCACAGTCCATAGTGCAAAAGAGGAGGATTACAGACAAGAATATACTACCCATAAAAATTGAGTATCATTCTTCAGATGAAAAAATGGATATTCAATGAATAAGATATTCATGATGAAAAGGAAATAGTTGAATAGAATTTTTGACTTTCAAATACAAAACTCAAAATAAGCATAAAACTGTATGTTGAAGAGGAATTATAAGGGATACAATGAGGTTACACTATTTAAATTCCTAAATTGAAAGATGATACTGATTACTTATAATAACTTTCTTGTTAAATGGAAGAGAGAGGTAGAATGGGAATAAATTATCTCATAGAGAAGAGGTGCAAAGAATTTTTTTACAATATAAATGGAGGTGAAGAATGTGAAGGGGAAGTGCTTGAACATTAGTTTTATTGGAATTGACTCAAAGTGGGAATAAACTGATAAACTCAGTTGTATATAGAAATCTTTTTACCATACAGGAAAGTAGGAGTGGAAGGGAGGCTGATGGAAGGAAAGGTGGAGTAGAGGACACTGCAGTCAGAAATAAAATACTTTTGTGGATGGACAGGATGAAAGTAGAAATAGGTAAGGATAAATGTAGAAAAATAGGAGTGTAAATAGACAGAAAGCATAGGTATATGGGTTGATTATCATGTGATGACATAAAAAAGGTTAAATCAAAGGATGAGGAAAAAGGGATGTACAGGGAGGAAGGGATAAGAGAAATAAAATGGGGTAAATTATATAAAAAGGTGCAAAAATCTTTATCAGTAAATGGAAAAATGGAGGGGTGGTCAGCAAACTTTGTTCCATATTCTCATCAGAATTGGCTCAAAAAGGAAATAATATACACACTCAAGTGGACATATAAAGCTCTAGATAGAAGTATAGGGAGAGAAGGATAAGAAAAGAAGAGACTCATAAAAGGGAGGACAGTTTGAGATAGGTAGTAGTAAGAATCAAAACATTTTTTTGAATGAAGGGAGTGAAAACTGAGAAAGAGAGAGCAAAGAATAAATAGGTAGTAAAAGCAAGATGGATGGAAATACAGAGTTAATGATCACATTTGTGAGTATGTTTGTGGAGAACTCACCCATAAAGTGGGAGTAGCAGAATAAATAAAAATCAAAATCTTGAAAATTGTAATTTATAAGAAGCACTTAAAACAGAGACAAAAGTAAGGGACCAGAAAATAATCTTCATTTTTTTTTAAAACCTTGCCTTCTGTTTTGGAGTCAATACTGTGTATTGGCTCCAAGGCAGAAAAGTGGTAAGTGCTAGGCAATGGGGGTCGAGTGACTTGTCCAGGGTCACACAGCTGGGAAATGTCTGAAGCCAGATTTGAACATAGAACCTCACATTTCGAGGACTGGTTATCAATCCACGGAGCTACCTAGCTGCCCCCAAATAATCTTCATTTAATGTTTAAAGAAAGCAAGGTTAGCACTCATGAATTCAGATAAAACAAAAGCAAAAATAGACCTAATTAAAGGAGATAAACAAGAAAACTACATTTTGCTGAAAACTACCATAGAGAGTGAAGTAATAATAGTACTAAATACAGACTCACTAAATAGTATAACATCTCCATTATAAAAAAGGAAATGATAAAACTAGACAAGAGGGGGATATCAGATTTTCCCTCAGAATTATAAAATATAACTAAAAACAAATAAGAAAGAAGTTAAGTAGATGAAAATAATTTTAGAAAAGCTATATATAAGACATTTTCTCAGAAAATTAAATGGGAATACAAAGAAAACATTTTTTCCTTATCTCACCTTTAAAAAAATAAAAATACATTAGATCACAAAACTAAAAAATGCAAAAATAAAAAATATATATATAAAATGCATACCTTTCAGAACAAAATGCAATAAAAGTTATATTCAATAAAGAGCCAAGAAAAATAAATTAATATTAAATGGAAGGTAGATGATCTAATTTTAAGCAATGATTGAACCAAAAAACTATCTTAGAAACAATCAATAACTTAAAAAGAACAAAAACTAGGAGACAACGTACCAAAATTTATGTCACAAACAAAAATTGTAATTAGAGGGAAAATTATATCTCTAAATACTTATTTCAATAATATAGAAAAAAGGGTTGATTAATTAATTATGCAGGTGATTTTTAAAAACTAGAAAAAATAATAAATTAAAAATCTCCAATTAAATATCAAATTGAAAATTTTGAAAAATCAAAGGAGAATAATAAATTTGAAAGTATGAAAATCAATGAATTAAAAAATAAAACTAGAAACTAAGGATAAAAAAATGTAATAGTTATGCCTTTGGAGAATTTGATTTTGAAAAGAAGGAAAAGCAAACAAACAATAATAAGTTAACTATTAAAAATGAAATGGGTGAATTCATCACTAATGAAAAGGAAATGATTAGGAGCTATTTTGCCCAATTATAGGCCAATAAATCTAAAAGTCTATAAGAATTGGAACAATATTTACCAAAATATAAATTGCACAGATCATCTTAAAAGAAAATAGAATATTTAAAACTCTGTATTAGAGAAATAAATTGAATAACCCATCAATGCGTTCCCCAAAGGGGAAAAAAAACAGGTTCAGATGACTTCATCAATTAATTATACCAAACATTTAAAGAACAATTAATTCCACTACTATGTAAATTATTTGGAAAAATATTCCTACCAAATTCATTTCATGACGCAAATATATTCCTGATAACTAAGAAATGAAGAGCAAAAAGATAAAGTATAGACCAAATTCCCTAATGAATAATGATAAAAAAGTTAAATTAAAATATTAGAAAGCAAAAATATCATATTCTGTGACAATGTTGGATTCATACCAAAAATGATCAGCTGATTAAATACTAAGAAAAATAGCATAATTTATTATGTCAATAAAAAACAAAACTCAGCAAAAATCATATGATTCTCTCAAAAGGTATGGAAAAGCCTTTGAAAATACAATATTTGTTTCTATTAAAATAATAGAAAGTATAGGAATAAATATAGTTTTCCTTAAAATTGTGACTAGTATCTCAATTGCATTCTATGTAATTCTCAATAATGAGTTAGAGCCCTTCCCAATAAGATCAGTGTGAAACAAGGATGCCATTATCAGTACTATCATTCAATATTGTACTTGAACTTCTAGGTATAGCAATAAACCAAAGAAAAGAAACGTAAGCAACCTGAATAGGCAAGAAGAAAACAAAATTATCTCTCTTTGTAGATAATATTATGACATATTTAGGTAATCCTAGAGGATTAGAGGATAATTTTAAAAACAAGTTGAAATCCTTAACAATATAGAAAATAAAATAAAACTTTAAATGCCCTTTGATTTAGCAATACTACTTACTACTAGGTGGGTATACCAAAGATATCTCCCCACCACCAAAAGAAAAAAAAATAGAAACAGGACTTCTTGTACAAAAATATTTATAGCCATTCTTTATTCTGTGGTGGCAAATAATTGGGAATTGAGGGTTGGAAAAATTGGGGTATATGACTATAAGAATTGATAACAGTATTTCAGAAGTATCTGGAAGGACATACATGAACTAATGTAAGAATGCAGACTGAAGCATACTATATTTCACTTTCTTTGTTCTTTTGTGGTTCTTTGAGTTTTTCACAAAATGACTGATATGTAAAAAAAATTTTACATGATTTTGAATAGAAAATCTATATCAGATTTTTTTACCAGCCTAAAGAGGTGTGGAACAACATGGGAGAGAGGAAGGAAAGCAATTTAAAACTCAAAAAAATTTAAATGTTTAAATTTTTTCACGTAATTTAGGAAAAAATTATTTTAAATGTTCAACAGTTTTTCCACAAGCAAAAACCAATGCAGCTAAGATTAGAAAAAAAGCAGAAACCTAGAAAATATCTTTATAGCATGTTTCTTCAATAAATGTTGCATTGCCCAAATATATATATATATATATATATATATATATATATAT